>NW_027175909.1:12020000-12489870 GCF_023055335.1 Clinocottus analis
TGTTTTCTATCAAAGTCACTTCATGAACATAAAAGGTGAAACGTCATCGGCCGTTTCCACAGCTTGTTTACGCTGCCTTCACATTGTCAAACAAATATATTTGACTATTACAAAAATGCAAACCTAAAAAAATAAGTCACCAAATTACGATGACAATACAAAGACACTGCACTCTAAAGCTTTTAACTTCCTCATGGCTTTGACCCAGCGGGTCCACTACCGCTGCAGCCTGGACCTGAATCAGAGGCCGCCGGCGCCAGAGTCACTGCACGCAATAAACTTCGACCATCACTCTTCACTTTAGGACAGCAGGGGGTGACGGATGAGTACTCCACACATCACCTATAGCTGCATTGTAATGGATGGACGCCATTACAGGAACATTTCATTCTGCACCCAAGACGATGTGGCTGTCATTGTGATACTGAATATGAAGCAATGTAATGAAGAAATGAGCATGAAAAGTAAACGTGAAATCATTGTAAATTAACTTTCTTCAAAACTTTATTTTGAAATGTTTTTGTCAAAAGCCTGAAGAGAACTGGAATAATAGAAAAAGAAGTCGTGAATTGTTCTCACAGACACAAATCAAACTCTCCGGACTTGTCTGATAGGACTTTTGTGCAAAAGAGAGTAGCATTACAGGTATTGAACAGCAGCTATGTGACAAGTAGTAATTGGCAATGATCTACAAAGCACGAACATAGAAAAACATCTGCCGATAAAAGGCAAATAAATACTCAAAAACACTTCCCCATACAGTAACTCATCATCATCAAAGAAGTTCACTCATGTCAACATCACCCAAACTATCACAAATAACAACGCTTTCAAACACTCCCAGAAACCACTGCCACTAATTTGGCATATACAAAAAAAAAATATGTGCACTGCACTTCCTCTTTCTGAAGGTATAAATCTTATATAAAAATGAATGCATTCCACTGCATCAATGTGCATTCCTTTAACTCATTCATTCACTTCACGCAGATCCGTTTTGCTCAATGTACATTTTGGACAGCGAGGCCGCCATGGACTTGGCCAGCTCCTCGTCTCGTTTCCTCTGCATCTGCGAGTGCCTGCACCAGTCCTCGTACTCCGGGTTGGGGAGACTCTTGTCCAGGAGGACGTCGTAGTGGCCGTTGCTCAGCCAACTCAGCCACATGGCCACTTTGGAGGCGTCCTCCACCCCGAGGTAGTGCACCATGGTGGAGACGGTGGGGCTCTCCGAGCTCCCCCCCGTCGTCAGGTGGATGTTGACGTTCAGCATCTGGCTCATGGCGAGGAGCTCGGGGTAACCCGCCCAGGCGCCGTCCTGCGCTGCGTTGATCAGGAACTCTCCCGCGTCCCCTTCGATGATGGGGTTGAACTCCTCCAGGTGGTCGGCGATGTGGTGCACCGTCTGCTCCCTCAGCTCCCCGTGCCTCGCCTGGTCCCCGTACGTGGCTTTGCACACTGCTCTGTACAGACAGTTGCCATCTGGAATGACGTGGTACCTGTATTTCTGCCTTTCCTGTAGGTACTTGTTTTGCTTCTCCACCTCCGCCAGGTACCGGCTGACTTTATGGTCGCCGTCCTCCCGCTCTTTGCATCTCTGCGGAGGAGATTCCTGCAGAACGCTGAGCTCGAAGGCCCGTCTCTCGTCCGATGCTGGAGCAGTTTTGTCACCGCTCGGATCCCTAAAGCCATCCTTTATGGGGTCTTCGGGGTGATCCGCTCTGGAGGGAACCGACTCCCCTTCGTGTAATAGGTCGCACCCATTGCTTCTGAAGGGCGCGTTAGTTACATTCGTCGAAACGGCATCCTCCTCCTCACTTGAACTTCCAAGCACAGTCTTGCTTTCTTCTTTTCTGGGCCCGCAGATGCTGTTTCTGTTGAAAAAGAGATTTCCCACCAGCTCGGAGCAGTCGGGAAAAAGCTCTTCTTCTGTGCCATTTCTGAGATGGTCTATCAAGTCCACAATCACACCAGAGTCATTATAGAGGAGTCTTTCCCCACTGTGCGAGTCAGGAGAGGAGGGCTTGGTCTTGGATCCCCTCGTGACATGGACAGGCACAGTCCTGTCCACTCCATCAGGTCTGCGGATTGATATCTCAGCAGTCGATGTGAAGTAAACAGGCCTCATTGGCGAAAAGGCAGGCATGTTTGCGGAAGAAGCAGTCTCTCTCACCGTATCCCCGTTGGTCGTTGAAGTGGCGTCCGGTGGCGTAAATCCCGGTTTGCGAGCGTCAGAGGAGCTCAGCTGTGTCCCGTTCAAACGCTCGGGTCTGGTCGCTAAAGTTATTGTGACTTTGCGAGACGACCTCGGGTAGTGTGTCAGCACACTGTTGTACAGCTGCATTTTGAAGGAGTCCCTTTATACCGACCTGCGTAGCCGGGCTGTTGCGGAAAGATGATAACAAGGTCTAAAAATACCCGCCATGTCATCAATAAACAGCCAAGTTGTACGGGACGTTTCCATGGCCCTGACTCCGGACACCATGACACCCGGAGACGAGCACACGGCAGGTCTACTTTAGACGGCTCGCGTCATTTGCTGTTGGGGTGCCTCCCTAATTTTAGACTTTACAATGTAACGAGACACTCTGCTTGAACAATGCGAAGTCGGACCGAATGAAACCGATATATGTTTTCCGTTTGAATGCTTTCAAAATAAATGTATGTTCGACGACTATAACATAATTGAGACGTTGGAAAGAAATACAATTTACCTCTGGGAATAAAATTTGGGAATGAGATCTTCTTAAAGCTAACGTTACATACGTTGTGTATCACGTGCTGGGCTGAAACATGTTCAGCAGGTCTAAGTGTATGTTCAATATGTTACATATGCGTTACTGCATTTTTGGTGTACTTTCTTGTTGCTTATGTTTTTTTATTGCCCACTCTTACCCTAATTTTGGTTTTCACTAGCATGTCCAAAACTCTGCATGGAATTCATTAGATTTTACAGAGCCTATAAAAGTCAGTATTTGACCCCCCCACTCCCTCCCCTTTAAGGAGTGTGTGCTTTAAGTGGATTTAACCAGGCTTTTTTGACACTGCTCAGCCGAAAAAAAGGATTACAACATCTAAATGAACTACAAAATATGATATGATGTAAGAGTCCAAACAATACAAAATACATGTTCAGACTCATTCCCTTAAATTATTCAACTTTAATAGGGCACATTGAGATCACCGCTGGTTAGAAGTCACAACGGCTAATTAGTTAAATGGGAAAAACCTGTGTGGGTTATAATTGACTTTTCTTCAGCACCGTAAGGAGATTATGTGCCTGAAACACACTTGTGCACAATTTACTTGCACATCGGCATGTTGAGATTAATCTTTATGTTGACCTTTTGCATAGTTTGTTGGAAATGTTTCTGTACTTACATCAATATTATTATTGTTGTCACAATTACCTAATATAAAGTAACGTGTGCTTGGCAGAAGATGTCTCCTCATGACAATAAGATGAGAAATATTGATTGTGAACATTGGATAACTTGAGGTACAACAATAATTAAGATGTGTTTTTTTTGAAAAACTACTGTTAATAAAATAGAAACGCACAAAACTTTACTCTGATGAATGACTTTTTAAATGTTCAAAATAATGTGTACATAGAAAAACAAACTCTGGCTTTGAGCAGACAAGACCTATGCCAACTAATAAGAAGACAACCAAGATGACTAGTCTTACCGACATAATGACAACTTTATTTTGAAAGTAAGTTAGTTAACGTCCGGTGTGGTTCATGATTGTGGAATGCGTATGGACGCAGCTCCACTTTCAGGTTCTAATAGAAGAAGTGCGTCAGTGTTGAGCAGTCGACAAATGTGAAGGATGAGATGTGTATAAGCGAGGTGATCACGTGTGTGTGACAGCAACGGCATCAGAATGGGCAATTACTCTTTCTCTTTACAAAAAAACCTTACTTTTTGACACGTTTCTCCTTTATAGAGTAGTGTGACTAAAACAAAAGTCAAAGTAAAAAAGGGCACATCTTGGCTTTTATTAATAAGAAAAAACATTAAGAATCTGAATTCGCATACCACCTCTCCTTTGTACTTCCCTGTTCACTATAATTAAAAAGAAATTAGAGCTGGCAGCATCAATACAAAAGTCACCTTGAATTTGAGTTTTTTTAGTTAAATTAATAATTAAATGAATCTTTTAAGAGGCTTGTCAAATCAACACTGTATTTCATTAAGCACAATTAGGTTTTAGATGTAGCCCTTTCATTATTAAAGTGGTGATTATGATACTTATTATCATATTATTGTTTAGATTGAAGGGCGTGACACATCATATTCAATAATGGAGCTAGCTGATAATGAATTCGTGGGGGAGACACCAGGCTCATGTCTCTAATTTGAACACAGTGACTGTTCCAGCTTGTCCGGTTGAAACAGAATCACTGTGTTTAGTGCTTAGTATGGATATGAGCTCAGTGGAGTTAGTTACAGCTGTAACTGCAGCTGTAAAGTAACCTCAGAAATAAAAACTAAAACAAATAATATATTTTTTTTTGTATTTTTGTATTATTATTAGTCACTGTATTTATGTTTGAACCAAAACGTCAGGTTAAGTCGCATAGCAGCCCAACGACCACCAGAGGGAGTCCGAGGATCTTAGTTTTTTTCAAGTGACTTTGCATTGAAGTGAGGTACCACAGACTAACGCGCGGGGGCGACAATGAGCTCCACGCGGACAAAACGACCGCCTGTCTGGAACAAATGCACGCAAAGAGGCGACGCTACAGCAGCTGTCGCAGGGTTGTGCACGGCATACAAATGAGCGCTTCGGTCGTTGTAGTGTTGTCTTTATAGTAACCTGAACTGGTGTACCGACCTCCAGCTGGTACGAGGGGAGCTCAACACCCCCCTTACAACATAGACCTATACTGGTTTTACACATGTTCTCATTCCCGAGAGAAATTGGAACCACAGTCCATTAGATAATGTTAACATTTAAAAAGGAAATTAACAAAAACCACAAGGAGAGAAAAAAAAGTGAATCTGTGGCTTCAGGGATTCAGCACGATGAGCCGCATGGGGACAACGTTGGAGGGAAAAGTGCAGTAAACACAGCATTTTCTAGTATCGCTAAACAGAATATGGGTCACTTGTTGTTATACACAATAATACAGGGATACGACGTGGATTTTCATTTAAATAGCACACACACTTCTTCGCGACGTGTAACGGGCTACACAATCGCTACTGAAGTGACACCAAAAGGAGATTTAAAAAATAAAAAAAATACACAAAACGCGATAATATCAATACCAAATACCACGCGGACACACCACACGTCACAATAAGCCCTCAAAGCATAATCAATAACGTTGTGATAGTTCATCGCGGTTGTTATTTGTGTGTTACCACGAGGTCCGCAGTGCTCTCCAGCAGCCTGTTGTTGTTATTGTTGTTGTCACTCGGGCCGCCCGCCTAAACCACCGCCTTTCTGTGGTTTATCATTTAATACACAAGGTGTTGGTGTTTGTTTGGTTTTGTGTTTTGTGTATGGGGGGGGTCTGCAGCAGTAACAGCCTCGCTAGACTGTATCCATGTCAGTGGAACAAGCCATGCTGATGTCACAGATTTTTTTTTTTTCCCCCCTCTGCCCTCTCCGCGGTGGGAGGATCTCCGTGCGTTGAGTCACGCAGCTGTCAAAGATAGCTGTCACCCAGTCTCAGGATCAAACACACAGTCAATGAGAAAAGGGCTTTGAGCCGAAGGGACGCAGAGATCTCAGGTAACCCCCCCACCCCCTTCCCGTCTCCAAACAAGGACGACCAGAAGAAAAGAAAGACCTCATTTCTTGTTGTTTTTTTTAAAAAAAAAAGGGGGGGAAGAAGAAGCGAGTTTTGATGAATAAGGATTTTTCGGATATTCGGATACACGCGCTGTGGATATCTGGAGAAAAGAGGAAAAGCACCGCACTGACACAAAGGCAATTTTCTTCTGCGCTCGACGAGGAAAAAGTGGGCATTTGCTGGAGGAAATGAAGACGAAAAAGGGTAGGTTGGATGCTTGTGAGAGAAATAAAGTCGAAACGAGTTTAGATACCCAGAGACATTTATCGGAGCGATTTCCGCTCCTAAGCAAACCATGCAGTCTATTGTTTCCTCTCCAGACATGACAGGGGGCTTTTCTGCCATGTGCTGGGCGCGATATCAAAAGTCGATTAAAGCTACGTTCGCTCGTCATTTTGGAGAGGTTTTGGATTCAAGTTTCGGCACAATAACATGCAGACTGTTTCGCCATGCGCATTGTTTTCCTCGTCACGGTGGAATTGGGCTAAAACTTCAGGAGCCTCCAGGAAGAAAGGGAGGTAAAAAAAAAGAAAAAAAGAAAAAGCCGTCCAAAAGTTAATGGGAAGGCGGCTCGCTTTCAGTTTGAGCTCGAGCTCGATGGAGGCACGGCCGCTACATTTGTGTCGAAGTTTAGTGGAAAGTGATGGTTGGAGTCAAAGTTGTGGCTGTTGTTGTGACTTCAAGACTCCGAAAGTGTTGCATTTACGCCACGGCCAAGCTTGTTTTCGTATCTATGGCTAACATGTTGTATCCCTCCGCCGCGTATTTAGTTTAAACACTATATAAAACCTAACAGTGGGCTCATAACCGCCCTGACCCCATTGTGGGAAGTTGCTGTTGCCTTGTTACACTGGCGGACCTCGTGGTGCAGCGCGCACACACACACACACACAATAGAAAACCCCCTTACAAGTTCCTTCAACTTACAAAAACCAGTCCCTTTTTTTTTCGAAGTCTTTTTTTAAAAAAACCTACTCTCCACCCGCTCGGTTTAAACTTCGACATTTCGAAGGGAGCGAAGTTTGTGGCGAACTCGTAGCTTTTTGCGTGTAGAAACTTTTGAATCGCATACAAAGAAGCACGCAGGACTGGATTCTTTTGTTTAGTCTGGAGACGCTGATTTGCAACAGGTCTCCCCTCCCCCTTCCCCTCGCTCCAGCCTACGTAATTACCTCATCCTGTTGGCCGCTCAGACTTGGGAACTTTCTTGCTGCTTTCGCACCAGTTTGCCTCCGAGCAGACTTGGATTAAATGCCCCCTGACTCTCGTTTCTGCAATGTCTTAATGGAGTCTGGGCAGCCGGCGTAGCACCCATGTGTAAACAGTGCACATGGATACTACCAACAGCACAAAAAAAACAACATGTTTCTATTTATATACATGTTCTTTTGATTGAAAACTACACTAAAAACAGACACATTTCTGACCAAAAAAATCAGATCAAAGTTTTGATAGTTCATGAAGCAGATGCATTTCCCTCCCTTTCAATACAAGTCAGAGGCTTAAATCCTGTTTGATCATGACTGACTTTGATGAGACATGCTTAAAACGGCCAACTGTGTATAATCTTTGCAAAAAAAAAACAACAACAACCCACTGCTGCTTTTCTTCAAAACATAATCTCCCTTCATACTGGGATTGTTCTTGTGGTCAGCCCGGTGTGCTTCACTTATCCAAGCATGCAACGTGTGCTCCCAGTGTGCAATAGACCTGGCTTGTATTTGTTGAGGCAGGTTTTATAACTGACACAGCATCAGACCAGCCTTTGTGACGTGCCCCCTCCTCCTCTTCCCCTCTCTCGCTCCCACCTCCTCCTCCCCTCGCTCCTTATATGAATCACATGGCTGAACTTGACAGCTTGCTTCTGACACATCAGCTGCCTCCCAGACAGCTTGTGTTTATGCGAACGGATGCGGCAGAGCGGCTGGGAGACTGGCAACGGGGTGGCTGACATAAGAGGATACATATTCTTTTGTCTCGGTTTTTTTTTTTTTTTTTCACCATGCCACTTGTCTCCCCGCGTGCGCAGGTTTGATGATGCTGTCGGGCAGCGAGACGGACGACGAGGACAGCGTGGACGCCCCCCTGGATCTGTCGTCCAGCTCGGGGAGCAGCGGGAAGAGGAAACGGCGGGGAAATCTGCCCAAGGAGTCTGTTCAGATCCTGAGGGACTGGCTGTACGAGCACCGCTACAACGCTTACCCGTCTGAGCAAGAGAAAGCCCTCCTGTCAAAGCAGACTCAGCTCTCCACACTACAGGTATGGACCTAAAAGGAAGAGAAAAAAAGAAAAGATAAGATTGTCTCAGCTTTTGCCTCCACTGAGCCCTTCGAGCGTAAACACATCACTGTAAAAGTCGAGGGGAAGCAAGTGTCAGCTCGACTGAATCATTTCCTGTCTAGATGACAAACACAAGCACGGCACATCAGTGAATTGAAGGTCATCCAAAGCAGCTTGATGTTGCAACATTAAAGTCTGAGACAACGTGAGTAAACTCACTCCCTGTGTGCTGTGGGCTGAGGCACTTGGACAGGAATTTCCCTCCCTCCAGCCCCTTTCCATCCCAGCTGTCTGGGAACAATGCAGAGTCATTTACATGGTTAGAGCTGAGCTAGTTACGACTAGCCTGGAGAACTGAGGGAAAGAGAAGAGCGATGGCCGTGATTACTGCTATGACAAAGGAGATTACTTTTTATTGAAGAATCTTTTGAGTGCGGGATTACGAATTCCAAACTGGACTTTTTGTTGAAAGTTAATGATTAGCTTCTCATACTTTTGAGTTATCCGCATCTTTGGTCTGATTTTATTTATTCCTGCACTGCTGAAAATGCTAAGGGTGTAAAATATATAGCCTCTGGTATGAAGTAGAGCGGGGTGGGCGGGGGGAGGAGGGTGTTTCATTTTGATTTCCCTTTTGAAAACACAGGTGCAATCTGCACCTGGGGATAAGTGTACCAGCAGATTTTCTCTTTTTTTTAAATTGCATGGCAGAACATAAGTGAGAGATGTGAATGCAACTTTCTCACGGCATTCTCTTTTTTTTGTTTTTTTGTTGTTGTTGGTTGTCTCCTCCAGGTGTGCAACTGGTTCATCAACGCACGGCGGCGACTTCTTCCGGAGATGCTCAGGAAAGACGGCAAAGATCCAAACCAGTTCACCATATCCAGGAAAGGCAGCAAAGCAGGCGACAGCTTCTCCGACAGCTCCCAGTCCCCGAAACACAGCAGCAGCCCGGCAGGCGGTACGGAGGAGAGCTACGACAAACGCGTTCTCCATCCCTCCAGCTTCGAATCCGCTGCGCCCGGCGTCCTGAGGAAGGCGGAGTCTCCCTCCACACCCTCTCCAACCTCTCTGTGCCCCTCCCCGGGGCTCGTGCCCACCCGCCCGTCTGTCATCTGTCACACCACTGTCACCGCCGCAATGCAGGGAAGCCCGACCGCCTCCCACCCGCCGGCGCCGGGAATGAACTGTGACATGGCGGCTGAGCTGTTGCAGGCTGCACAGGTCCAGGCGCTGCTCAGGTGCCAGGATGAAGGGCAGGGCGGCAAGCCTCTCCCCACCTCCACCTCCACCACCACCACCACTACCACAATCCTCGGCGGCACCGGCATGGAGGGCAACCTGAGCCCCCGCAGCGGGCTCTTCAACACCCCTCCCCCCACCCCTCCAGACCTCACGCAAGACTTCAGCGGCTTCCAGCTCCTGGTGGATGTGGCCCTCAAGCGGGCTGCAGAGATGGAGCTGCAAGCCAAACAGCTGGTCTCCTAAAAGTGAAAGAAGAAGAAGAAGAAGAAGAAGAAGAACAGAAGAAGAAGAAGAAGAAGAAGAAGAAGAAGAGGGATTAGAGACTGACTTTGTGTCTCGACTAGGGAACTCCTCAGAGTTCAGTGACTTGTCTGCACGCGACAGAGAACAAATCCACATAAAAGCCTGATCATTTCTATTTTTGGTATACCAATCAAATTGATGAGGATGTTTTTTTATTGAAAAAAAAAACTGTATCGAGGTGCCTTGGCTGTAAGTTCTTTATTCATTTCACATACATGCGTATGTATTTACATGTGTATCTTATTTGCACACAGGGACCAAAAATGTTATCCGAGAAATGCTGCCCGTCTTATGTCTTTCCATTATACTGTATATCATTTTAGAAAGCGGAGAATGAGCTGGAATCGGCCCTCCTTCAGAGACCAATCGCACAGATTGGTCGCATCCACACACGTTTACTCTTTTACATTTCATGATTAGTCTGCCATGTTTGTTTGCACACTAAAGGCAGAGGAAGGTCATCTCAGTGTCTTAAACATATACTTTGTTCTCAGCATCTATGACAAACTTATTCACTACTGTAGTACATGTTATGCGTTTCCATGAGTATAAGTATAGTTTTGATTTTGTAATTTACTTTTAGCTATTTTAAAAGAAAAACCCCTATGCTTTTTTTTTTCTTTCTTTCTTCCCCCACCAAGGGATATTTCAGATGACCAATGTAGCAGGTTCTTAGTCTGAGCCTTCATCCCATCACTCAGCGAAAAAACGACGGCCAGTGGACTGGAAAATTAAACACTACAGATGTCTTTTCTGCAGTTGCTGTTTTACAACCTGACGAAGACAGCAATTTTGAAATCACCAAAAAAGCATTTTTCATGTATAATAGGACCATGTGTATAGTTAATGTGACAGGATGCCCAATGATGTGATTTCTTTTCATACTGTGCAATGTTTGTGGCAAATAGGGGTCACATGGGATTCAAATAAAGTTTTGTTTTTCTACATCTCAGATTTGATCTTTTGGTATCCCGCTCCCCTTCCCTGTGGATCACTCAGATCGAGCACATTCATACAGTTCTTGTAAATCCTCCTGAACTTTGGGGAGATTACTGATTCATCCCTTAAGGATACGGATAGCGTATTAAGTGAGAATGCTCTGTAAATAAAAGAAGCAGAAATAGTATAGTGTTCGTGTCTTTCCACAGGCTACCGTTGGGCATTCAGAGACATTCCTGTGTGTGAGAGGTTTACAACAGCTCTTGCCAATTAGCATAATCCTGCATAAATTAACACGAGCAAATGGCAGACGTCAACAGTTTCTTGCCAAAGGGGCTTTATGTGTGCCTGCATCTCAATAGAGTCAATGTAAGTCAGCTTACAACGGAGTGCGCTGGCTCGTTCAAGGCGAGGAGGACAGCTGTTCCCTCCTGGTCCCGCTAAAGCTTCTCCATTGGCCTCAATAGAATGTGTTGTCTTTTATTACTCTTGAAAGAAAAAGGAACCTTTGCTGAGGTTGTGTTTAGGGTTTAATTAAAAAGACCCCAGGAACTATCAGAAGCTTATTCTCACTTATTAGCAAGCTTATAGTATGTGTTTGGATCCAAAACGGCTATTTTCAAAGTGATATAATTAAAAAAACAACATGTTATACGCGAGTAAGTTCAGCTGGAGCGAGTTTTTCACTGTTCATCAGACGTTGCCTCTGTCAGAAGTGACAGCTCTTGTGGTGGAGGTTGGGTTCAAACGTGGGGATGTAATCACTAATACGGGTTTAAACAGAGCTCCGGGGCCACAGTGGGCAGTTGTAGCCCATCATGGTGGGCCCTCTGAGAGGTAGACTGACCCTGGGCCAAGCTTTACACAAATACGAAACCCATTTCCGTCCCCCCCATTCCCCCTTCTCTTGAACTCTGCCCACTGAGGTCAGGATGCCTCCCATCAGCATGACTGATGTATAAATGACGAATCACCAGAAGCTGCATGTACAGGAGCGTCAGGGCCAAGGCCAAAAGTGCTGTCTAATTATGGGGGCCCGCCCCTGCGGAAGGGGAATGCCCTAAAAACACACCAAGTCGGCCTTGTAATCTGTTTAATTATATTCCAATTGAAAACACATGTGGAGACAGTGAAAGAAACACAACAAAATGATGGCAATGATATATTTTTTTTAATGCTGATAAGAGCTCATACACGTGCCATAACATCAACAGTGTAATAACATGAATTACAAAATGTATATTTGTTTAATAGGTTATTTGTTTGGAGGGTTTTTCTTGACATTTACATAGGGAAACATTCATGTATGTACAAATGTTGATTTGAACGTTTTTCTCTGAATATAACTACATAACAAGCTTCAGGATTGCTGGAGTGTCTTTAGAGTTTAGCAATTAACCACAATCCAACATTCTGGTTTCTATCTCCCTGCTATACCAGGAGCATTATATTGATATGTTAATATCATAAATAGGTAGTCAATCATTTGACAGACAATTCAAATACAAGTTCCAAAGTAAAAAATACTAAAATAACCTTCATCTACATGAAATGGCAATAAGTTTGAATTATTACTACTTGTATGCATCCTCTCTTTACTTTATATCGACCAACTAAAGGAAATACAAATCATACTGAACAGTTACTTCATCACTTGAGTTCCTTCACAAACGTCTCCAGATGAAAACATCAGGTAGATGTTTTACTGGGACAAATAGCAGGAATATATCCATCCCTATAGTTATCCAATGGCACAAAACTTTGTCAGATCAATACAGAGAATCAAATTACACACCAACGTCTGGCTATTCTGTTATCAAAACAAGTATGTGATGGTAAACTGGCTTAGGATTGTCTCCACATTCAAGCAGCTGACATAAACACCTTGTTACGTTAAAGTAATTAGGGCTGAGATGTTCAAAAGGAGCATCGTTCAAAAAGATGGCATGGATACTAATCCCATGTTTACCATCATGGCCGATCCTGGTGACTGGGGTTTTATATACAGTAAGAGACAAAGCCAGGGGTCACATACAGTCACATGAAGTCAGTCACACTCTCTCTCTCTCTCACACACACACACACACACACATACGTACACGTCTTCCCCTGAGACTGCTGTTGTGCTCGACTATCATATTAGAAATTAAGGCTGATCACTGAAACAGAAAAGACAAAAAAAGGTGCCTGTCATGCTAAAGAATCAACATAAATAAAAAAATAAACACAGTATAAGGGCCTTGTTGTCAGTGCATAATAAGTCACAATGTCAATAAACAGTCATTGTACTCCTAATCAATAAATTAAACATGAATACAAAATATTAGAAATTGAATCTTTTTTTTGTATGACCTTCAAATAATTGCTTCATTTGGAGGCAGAGATAGTGCACACACAGTGAGGAGAAAATAGTCCCTTTTCAGTCCTTTAGTCTCACTACTGTCAATAAACCTCTCTTGTCTGAAAATGACGTAATGAAATACAGTACAACTACCAGTGTTGTGCCAAATATCCGTATTTTAGCAATGCCTGTAACACCGAATAGTTTAAAAGCAACATAAGAAAGGATTAAACCTGTTTAAAAATGACAAAAAATATCAGTTATCTTGTGTCTGCATGCGTGCCGCGTCATTATACTGTATGATCTTTATACAAACATGTTTTTGTCATGATGAGACAAGATAGGTGGTTTGTTTACAGTTTGTTGCTACTGCTAGCTTTAATGTTCAATTAAAACTAGGATTTATTAGACCTAGAAAAATAGGAAGCACTTTTGAAATGAACATCTGAATCATACCACACACAGACACTCGCACACAGAGATGAGCTTTGTGGCATTTTCAAAGAGTGATTCTTTCAGTAAATTGCAATATTTGCAGGAACCACAGGCTCATTGGCCACTTCGCCTCACCTGGAGGAGCAAAATCTGACCTCTTGACCTTTGTTACAGGGATTGGCCCGTTTGCAGACGGAGGGCGAATTGTGACACAGTAGATTTCCTTTCCCCATCATCTTATTTCATAATGTTTGCCCTCAATAACAACTCCGATCACGGGGTTTTATACAAATATCAAAACAAAATAGGCATACATAATTGATCTTAAATATGAGTCAATAGGTCAGGTCTGGTCTTACCAATAGATTTGATACATTTGATCTGAGCAGATCAGATACAATTTATCACTCGTTTAATGTGTTTGCATGTATATGCACACACACACACACCCACACACACACACACACACACACACACACACACACACACACACACACACACACACTCCACATGAACATGCATGTTCCTTCCCTGTTTATCTCTGATTTTCAGCACTTGAAACATAATAATGTGAAGCATCACTGCTGTGCTACACTTTTGTAATATCAGGCCACTTAAAAAAGGGATACGATACATATTTGTAAGTGAATAGGGACTGCTACATCAAAGCTGGGAGAAGGAAATGAAGATGGAGGGGGGGGGGGGGGGGTTGATCAATAAATAAATGAATAAATAAATGCTGTAAATGTACATTTCGTTGTTCTTCTTCCATTGTGACTAATCCCACAGTGATCTGGGAAGTCTGCAAAAAATGTGATTATGTTATGTTAGCACCCTAGCCTTACCATTCAGTGCTTTTAGTGTGTATGGAACAGTGTATCGGGCATGTGTGTGGGTACATGCATCTGTGTGTCTCATAGTCTGGTCTGAGCCTCTGGGATATAGATCTCGATACTGTCAGCGCTCTCTGTAGCAGAGCTCTGCCGAACCGACGCGGCACGTTTGGCAGCTAGCAGGCGCTTGCGAGCCTCCAGACGCTGGCGCTCAGAGCTCTCCAGCGAGCGGTCCCTAGCCAGGGAAGGGTGGTGGCCCTTCAGGGGCTTCTTTGGCACAGGAGGCGGCATCCTTCTCTCCTGGACAGGAATGACAAAGTCTTAATGAAAGACCACTGAGTCCTCATGGCCAGCTGCAGCTAAACACAGTGAGGAGCAACACAACTGCAGCCAGCTCGCGTAAGGGTTAGACAGAGCGGCGCAGCTTTTGTCGGCATAATGTGCATGCAACTTTGAATAAGGTTATGGTTCACAGTGGCAGCCATTTGTGTGGGGTAAGCACGGCGGTGGCCATTGTCTGAGGTAAAAGTGACCATTGGAGACGGACAGGCCCCAACGGTGCATGGCAGGTAGTGTGGCTTCTCAAAAGCAGCTCACTGTCGACAACAAGATAAAACAAACACAAATACAAGTGGTGACGTCAGGCAGGCAACGTGACAGTATGCAACACATGTCTGCATGCTACAACAAAGCTTAGCTGTCAATCATCCAGACTTACAATGTAAAGTATACAACAATGACAGCAGATAGCATGCGGGTTAGTAAAGCATTCCAAGACTAAATTTGACACTGGATGGATTTGATATTGGTGATGTGATGTTGCACCTGGATTTCTGGTGGGGTCAGAGGTTTCCAGTTGTTGGCTTTGAGTTGGTGGAGTTCATCAAACTTCAGGCTAATGTTCTCGATAGACAGCTGGAGCATGTCCCAAAAACCTGCCAGGTCCTGGGAGATGGGCCGTGGGTTTGCGTTTGGGTTCTGACACACAAAAATGTAATCTTAAAAAAGAACACACATAGCATACAAACAATAATATGTATATGCTTATCACAGGTTTTTGGAAAGCTACTGTTGCAATCCAACAACTCAGTTTTAGCAAAACTGCACAAATCACAGATTTGGCTTTCAAGTGAATGGATTGCATATTGAGGTAATTTGGCATATCAATTTGTCAGTCTATGTGTTAAATTATCATATTGTAATTATAGTTGTCCACTGCTTTACAAACAGTATGAATACGGACAAATTTCAGTTCACAAATTGTATTTATATTGTTGTTATAATAGATAAATTATGCATCAGAGGTAGTTAAAACATTTAGACATGCAAAAACCTATGCAATAAAAAGATTTTACCATCTTTAATACAGATAGATACACTAGACACACTGTGGTTTCCACACAGCAGGTTCCATGTTTTGTGTGTGAAGGACAGTAAGGGTGTGCAGATGCACACTCTACACTAGTTGCATAGTAAATGAGCTCTGGTTTGTCCTGTCAGGATGATTTGTGCAGGATGATGTCAGTGTTGTGGGGGGAGGGCTGGGGAAGCATGCAGAGGATGAGGTGACACATACCAGATTCTCTTCACACAGCTCCCGGAACTGCTGGAACTTCTGGGACATCAGCAGCTGGGCACTCCCCACTGCACTGCGGATCTTCCCCAGGACTGCAGACAGACACAGACGCACATGCATGCATGCACGCACAAGCACACACATACACAGACACACACACACACACACACGCGCGTGCACACACACACAATTCCCAATGCAATTACTCACAGTACCGCATACTGCAGGCATGTTGCAGCACTAGCAGAGAGGGCGCAATTGTGATGCAACAGAAAAGGATACGCTAGAGTCTTTTTGTCTGTGCGTCTCGGAAACATAAATCCTTCGGAGAAATTAAATAATTACAAAAATGCACTGAAATTCTAAATCCAAAGACGGGTAAAAAAAAGCAATCCCATATGGAAACGCAAAATAAAAATGCCTTTTTTGCGGGACATAATAATTGCTTTCATTGATGCCCTGTGTCAAAAATAATTCAATAGTAATGATAGTTCCGAAAAGAATATACTATTACAATATATTTCTCTCACTGTGCCTGTTCAGCGGACTGCTATTCGAGATAAACAAGATTGTGCTGCATAACCTGACACCATCCGTCCTATTGACTCACATATCCCTGTGGAGAGGACCTGTCAGTGCATACATTAGTGTGCGTGAAGGAAAATGGGATCAGAAACTGAGAGGAGCAGTAATGAATCTGCACTACAGATACACAGTGTTTTACTCCTTCAGGATGGGTGTGTGTGTGTGTGTGTGTGTGTGCACATGGTAGCGTGGGACTTTGGAAAACATAACCTTGAGACAGACTCCCTGTTCAGCATGTTTTGTGAGAGAATATCTTGCCTGAAACCGTAACAGCACCCTAGCTGCATAAACAATGACATTTTCGGTGAGACTGGAAATCAGCTGTGCAGGCCAGGTATAAATACAGTGCCTGCTGCCCGAGGCTTATTTGCTCAGTCCGGTATGTTCAAGTGAGTGTGTATGCATAAAACATATTCACGTGCGTTTGCAGACATACTCGGCCGTGTGCATATTTGTGTTACATCAAGATCAAATAATAGTTGCCTGCAGGGAGGAGCAGAGAGAGAGAACCCCCGTCACTGTGTTTGTGTGAGAGTTCATTATACAGTGTGTCTAAAGGACAGATGTGTGGCTGGGCCCGGCAGCGGCCTATTGATAAGTATGCACGGTATGTCAGTGCAGGCCAGAGGGCCCGAAACAGGAACAAGCAGCTATTGTGGTCCAATATCATGAATATCAGCACCCTCCAAATCAGAGGAGAGGATACAAAATATAATCTCATCATCTTGGCATTAAGCTTCATGAGTCAACTCACTCTCATCAGGCAGCTCATTCTCCATCACATCCTGCTCCATCTGTCGACACCAGCCCTCCATACGCTCCGTCTCGGCCTGCAGCAACTTGAGGAACCAGCGGCCGTCGGGGGGGCACACCGATCGGCCGACGGCCTGCAGCGCCTCCGCCTCTGGCTCCGGCACACTGTCCATCCAGGGGTCCGGAGGGGGCAGGATTGAGGGGTCGAACCCCACCTCCCCGTAGTCGTCGGCGGCACAAGCGTGGTAGTGGTTCCCCGAGCCCTGGATGCTGACTGTGGAAGAGGCGGCGTCGCGGGAAAGCTGCCGTGGCATGGTGGCGAAGTAACGCGGCGGAAGCTCCGGGGCGTCCGATGGGTCGTCGAGGTCGGCCTGCACCGCCGTGGTCACGCTGTTGGAGCGGGTCATCCTGCGGTAACTAGGATGAGGACGCAATACCACATTAGCATCCCCTTTTAGCGGTAATCATGATTGTTTACACGGAGTTCTTGGAGATGCACCCAGTAGTTGAAGTGATCACAGCCATTTCATCGCTGATAGCGATGAATAGCTTTTGTAGTGTGGAACGTCCTTTGTGTGTGTGTGTGTGTGTTTTATCACCTGGCTCATTCAGAAGCAACAGAGTATGCAGTCGTCCGTGGCACCACAAGCCCTGCTCTGGTGCTGATGCACAAACAGCACACACTCCCACACACACACACACACACACACACACACACACACGCACACACACACACACACACACACACACACACACACACACACACCTGGGAACCCTTCCTACAGCTGTGTGTGCCATGTCGTATTTGGCTCAGAGGCTTTGTGCTGCTGTCGGACAGCCTTTGCCAAGTCCCTCCACACTATGTGCAACAACAGACACACACACACACACACATACAAAGATTAAATCAACCCACACAGACAGTGTGCTATGTTCTCTATAGAGTAGCTCGCCACCCCAATAATGAATGGCACACCTAGAGGGACATTGGTGTTGGGGTTAGTGTGGGTCAGACTGGATGGTTTACAACTCAAATTAGTACACGACTCAAATCACATCTTTTATTAACACAAACAAAAATGTGCCAGGGCGCAAACAAGAGATACACTTTGCTCAGCATACATGAGGACCGGGAATCAGAGCGAATAAAAAGAAAAGCAGTCCTCCTATATGTCGTTAAAATCCTGGTTTACGAAGCATTCCTCATCTGACTGTTACCTATACATGTGTAGGTTTGCGTATTTTACTATTTTGCAGTCAATAAACGGGATAAACAATTTTGCCAAGCCAGAAAAAAAAAAAGATTGACTTGCCAGCCTGCGAGCTGTACTCTGATCCGAACCTGCCCACAGTCCTCTCACACGTGAACCTCAGCTTGACCTGCCTGCAGCGCGACAACACACAAACGATCATAGCTCCATCATGTCTGTCTCGACCCGTCTCCGGACGCACACTCCTCCTCGAAGCTACCCATTCATCTCGAACCTCCCCTTTTCTCATTCATCTCTCTTCTTCCGTGAAAAAAAAAACAGAAGAAAAAAGAGAGAGAGAGAGCGAGAACAAGGGAGTGACTTCGGCAGGATCAAACAGTGTGTGTGTGTGTGTGTGTGCTTTGTGTGTACATGCAAGCAGCCCATGAGTGTGAGTGTGTGTGGAGAGCAGTTAAAGAGTAACTCCTCTGAGCAGGTGTTCGGTTCTAATGACCTCAGCCTGCTTTCTATCAGCCTGCTAACAACTTCCTGCAGGGGCAGAGACGGGCAAGGCCAAACACAGCCCAGACAGAAAGACAGACGTATCAATAGACACAAGGCAAAAGAACAAGGAAGTGCATTTAAAGGGAAACGGCCGATGTGAGAGAGGAGACTGTAAAATGTCAAGGAGGTCTGCTGGAAGGAAATAAAAGCACACATAAAAATGCTGAAAGTCCATGTTCTCATTACATTCATGTGGCGAACATGATGGAAAGTTGTAAATCACAACATAGGTGGAGTCTCGCATTCCTCATGCCGCAGCTTTCGGAGAGCCCCGAAAACCTCAAAGTTTTTGTTTTAAATTGAATTTGCTTCCCTCTCAAGTGCACAGAACATGAGAAAATGCTGAAGTCTCCATCAACAAAAACAGCCTGATGTTTTATTTGGGAAAGATGTGCCGGAACAAGCTCAGAGAGATATGTTGGATGATAGAAAACACATTTTTGACATTTAACATCGCATATGAGAGGCTCTTTCCTTGTTTGTTTTCTTCCAGTAATGACAAACCTCCAGTGAGTTAAGATGGAAATAAAAAGACAGGGAGGTCTCGCTGTCCCTTCTGTGGATTTTTCAAGATGGTTGTGCATATGGTTTAGTCGTAGGACCATGAGCAATGTCCCACTTCTCCTGTGACCGCAAAGCCTTTTGGTGATCATTTTTGTACGTCGCAATTTATTCATTGTTATTTGAACTCTTTTTGCATGTTTGTGATCAAATGAAGTTAATCTACACAAACAGAAATATATATATATATTTTTAAAGTTGACTTTTTACATCTTTAAGAGACAAATACGATACGTAAATAGATTTGTTTCAATCTCCCAACATTTCATAATCGAAATAAGTCTGTCTCAAGATAAACATGCTGTTGCTTGTGTTCATCTCTTTAACAGCTCTCTCCCTCTCACTTAATCCTAGTTCAAACAGCGAGGTGAGGTTATGACCTGCGACTGCTGCACATAAAGACTCTCTCTCCCTTCCTCTCTCTCTCTCCCTCTCAAACACACACACACACACACACATACATACACACAAACAGACTCAGACACAAATAAGGCAGTTTGAGCACTGGAGCGAGCCTGTAGGAGTTTGGCACTCTCGCTGTCTGGGAAACTAATGTAGGGGGCAGCATGCCCAGACCTCCCAGGTACACACACACACACACACGCACATGCACGGACCAACACACACACGCACATACAGATGCAAGCGAACAGGTAGACAATCAAAACATGCACTCACAATACCCTCCCACCTACTCCAAACATTAACCAGAGAAATGCACGAGCTGCATTGCTGCATAACATCTAAGCCCCCGCAGACTCGAAGGTGTCTGGGTGAGTTAATATTTGCCTTGGCTACTCTGGGAAGTCAGAGCTTGGTCACTCAGCTGAGACCTCCCCTTTCAGAAAGCCCCTCACATTCCCTGACACTGTGTAAGTGTGTGTGTGTGTGTGTGTGTTATAAAGTGCTGGACTCAGCCCTCACTGTGACCTTTGAATAAAAGGTGATGTCTCTTTGAATTCCCGAAGCATGCCTTGGCTACGGCGGGAAAACCAGTGCCGCGGCTGAGTTTGTCACCGCGCCTCACCAAACAGAACGTCACTGTTTTGACAGCGTAAACGAAAGCAGACAAAGAAACCAAATAAATGCCGGCGTCTCCCACCACCGGAGGCCTCGGTAAGCCTAAAGTGCAACGTGAGCTCATGGAAACAGCATGCACGCGAGGCCGCTTCTCCTCCGACTGGGAACATGTCGCATGAACGAGAGAATGTATAGCGGCCAGCACAGCGGTCTCTCAGTGCGCTCAGAACTAAACAAACCCAATAAAACTCCCTCCCTTTTTTCTCTCTCTCTCCCCCTCTTCCCTCCCTCCCACACATGCGCAAAAAACACACAGCCTCAAAGTAGCCTGAATCACAATGACTGGAGCAACAGATGGCTGTCAACTCACCCCCCCTCCCCCTCCACCTCCCCAGCTCCCTGCACAACATCCTTTGGCCCAGCTGTCACTCGTGGGCCCCTGGCTGAGGGGGCTCTGACGCCAACCTCCCCTGATCTGGGGACAGCTGCTGCAGGAAAGCCAGGGCAGGGGGAATGATGGGGGGGGGGGGTGAGGGGGGCGGGCATAAGCTTCGCAGCACACTACAAACTTCTCCCTGCCTCCAAAGGTCCTCTTCCTGCTCCCGCTGTCTCGGCCTCATCCCTCCCATCAGACTCAAACACATTGACTTTTACAACCTCCTTCTCTCTCTTTACCCACCATCGCTCATCCTCCACCTGAATTCCGATCGACTGGAATTTCGACTGCTCCTCCGTCGGCCCTCCTTCCTCTGGGTCCACCTGAGATGGAGGGGAAGAGACCGTCAAACCGCAAGCCGGAGGTTTTCCCTCCGGAACCGAACACACGCTCGTCCACAAACCTGGATCCCTATGGAGAGGCACTTGCGGAGCGCTTCCCTCTGCGCCTTGCTGTCTGTGGAGACGTGCGTGACGGCAGAGGTGGTGGCGGTGGCAGTGATGGTGATTGTGCTGTTGGTGACATGCTGGCTGGCCGGGCCGTGCACCTGCGCGTTAGCCGCCTCGATGGCCGCCGTCAGGGCCTTCATGCTGTCGATGCTCTCCGTGGAGTTGGACAGGCCCGGCTGGGAGCTGATGCCCGTCCGCGCGCCGGAGCCCCCGTCCATGTAGGCGTCCTGAGCGGACTCGGTGCTGCTCTGCGCCGTGATGGATATGAAGGGTTTGGACGGGGTGGTCCGTGGTGGGACCGGGGGAGGCGTCTTCTTGTAGGTGGTGATGCATGATGACACTGCAGGGAGGAGAGAGAAAGATGAAAAGTATGAATAGAAGTATACATCTCAAAAATGTGTTCAACAAAAGATAAGTGTAACTGTCAACTATTTTCCATTAGAAGTTCAGCTCACTTATCACAGGGAGCGTAAGAGGAGGAGGAGGAGAATAGAGCCTGTTTACATTTTCTTCTGCGGTTCTGGATGAAGCGGTATAAACTCTGGGAAAATAACCCAAATAATGTCATATAGTGACATCATCAGGGTTGTCTCAGATTGGACTTGCAACTTAACAATTTTAACTGAAAACCTGTGTTACAAACTGGGCTTTTCTGAGGCAGGGTTAAGTTGCATTATAAGACATTTAGGATAAAGTGTTTTTAAAATTAGACCCACACTCAAAACTAAAAGTCTGGATATCGCAAGTGCTGCAATTTCAACCAGCTGTCTCTTGTGAGTTCCCCAACTTTATAGATGTGCAATCACTAAATTATGGAAATACGCCTTTAATGATCCTTATTGGTAATTTGGAAAGCAAATAATGGCAATAAAGATAATAATATAATTTAAAGAAAAAGATATTGAGCAAATTCTACATAATAACCGGCAACTACATGGCAGAAGTTAGGATAAATTCGTGAATTAAAGCAGTGTTATGCAACATATTGTAATTAAATAATAGATTTAATATAGATTAATGACCCTAGAGGAAAAATACAGTTGACCACAAGGTCTTAGGTCTCCGTGTTGGAGTCAAAATGGACAGTAGATTAGGGGCAACTTTAACAAATCAGAGCCTCGTCTAGTAATAGGATTAGTATGTCAGCCACTTGACCCACTGATCTAGATGGTTAAGCCCTCTACGCACTTACTGTCCACATCCAGAACAATTTAATGTTGCAGAAAGTAGCTCTGCGTGCTTGTGTGCCTTGCTGTTGCTTGTTTGAACGCATAATTGCACAGAAGTTCAATTCAATTTCTAATAAAGCACAGAAGTTCAATTCAATATCGTAGAATTCCGCGAGAGAGCTAAGTGCACTCCGAAGGCTTTGCATTAGATCCAAGCAAATAGATATTAAAAAGCATCATAGTGCTGCTCAGATACACTCTTCCTCTCAGGTTACAGCTACATGTTCTACATAAACAATGGAGCCTCTCACACACTGATTCAGGAGGCTGGATATAGAAACATGCCAGCAGGCAAAAAAACATAAAGAAAGACAAAAACAGCCACCTTCTGACTACATTATGCTTTGGAATCTCCTTCCTGGCTTGGTGCTGTCATCAAAACTAGGTCTCACTCTCTCTCTCTCTCTCTATCTCTCTCTCTCTGCTCTGCACCAAAAGTAGGACACCGGGTTTCCTGGATCTCATTTTAATCCGTACAAAAGACAAACATCCTACCGCGGAGAGATCGTTGTGTCTCTCTCTGTGTGCGGCAGACAACTGTTGCCAGACACACCCAGCACGAGCAGCCATGTCTCAAACTATTAGCACAGGATGTTGTTTGCCTTGTTTCTCGCCATCTCATTGACAGCTACAGACGGGCCCGAACAATAATAGTGGAGGTGAACAGAGGGCTGACTTCATCCTCGGGGTTTGTCAGAGTCATCCACTGCTCTGCAGCCACCCTCCTCCTGCCTCGCCAGCAGTGATTGGGTGATCTCAGACCAGATTTCTGTCAGGTTTTGACAAGCTGGAAAGTCCTCAGACAGGATGAATGCTGCGCTGAGATGAGATCACAGTTGCTTGTAGGAGTGCCTTTGATGGTGAGGTAGCATACCACAAGAAAGACAAAAGGAGGTGACTTACTGTCTCCTCTTCTACAGCTAAATGTCCTACATTTAGGGAGATACTGTATATGGAGGAATGACGCGCCGCAGACGTCCGAGCATGTCGCCATATGCAGCACTGCTTGAGCTTTTCACAGGTGTCGAGGGAACATGACCGGCATCCAGGGGTAAGCTTCAGAAAGGTCACTGAGTAAAGACCCAGAGGAGGACAAAAAATACACTAGTGAACACACATGCACTCACACAGAGGGAGACGGGGCGAGGTCCTGCCCCTATCAGGCGTGGAGGTTCAAAGGATAGAATGTCAGCCCCCTTTCAGAGCTTCTATCCCCTGAAGTCATCTAAAAGTCACGTTGTGCATCTCTGTGTGTGTGTGTGTGTGGGTGTGTGTGTGGGTGTGTGTTCCCCATCAGGCCCAGAGAAGGGTTGAAGAACAGAGGGTTTTCATCCGCTCAATAAAGCGCTGTATGCAACGGGAGACGACGCGCCGCGTCCCACCTAGCTGTCACTGCGAGAGCCAGACACGCCGAGAATGACAGGGGAGGAGGAGAAGGGGGGGGGGGTTGAACGCCAAAACAGGTTAAGTAAACAAACTCAGGAGTCGGAACATGCCCACACACAAATGTATTTGCACACTGGCCTGCAGACATGCACACGTAGGCACGGAGGAACACAAATAACATTGACACAACCCAGCTCAACGTTTCAAGCTCTCCACATCAAGGGAGACCACAGGCTTCCTGCCACTGATATGCTCTCCATTCATCAGGAGCCGTTGTCAACAGTGACTTGGCTCATGCCTGCGACTTGGATGCAAGTGTGTGTAAAGATGCGTCATCAAACATTGAGCAAAGTAGATGGATTTGAGTTCCTTTGCGAGGCAAAACTACTGTCTGTCTGTCAATAGCGAGGCGAAAGCTGACCAAAACAACTGTCCTGATAAAACAGCAGCCAAGTTTCCAGTTGCCAGAGAAATGATAAGAAAATAGTTTGATCCTCCTGCAGCCATGAACGTATTCGACAGCTACACAGCCTGGACCTCCCACGCACACAGACAGTCAAGGACAAAGTGAAGTAGAAATGTGACGCAGGATCCCAGCAGAGCCTCAAGAAGGAATGTGGAAAACTCTCTGCACCCACCACAAACACACACCGACGAGCACACCAAAAAGTTTTTTCTGTCAATCCATAATATCAGGTTAGTGGCACTTTGATCACGGAAAAAGAAAGACATCATTCATATATCTTGTGAAATGAGAACAACTTCCTCACTCAATGGAATTGTGGAATTTCATCTGTTCCCTCACAGAGGTAGGTGCAGCCTGCTGCGAGCATTGTCATCCCAAAGAGAAGAGTTTGTGAATGACAAAACTCTAGTGGCTCTCTGCCAAATCCCTCTTTTGACAAATACTTCAAAAGTCCCATGCCGACAAGTCGGTGTGAATAGCAGTTCTTCTTGGCAGGGCGCTCCCCCCACCTCTGGGCTTCATAATATCAAAGAAAGCCTCTTCCCTCCCCTGAGACAAAGCAATGGCTTCATTCACTTTGCTTGCCTTCGGAACAAAAACAGATCTGCTTTGCTACCTCTTTTTGGGGTCTGCCGATCACTGAGTCCCATTTGTGTGTCTGCATAGGTGCTTCCTTCACTGAAGCATCGTGTTGGTGTTACTGGACATATTGAAGGGAAGGCAGCTGCCTTGTAATCTCCAATCTGTCGATCTGTGTGATAGGCCACTTCAAAGAGCGGGCGGTTTGGTTTAGGAGGTTAGCTAACAGGAACGGGCTCCCCCGCGCGGGGGCCGAGAGCAAATCCACCACCGTCCAAACAAATACAAAAGGCCCGGAAAGGGGGCGGTCAGTATGGGGGAAGAGGGGGGGGGGGGCATTGACAGCTGAGCCCAGCTGCACTGTGTTTGGGATGAGGGTCTGCCAGAGGGGAGATGGCAGAGAATAGCGAACAGTGAAGAGGAGCTGAACAACACGGAGGAAGAGGAGGAAGAGGAGGAGGAGGAGGAGGAGGAGGAGGACCGTTGGGTAAATCAAGAGAGTTGCTGCCTGGCTCCGTCTGTTTGCTCTCTGTCCATTTGTCCGTCTCTCTCTCTCTCTCTCTCTCTCTCTCTCTCTCTCTCTCTCTCTCTCTCTCTCTCTCTCTCTCTCTCTCTCTCTCTCTCTCTCTCTCTCTCTCTCTCTCTCTCTCTCTCTCTCTCTCTCTCTCTCTCTTTCCCGATCCCTCTGTCACAAGCGCACAGAGAACCAGCTGGAGTCCTTTGTGGTGGCGTCGCCATGGCGACACAGCGCAACGTGAAGTTTACCGGGAGGCTTGGCGCTTTACCAGCGTCAAGCGGAGGGGCTGCTTCTGTCGGCCATTTGTTTACCTTGACAGGCTACACTACAGCTGCACTGACACGCACCCAAACACCAGCCAACAAGGAAAACACAGCAGGAGTAACGGGTCACCGCTAGCGTGAATTAAAAATCAAATAAACACCAGGATAACGGCAGAGTGGGGACCACTGGATGCCACTGTGTTGCAAATGATTTTCCGATAATGTTTTCTGGAACAGAAGCAGGAGCTGAACTTAACTTAACTCTCGCAACAAGTTTGTCTTGGATCCCTGTCAACAATAAAGCTCGTCACTGCGTTTCCATGGCAGTGTCCTGCGATGACAATGAACTGAAAGGTTCACACAAGTTGACGTGACACTGCTGTTGTGAACAACAATGCAGAAATGCAAGGTGCACTCTAAGTGACTCAACATGGCCTCCGGTAGGCTCTTGTGAGTAACTGTAAAAAAAACACACACACACACAAAAGCCTTGAGTCTCAAAGTGTAACCGAAGATAGCAGGTTTGTTGCTCATCACTGCTAATACTGCAGAGACACAACAAACGCTGCACACAGCGGATACAATGGTCCATAAAAAGTCTGTTGACAGCCTTCTGAGTCACCTGAAAGTCTCCCTGAAACCCTCATGTCAGTCTACGCCTCACAGCCACCAGAGGTCAGAGGTCACCAGAGAGGGTTTCTGCTCTCCAGATGCCTGAACTCTCTCAGACACAATAGCTCACTGTGTGCGCCTGTGTGAGCATGTGTGTGCATGTGTGTGCTGAGGGGAAGGTGGCAGTCAAACCAGGGCCTTTTAAAGAAGTATATTTAGCGTGTGTGAGTGGCTGTTGGGGAGGGAATTCTGAGTGGAAATGGTGCCACCAGTGTTGTAAACATCCTGCACTACTGCAGCTTTAAAATTGTGTGTTTTTTTCTTCTTCTTGAGTTAAACATAAGCATGCAAAGCCTATCAGCACGACACATTTGTGAAATATGCCTCCGGTGTCCTCAGACCAACAGTGCTATCAACAAAGCCGTGTGCTCAGCGTGCCCTTTTTGACAGAAACCCGTGTCAACAGCGGGTAACTGCTCTGGCAGGCTGCAGTCTCCTGAATCCTCGGATAACACTGTGTTTACAACTGTCAGCCAACGCTAAATCTGGCAGGCAGCTACTTACTGTTAGGCAATAGATTCACTTCACTTAACCCACTTTTCCCAGCTTCAAGTTCATAGAGAGCCTGGTTACCTGCATTCCTCTGTTATGCCTTGGAGTTCTACTCATAATGTCAGTCAGTGACAGGCAGGGAGAGACATGCTGAGAGTTCAAAAAAAACAACAACAACTAAAAAACATTAAAGATAATGGGGCGGGAAAACAAAAAGCGAGAGTTGACTTTCAAAACACACCTTATTCATATGTAAGATCCATACTGCCTTGAAGATGCCGTGTTTGGAAGTCAACCAATGTGACTGGGAAGTGACATCACTAACTGATTGTTTTATACTGCTCTAAAATCTCAAAATAACTAACAATTACTCTAACAGCAGTGTACTCGTCAACACTGTAAATAGCAACTAGATGACATTTGTCATACTGTTGGGTGTAATCATCTTGGATTTTGTTTAAATATGTGATCCCTAAATTCCTCCATGTACAGTACTGAAGCATGTGAGCTAATCTCCTGAAGACTTTTCTTCTGGTGGTAGTTTACTTATTAGACCTGCTCTGTGACGGCCGTGGGCCTTTTCTAGTGTTGTTCGCTCTTGGCAAGGGCTTTACCCTGACTGTTGCACAACCACGTGAAGAGACACCTTCGTCTTTTGTTTCTGTCCAAAAGATCTGCCTGCAGGGGGTTGAAAGAGCATAGTCACTCAACGTAAGAAGAGAGGGTGAGAGATAAAGCAAAAAACAATAGAGAGAGAGAGAAAAGCGGATGAGGAAGAGAAAAGGGACAGAGGATAGGTTTGCCGTGTGGTTTCCTTCAGTTCCTGTACATTCCAGCTGCTTTGTGGGGCATGAACCTGAGCATTAGCTCCAGCGCTAAAGCTAACACGCCCATACAACTCACGCATGCTTTCACTGCACCTATTTCCCACAGCATTGCTCACCGACTGACTGAGACTAAGAGTAGACTGTGCAGAGTGACACATCGTATGTGCCGACAATGACAGCAGGGGCAACTGGAATAAGCTGTCCGCATACCTATAAACAGAATCATGTAGCTAGCTAGAGATCAGTTAGTCATTTAATTAAACTGGCTTTGTGCTTGAGCATTGACTACGTCTACATAAATCGCGTTAATGTTAAAGAACACAGAGATAAAGATAGAGTAAAAGAAGACGAGAGGACAGAGTCTTAATGGTGGTATTTTGTGTTGCTAAGTGGATAATACAGCCCACTTAGGCCAGTGTCTGCAACACTAAAAATACTCTCAACAACACAGCAATGTTGCCACCACACTGTCTCCAAGTGCTAAACACAGCTCCCTGATAAAACATGACAGACTGTCCACAAGAACGGAACTTCTGTGAATTTACGGACGAGTACAGGAAAACATAACCGCAGGCATGGGCAGTGAAGTATTCTGGGACAAAATAGCAAACACACACAGCTAGATAGACAAAAAGACAAGTGGCTGACACACACACACACACACACACACACACACACACACACACACACACACACACACACACACACACACACACACACACATACAGGAATCAGTCTTAAGTGAGAGGGCTCAAACACAATGCCGATGTCATGTCATTACATGAAGGATCACTGCTTGCTGCAGCTGCTATTTACATATAAATGCAGCAGAATGTGGTTAAAAGTTCACTTCTTCTTTCCATGGTTTATATGCAACAAGCATATAAAGCACATGTGGATTAACTCCAGAGGCAAGAAGGCTCGAACTTGATTCACAAAATGACTAGGCACGAAAAGAAACAGGAAAGCTGGCTGACGCTTTTTACAAGCGTTTGAGTTTACTCTTCCAGGAATGCCGTGAAACATTAGCGTCGGGTGTTGTTTCACAGTCCTGTTTTTTTTCTTCTTCTCCCTCCCCCCCCTCGCATTCCTTCCTCCATTCGTCCTGTTTGACGTTCTTTGTCCTGACCACTTGCACATGGAGGGGAAAGGAGACACTGGCGGGCTTAATCCACCGCCAGAGGCATGCTAAAGCCATCTGGGCCCAAAACCAAATTTTGCGTCTCCTATATGAGAGGAGGAGCGGGGCAGGCGGAGGAGGAGGACGGATGGAGAGAGGGAGGTGGAAAGTTAAACGAGAGAAAGAGGAAAAGTTGAGGAAAAAAAATAGGGGGAGAGAGAGAAAAGGTAGGAGGAACAAGAGGAGCTATGGGGGGGATTTGGAACAAGAACCAGGCTACACTGACGCATACTATCTTTTGTGGTTTCCAGTCCTGACCCTCTGACCCTATACATCCTGTCGAAGGGGTGGAGGAGGGGGGGAGGGGGGGAGAAAGACGAGATGGCAGCTATAGGCACTGGCTGCATTTGTGTGTGTGTGCAGCTGTGTGTCTAAAGTAGCGAGCAATGGAGACAGCTTGTATCAGGGTAAATATGAATATCAGACTAGATGCCACAAAGCTCTATCTGTCCCTCAGGTGTGATTTTTCACACCCCTCTTCCTATGTGTTTACATCCACTCCCCTGCAGAATCTTATGGGGGAGGAACAATAGTCTCTCCAACATTCCCACTCTCCTGCCGAGAGCACTCGTTTGTCTCCTGCATTCCTTTCCCCATTCATCTCTTTCTCTCTCTCCCCTCCTGGATAGAAAAAAAAGAACTTTACATGGGGGGGGGAGGGGGTCTGTGAGTGTGTCTTAAAAACCTCTGAGTGGAGTCAGTACCCCTTGAACACAACCTTTCCCCCTCCTCCCTTTCCTCCCCGTTTTACTTGGGTAGTGAAGCAGCAAAGCTCAAAGAAAGGGAGGAGAAAGAGGAGATGCATTCTTTCTCTCCCTCTCGCTGTCTCTCAGTGTGTACCGGGGGTGAGCTGTGGCTTATTTTTAATGACTGGTTAAAAAAATAAAAAAGAGGGAGGGTTGGGTCTCTTCCCCGTCGGCCGCTTACACACAGACTCACACACACACACACATTACTGTAGCAGAGTCTGGGACTTTCACAGAGAAGTCTTTAATTTGCGCTGGGGCCTGGCCTCCCACACTGCACAGCCCAAACCACCCACTTACAGCCATGCACCATTCCTAAGAGTTACTTCAACATACTCCCTTACCCTGCTGAACAGTGAAAGCAACGTGAACCACACAATTTAGCTGTCAAGTCCAAAAACTTTCAACATCCTGTCAAAGGGAGCAGAGCGAAAAGCATGTTTGTCTTCATGCCTGCTCGGAGGATATTTAACTCCATGGCCTAACCCCTCTTGTGTTTCTCATTCGCCCCGGTGCTTTGAGTTTGCGGGCCCTGCCTTGCCCGGCTTTAGCATGCAGGAGCCATGAGGATCATCCACAGTAAACACAGAGGAAATCCTTTCGGGGCTTTGCGTTTTCCTTTGCTCCTTCTGATGCCAAAACACAGACAGGAAGAGCAAAGAGGGAGGAGTGGGACGGCCCCTACCTGACAGAGCAGCCCCTGTCCACCTGATCAGACACGCCAAACGTGCCGTTTACATCCAGGTAATCCTTGAAGTAAAACCAGCCTTCTGCTGAGCAGGAAGCTGGTGGATGTGCTCTTTCTGCAGAGTGGCGAACAGCAGGGGTCCGATGCCGCAGACATTCTTTGTGTTTGCCGTAGCCCTGTCAGTTCCTCCCTGTGCCCTTGTCTTCTGCCTTTTTTTTTATTTTTCAAACTCAGGAGCGCAGGAATCAATGACATTCCCTTCCTGTGTCAAAAGACAACCAAACGCCACTCTTCCACCCTAAATAGCTAGAATCAAAGCATTCCAGGCCGTAACAAACTGGGACCAATTAAGTCGTAAGTAAACATGGACACCTAACAGCCACCAACAAAAGCTTTGAGCGGATACTTCCTATTGACTCCTATTCTGCTTTAGAGCATGTCAAGGCAGGAAATAACTGTTGACTCAAGGTGTAGAAATGCACACTGATTTCACAATCTTTATACTATATCAATATTTCAATTGTGGCAGATATTCAACAACTTCTTCCAGGTGCAAATCATCTGCACAGGTTACTCAGGATGACATTGCACCAGAGCGTCAAGTTGTAGGCCTTATTCGGGTCCATACTCGACACTTGCAGTTGAGATTTCACAAATCTGACCGGGGGGGAAAGCAGCTGAGGCGAGGACGACATCTAGTGAAAGATTTTGTATTGCAAGTCAAGAATTCTCTCTTTCCCCTTGCTTACGTCTGGATCACAGCTCCATGATTTACTTCAACATAAATTTGACATCAGACACACTAGAATTAAATGACTGCGTTCGGCAATTCAGCGCAAGTGACACATTCAACTGCAACCGTACATACTGGAATAATAGGTAGTAAATCCACAGATCCACAAAATGTTATTGACTAAATTATATCCGTCTGCATCGGTTTATCTGATGACTAACGCCCTGAAACTGACATTGAGCCGTATAAAAGAGACGCTGAGTGTTTTTTTTTTGTTGCCCCGTGTCAATGACAGAGTGCAAGTTCCCACTGGCTCACATTCTCAGACAGCCGTGACAGGATGAAGTAATTAGTGAGTGGCTGACACACCAGCATGGTTGGGATTTATCTCCTCCAGGAAGAGAGATAGCCAAATCACAGTTTACCCACATCGAGGCCCCCAAGTTTCGGAGCTTGATCCCGCAGCTGCAAACAGAGAAGCCATACACAGACACTTTAACACTCTCCAGTCACATGCGTGCACACACGCTCAGAAGCAATCGAGGTATCGGCGCCTGCCGCTGCTGGTGTCCTACTCCTTTTTTCCTTTTTTTTTTTACTCCACATGTACGCAGTGCGTGCGCTAGTGTGTCACCGCATGCCTCGACCGAGCTCTTGCTTCCTGTCAAACACACCTACTTGCAGCATCAAAAGCGGGATGACAGCATCATGCAGGTGTGTGCGTGTGAGAGGGAACAAGAGAGAGAATTGGAGAGACAGATGACACCAGAGTGCTGTTTAATTTACATCCACTCTTTGAATAATAATTCCACCTTAGAGGATGGCAGCTTTGATCCACTGACACACAGGTGTATTTCACATGCAGCGGCATACGCTGCTAAGGCAGGGCTTTATCTGTCCCTGTAATTACCGCCAGAGCATGGAGACCTATCCTGTGTGTGTCTGTGTGTGTGTGTGGGACTGAGGAACAGACATGGCAGGAGGGATTGATGGAGCTCAAAGGAACATTCCTCCTCAATGAACAATGTTTGATCTCCATGTCTCTCAGGCATATGAACATCAAGCAAAGTATGAACGTCAGTCATGATTCACATCTCATTTCCTCTATTTCTGTCTTCTGGACTCAAAAGTGTCACTGAAACTTAAGACCCACTGCGAGTCTAAAATAAGGCCTTACAGCAATACCACAAGATGAAACTTTTGAGTTGCTGCATATTCAGAGACCACATCAGAAGGCAAGCTCGATGTATTGTAAAACTGGAGATGATGCGCCCTCTTGTGGGGATGAACCTAAATTGATTTTTTAAAAATAGGAAAGAATTACTGAAGAAAAGTCAAACATTGAGTGGCATTTATCACTAAACTAAACGTTTACCTCAATGATTTTGAGAGATGATTTTAATTTTGTTTTATATTGTTTTTCGTACTGCGAACCATCTTGTAATACTTCAGTAAGATTAAAAATTAAAAACGGATTTTTAAGATTTGGAATATGGATGATGAAGAAAAAAGGCCGTTATTAGGATTACCTTCAGCTTTTAGCATGTTTGTCTAATTTTCTAGTATTGAAATAATAAATATATTGTTATGATAATAATAATATATTTTGGTTTTGTAAGATGATCAAAAATGTTCTATTTATTCATACGTTTGATTTTGCTGGTTGAAGTGTGCTTTGCAATCTCATGTGGGATGAGTGAAATGTTTGGCACGACATCAAAAGCTAACCGCAAAATTACAAGTGAGTCTCTGAGCATTGCATCAGATATGTACAACAATTTATTTTATTTATGGTGCCGACTGATTTTATGAATCTGGTCGAGACTCTTTTTGAGCTGATACCCCAAAAAATGTTGTATAATCTCAACGCTCTCTTTTAATGCTATTGATCCACAGCGGTAGCCTCGGCTCGCCTCATGAAAGCTACTCATCATTCACAGTTATTTTCTTTTGCACTTGCCTTTGTTTCTTACAAATACTTTATTGATAATATTGAAAAGCTGGGGATTTAGTTCATGCGCTTCATCCGCATTCATTTCCCAAATGATCAACTTTGGTAAAACATTTGATGCAATATTCAGTATTGAGAGCCAGGAGAGAAAACCATGTTGTTAAGCAGTTGGTAAGTAAGGACTGGATCAGCAACACTGAGGCTCAGTGCTTCATAGCTTAGCGTGTAGCTGTTTTAATTAACAACCTTATTTTCACCTGACCTCTTTGTCTTTGTTCTTCTCACTCTGTTCTACTTTTTTAATGTGGATTATGAGAAATCTGGAGTTAACTTTGCCCACAGCACAGAGGAATTAAGAGGCTGATGAAAGAGGGAAGTTAAAAGACTTGAAGTGAGTAAAGAAAAAAGTAAGTGAGAGAGCAAAAAAAACATTAAATATGCAGGAACTTTGGTCCGTTCAGTACCCGTGGAGCCAGAGAGACTGTGTTTTGGAGTTGTCTGTCGCCACATCTCCATCCAAGGTTCCTGTAAATGTGGACACCTGATACCTTCAATGGATGACTCAAGTAAAAGTGTCTGCCTTTCCCTCGGCAAGTACTTCTGAAGCTTAACATGATAATTGCTTCTTAAAAGACAGAAAGGGGCCACCTGTTAACAGGGAGAGTTGCTGGGAAATATATATGACCGGAAAAGGGACAGTACATGATGGAGAAAGTGGGGGAAAGACTCGTGGGAGTGAGATTCAGCAAGACTGTCTCTCTCAAATAAAAGCCCACTGAAGGGAGAGGATGAGACCGAGAGAAGGAATGACACAAATACCAAGAAGAGAAATACTACAAGCTGCGGATACAATGAACCTGAGACCAACATAAAGTACAACTTTACATATTTAGCAGCTTCCACATAGAAGAGCACGAGCAACATAACATGATTACTGGTAATACTTCACCAATGCAACCGCTTTCTCTGATTATTACAAACGTCAAACAATAGTTGGGAAGTTCTGGGATTTCTCATGGAGCAATATAACAGCGATGATTTGTATTTTATGAGGGTCTGCAATACGATTTGTGTCACGTGGTTGTATTGATATATTGAGTAAATTTGAGCTTATAAACTAGTTGTTTTTAAACTTTGCTTTTTGTACAAATTAAACCGAGATGTCCGTCTAAATTTGTGAGCTTTGAATGCGCAGACAGGCAGATTTCTTTTTTTTTTTTTTTACATTTGGACAGAGCCACGGTACCGGTTTTAACCAGTTCACAGTGTTTATGCTGAGCTAACTTTCTCACAGCTGCAGATTCATATATCACGATCAGATATGTGTGTGGAATTAATCTTCTTATGCAAGTCTTGTTGTTTTCTAACATGTGAAACTATTCCTTAAAACTTAGTTCAGTCCAGAAACCACAAATGCAGCACACCTGCTTTTTCCACCTATGAAAGTCAGGCCAGAAGGTTTTAACATATCCCCCTTTTGTACTGAAATACTTCATCAAGCACTGACTTTGCTCTTTTAACAACCTTGCCTGCAGGAAGCAGTTGTTCCTCAAGCCATTTACAGCATTATCCGTTTAAACGCCAATACTTTTAAACACTTCAAAATATGTCTGTGCGACTGTGCCCTCGAGGCAACATTTATTTTCAGCATGGATTTTGAGCCATGGATTGGACCAATTCGTGAATGACACAGAGGGAAACTAATGATCCCTCAGGGTGAAATGGGTTCACTAAAGACAGCAATGTCATTCAGCTGGGAGAAAAAAAAAATGTCTGAGCACCAACCAGAATGTAAAGTAAGCCAAAAATAATAATTACAAACACAGAAAAGCAAATAAATTGAATTAAATGGTGAATTATATAACCCTTAAAGTCCCTTGTGGATTTGAAGCGTATCACAATAATTTGCATCGGTGTTATTTACAACTTGATGATTAAGAGCAAATAAGGCCTTCCTGAATCAAGGCCTCAACAGCTGATCTTTCCCTAACTTACATGATACAAACATAATCCCACATGGCTGTGCCCTGCTTTTATCCCCAGACACACGTGTGTACAGTATGTGCGTGTCCGTGGCATGTTGAGGGTCCTGGAGCCTCGTCCGAAAATAGAAAGCGGTAAGCCGGTAGGTGAGCGGGCGGGCAGCATAGGTGGTGGCATCGGCGGTGAGAATAGCGTGTGCATGACTCACTGAAACACAGATGGTCAGTTGGAGACATGGGCCCACAGACTGGTCATCTGTCACACAGTAGGGTGTCGGGGGCTCTCCATCTACTTTCGCAGCATTCAAACTGGGAAGTGGCACCGGTGATCTCTTTTCCCATAAGGCCCCGTGGCTCAGCATCTCTCGGCCCTGCCCTCTGGCCCCCGCCTGACCCAAATAACTCGACCCTGCAGAGGCATGTGCCGTGATGCTGTGCCAGGAGTTGCACGGCGTGATGTAGGCATGTAGGCCACACCTGCCGTCCTCCCATCAGAGATATCATCCCGAAATAGAGCAGAAATTTGTTCAACATTTTCTGGGAACTGCAAGTGGGGAGGGGGGCGGGGGGAGTAAGCGGCATGGAGGTTATTGCTGAGATTATGTCAGATTTGGAGGGAAAAATATAGTTGAGGGCCTGTGAGGTGAAAGGGCCTTTACTGGATGTGGCCAGTGCTTACCAGTCGACTTTGTAGCCACATATATTTTTTGTTTAAATTAGTCTTTTTTTTAATAAGTCTTTTTGTTTGTCTTCCATGACGGTGTTAATTATAATGCAAGGCCCTGTTATTGGTTGGCTCCATATTTATTAGAATTTAATATGAACAATTTCGTCCATTTTCATGTGAAGCATGAATAAGCAGAAAGAAGCACGGGATGGGCACCGACACTTACAGTGTCAAGCGCTCGACCATAAACACACGACTTCCTGTTACGGCTTTCAAAGTAAAAGCCGGTGACGCATTTTCATTGGTAGCGCTTAACCTTTTTTTTTTGTTGTTTAATCATCTGCAAAAACCTAACGGCGTGAAGTTAACTTCCATGGCTGCTACCTTTATACATGTGCTTCTCTTTAGTAAATGCCGCCACAATGTGTTTTGCGTCCCATCACTGACAAACACTTCCTTTATTTTGAAGGCTTTGCATAACACCTAACTTCCTGGCCCCTGGCTCGTCCTGACGCAGCTCGCCCTCGGGCATGTCTCGCTCTCAAACAACAGAGAAACACAGCAGCGGCGTGTACTCACAAAGGCGGATCCAGGAGTCACGCACGCCGAGCAGCGCGCTGTACAGACACTGAAGCACCGACATGACGGCGGCGCGTCCGCAACACTGAGCCGGGATGCGATGTCAGGAGGAGTCCTCTCCCCCTCTTTTCCTTCTCCACTCTGACGATATTGGATCTTATGTCAGGATGTGGACGCGCCTTGATCGCACCCCCCGCCCCACACACACACACACACACAGACACACACACACTTTATGGCTCTCCCAGCTCTGGGTGGGACAGTCCCGTCCACAGTCATCTCGAGAAAACGTTGCTATGTAACTTTATCTTTCGACTTCTTTAGCGTCTGTGTTGCTTAGTCGTGTAACACATTATATATAACTCTCAATTGAGACTTAGGGGGGTTATGGGCTATTACAATCTATAAAATGTGTCATTTTCTATGTAAAATGTATAATTACTACGATGTTTTTTGTATAAACTGATCGTTTTATGAGTTATGTTATACTTATGTGTAATGCAACAGCTCAACAAATAACACCACTACTCATACGTGGAAACTGAAAAACAGGGGAACATTTAAGTAAACACTTTACATCGAGATCCATAGACGAGGACACATTCATAATGTACCCCTATAGCTTGGCTTACAGCTGGAGTGATTGTGACTTTCACTTTAAACCCCCCCAAAACTATCACACCAAACAGAAGACAGGAGTGTAATGACTGCCCCCTTGTGGTTTGGTAAAGTGTTGAGCATTTTCACACCCAGGAGGCAATAATTCTAATCTATTTAACAATGCCATTGGTGTTTTTTGATTGATGGGGTTATGATTTTCTCACGGAGATCTAGGTGCATTTAGATCTCCATCTATGATGTGTTATCTTGTGTTCACCTAAGTGATCAATCAATCAGCAGATAGATCACACGACCCTGTGCACTAACAACTTGATGGCACAGGAATGGGTAATGTTTACCTTCCTGACCTCGCTCTGAACTCATCCCTCTCTGTAAGCAGACACAACCGGCAAGCAGATGGCCACATCTGCAGTACCTCCCAGCAGCAGCACGGAGCAAAGATCCGTGTTCTCAGGACCGAATGCTGCCACGGGGGCCTTCACCTGAAATCCTCCTCAAACCCACTTTGAGAGGGGACCCCTTTTTTTTTTTTAAAACACGTAGGGAACCCTTGAGCAGCAATTTCCTGTGATTTGATAACATGTGAGTCACCCCGACATGTGAAAAACAAATTGCGGGCTTGCTCTTGGAAATGTGCGTGGGCTGGCGAAGGTGTGGGGGAAGATCTGGACGATATGCTGGACTTCATCGCGATTCCACCGCCAGACCTTCGTCGTCGGTCTCCCTGCCACTTATATTTAGCACTCTGGGAAATCCAAAGATACTTATTCTCACAAGCTCTCGCAGAACACAACTCTTGGGAACGTGCCAGTGATGGCAACGATTGTTGTTAATTGGGTCAGGCTGTCTAGTAGTTTTACATCCACCCACGCACACAGCGACGACTGCAGGAAGACAGAACAGAGGTGCAGTGCTGTGTTACACCGAGCCCCTGGGGGCAGTGTTGGACCGGCTTTATTTGAGCATGTAGCGGCACACTGTACCGAGAATATTCCTGCAGCCGTTACCAACTTGACATTTTGAAGTTGGATTCTTCTTCCCTGTTTCCGAACAGCGTTTCCTGTTGCTCGTGATTCATAGAGGAGATCGTGTTGATCATAGATCATTGTTTTGTTTGCTTTGTTAGGTCATTTAATTTCATATTATTTTAATCTAATCCTATCGGTCCCTCCCCTTGCACGGTCCTTCATATCTTGTATTTACATACACTTTCACATTACACTTTTTCATACACCTACACGACACTTGTTTACAGTGCAGTTATCTGTTTGTCTTTGCACTTAATTACATATTTGTTTCTATTGTAAATTTAATATGTTTCTATTAGTATTGATTGTTGTTGTTTGTCTAATGTAAGCACCACCCGCCAAGACAAATTCCTCGTATGTGTAACATACCTGGCAAATAAATAGTTCTGATTCTGATCTATTTGGTGTGTATACTGTGCATGTCTTTTATTATTCTATCCTATTTCTTGTATATAGTGGGCATTTCTTTGATTTTATTGCTTACCTGTATGTATAAATGGTAAAAAGATTCCCCTTGTGAGATGAATAAAGTAACTTTCTATCTATCTATAAACCTGTTGATGCTTGAAGCAGGAGCCTAGTTGAGGCTCGAATGATAAATGCTATGACGATGCGATAAATACATATTTGACAAAACAAGAGTGTGAAGGCTTTTCTGGTTATTATTCATGCTACACAACAAATATAAAAGTGTGCCTGGAGCCGTGTCAGTGTTTGACAAGACCATCAGCAAAATGAGCCACAAGCATGCCTCAAATGCTTACTTAAGGAATGCTTTATGGAGCGCAACGCCTCTGTTTGAGGCCTTGATACAATTCACAGCCATTAAATTAAACATTGTCTTGTTGCCTATTACAAGAGCTAGGGGAGGAAAGAGGCTCTTTTCGGACAATCCCTCAGCACCTCTGAAAAATACATTCTAGATAATTGACAGCAGGTCAGCGAGGCAGGGAAACTGAGGGTGAGAGGAAGAGAAAACAGAAACACTGGCACATTTCCCAGACTTAAGATCTGAGTGTATACTCTTTCTAATTGAAGGTCAATTCGTCTTCCCCGCGAAACAACAGGTTGATTTACCCGCACACCTAAACGCTGCATGTTGTGAAAAGGCAGAGGATCCAGCTGGAAGAGGCCGAGGAAGGGCAAGACAAAGCGGAGTGAAGAGGTGATGAATATGTTAACTGGAGACGACCCGGGGTGGAGGAGCCAGGGGCTTAGAGGCAGTAAAATCCTCACATTAACCGATTGCTATGGATTTTCCCAGGCTGTAAAAGAGGATCTGCTCCAGATTGTGTTAAACTGATCCAAAGGAACTGAAGTCTAGGCCAACACGTCTGTCCGATACGGTCGTAACAGATGTGTCTGTGTGCGAGGGGTTCGCAAAAGTGTGCGCGTGTGCCAGTTTGAGCGCGCACAGAGGCAGGCAATAGCAGCCACAGCGACTTGACGTTCAAAGAGAAGAGATCAAAGGACAGCCCCTTTACTTCGGTCTCCTTCCTCAGGATTAAAACGGTCATCAATAATAATGGACTGGAGCAGCGCAGTGGGAAAACTGGAGAGGAGCCTGAGCGGAAGCTGATAGGTCTCTCACCTGTCTCTCTCTCTGTGTGTGTGTGTGTATGTATGTGTGTGTGTGTGTGCATGCGTGTGATATCTTGGTGCTTTGCCACAGGGACAAGTGGGAGCAGAGACCATAAGCGTTGGCTGTTTCTCTGGAACTGCAGCCTGAACCATCCTTCTGGAACATCACGCTATATTCACTTCTACATCGGCTTCACTTCTCACTTTGGGCTCCCTGGAGAGTCCCTGTGAAACGCAGGAATGCATGTGCGCTTGTGTGTTTGTGCACGCGAGCGTCTGCATGCGTGCCTCTCCTGCGTCATGATAAACAAACAGAAAAAGTACATCCTTTATGCCCTGTGTTTAGAGAGCAAGAGACAGTTGCAGCCCTGTTTATATTCTTTCCTTTTGGATGAATACGGAATTTGATCTTGCATAATGAAATGTTTCTTCCATATGCAAATTGTATCATAAACAAGACCTTACTTATGCAGAAGAAGAGCCGGACTGTATTCCTTAGCCTAAATTTATAGTTTGCATTAATCTATCGGGGCTTTTTGTTCACAGTTGCGGCCATAATTTGGTGTTCATTAGCTGCCTATTTACACTCACTTACACAGTCTGTGTCGCTTTTGACCTCATTACATAACAAAATAGAAAAAATATTCACATTACAGACAAATAATGAAATAATACGCCTAACATTGGCACCTCTCTACCCCAACCAAAAATTCAAATTTTCAAGGAACATTAGATAATATTGAGTGGGGGTAATGAAAGGGTCCGAGATCACTGATAACTGATAACTCCCACACGATAAACGTCGTCTCATAAACGGTCGTGCACGTGTTCCGAAAGTGAGACCTTCCTCTCCTCATCAATCGGAGCTTTTCCCCAGGAGGGGGAAAAAAAGGAGAGGGAGCTAATTAATTACAGTGACTGACGACTCGGTGGCGAAGATCTAAAGAGGTGATAAATTGTGCAGTCGCACAACTATGACAGTAATCCGAGGCAATCCCCCTACCTCCACTGTACCGACTGCTCGCCACATCGCCTCAGAATATGTCACGCCAACCCACTTTCCCTCTGAACATCTCTTGCAGCCCAGACACAAAAGAGGTTGGCAGGTAAAAAAAGGTCAACGGTCATAAGAAGTCGACAGCCCGTCACAGAGAGCGTTGCAAGCCAGCTCGAGGTTGGCTCTCAATTGGAAGCGGCAGCCTAATGTTGGATTATAAATGACCACGGAGCACTAATATCTCTGCTCTCTACTTCCACAACGGCCATTCATCATGTGACAAACTCAGGTGCCAAAAATGGATGTTCATCAAACGGCCCACAGCTGTGAGGCGGCTCCTGCAAGCGCGTGCGCGTGCGCTACAGCTACACAACACGCCTCTGCTCAGCCGCTTGTTACCTGGGAAGGGATTAAAGGGGTTATCTTTACACTATTAGTAAAAGATTACAGATTAAGATGGTTTCGTCTGCAAAGTGTGTGAGGGACACTAAACAGCTGGAAGTAACGGGCAGAGAGGCTTCCCGTATCATGTGTAGCAGCAGTGTGCGTAGCGGCAGTGTGTGTAGCGCCGCAGAGCAGCTGTCTGGCTTGAAAACCAGAGTTTAGTCTCAGCAACACCTCACCTGATAGATGGTCTTCATTATCTCTTGCTTCCTCCGGAGAAAGCGCTCCGAATGTCCCTCTCTTGATCTTATCAGTCTGCTTTTTTTTTTTTTAGATCAATAACAACCACCGCACAATATACTAATCAACTGAATCTATTGCCTTTAGTTGTGTTGTTATCTGGAATTGTCAATTGATGTGAAAGGATAAAAAATACGGGGATGCAATAGTGCATACTTTGAATATTTCATTAAGTAGAGAAATGAATTATTGCCTTGGAAGAGGTCGATTGCAGCACGTCTTAAACGACATCCAAAAAAAGTGATCTTTCAAGTCCTTTGAATTGATTGAACTAGTTGTGCGATTGTTCCGATTTGCGGCGAAGGCGCTTGATTATCTGACTGTAACCTTGTGGGCTACAGTTTGGGGAAATGCTGTCTTGTAATTGGCATAATTAAAAAAGGAATGGAGAAGAAAGCCAGTGTGCGTCAGGCGACGGTGACTCAACGTGCGCAACGTAAGGGAATGACGTTTGGATTTGCAGTGGGAAACATAGAAGCACCCAGTGCTGGGTGCCAGCACCACTCAGCATCAATACTGCATGCAGTAATGCTGGAAAGCCAAGCGCTCCAGACCATGAGGCACACAAGAGGGCTAAAATAAGATCCAGCAGCCAGTCAGCTTTACAGCTCAAATAAGCTCGGGAAAAACAGTTCTGTATGCATCATATTGTATCTGACAAGAAAACTGGGTCAGATGGATAATAATGTAAAAGGCTTGGCTCTGAAACCACTCAACTAAGTCTTTCCTTTATTAAAAATACTCAGTTCAAAATGTTTCTTCTTTTTTTTTTTTTACAGACGAGAATAAGAAATGAAAGAATTTGATTTGATGGCCTCTTGATCCAGAGTACAATCGTTACACAAGGATAAATCTCTCTTTGCGCTAACTGCAGTAATACATCATTCATTTGAGTTGCTGTTCACTCTAAACACATGCTGCACACAGCACATCTATAAAACATCACTTTCTATGCACACATATCAATTCGTAATGCACAATGGATTATGTATGTTCACACATGGTCATGAGTACATGAGCACGGCTGTGTTGAGTACATGTTCCCACCGACCTGTGCTGCTCTGGATGGTTCTGACGGTGGTGGTACGCGGGGGTGAGTTGGCGCTCCTGACGCCTCCTTCCTCCTCCTCTTCCTGCGAGCAGCCTTTCTCTATGGCACGCACGTAGCTGTGGCTCCGCATGCGGAAGCAGTTGGGTATGGGCAGGTCCAGGGCATCCACCGCCTGCGACTCCATTTCACTGAACACCGACTCACACACGGCCTCGATCTGCCCGTTCACCTCCACCTCACTCACCTGCGAAAGAGGGGACACACACGCAGACATACAGTACGTGCATCGCAAACAACCAGATGGAGACAATAACACACACACACACACACACACACACACACACACACACGGGAGCAGCGTACATGCCCGAGGATAGGGGAAAGTAAACGTGAAAAGCTAAAAATGCACAGGCGCACGCCGTCGTAGTGCAAGACAAAAGGAGAAGGGGCAATTTATCACGGAGGCAAAACCCAGGGAAGCATCTCGCTGCTGCAAGATTTAATGTACAAAGCTATTTCACTGATTACGATTTCAATCAGCAGAGGTTTTAAGAAGAAACACACTTAAATCACAATTTTGGTGCTCCAATTGAAGACAGAGTTCACATCATTTGAGGCAGGCTGATTCCCTGTACTTGCCAAAAATAAATGATGCTGTTTAATATTGATACATCTGTGCTCGCAGAAGAATAACAAACATTTGAGTTGTCTTTTAAACAAGAGCCTGAGGAACCTCCGACTCGAAACCAAAAAGAGAAAGCAATCAAAAGTTTGTCCAAGTTGAACTAACATAAGCTTCAAACCGTAAATAGGTACGTGTACTCCAAAAAAAAGGAAACATATTCTCGCAAAAAAAAATAAAAAAAGGACATTCAAGGAGTGCAGAGGGGGAGGAATCACTGTCAGATACAAAGGGTCGCACAACAGAGTGAAAGACTGGTGCGGTGTTACAGGTGAGCATTAGGAAGTGTCAAAGCTGGGACTACGCGGAGTTGAGATGTGACTCGACGAACTCTAACTACAGCTGCGTCATCATCAGCTTGTGCATTTTGGCTTTCAAAACAGGGTCAAGAGACAAGAACTAAACCCTGTAACTCTTTTAACAGACTTGTGAGATGTGAGATGGGCGTGTTGCACAGATTGGGTTGTGTGAGGGCAGATATTTGTGAGGCTCCATTCCATTCCTTGAAGATGCCCTTGTTCAGCTGAAGAGCATGGACACAGGAATTGGTTTCGCGTGTTTGTCAGTGAAGAGAGTGCACAGTCGGACAAGTGTGAGTATATTCTGTCGAGCTTGGAGTCAGAAAGGTGTAAAGACCTTGATTCAATCCACTGTCCTCCGTTTTGTGCGTCACTTCACACTCTATGCGCACACATGTCAAATATGAGAGTGAGTGAGTGAGATAGAGAGCCTACCAGCACCCCTTTCATTCAGTGGCATTTTTTGTAGATGCCAGGTCCAGTGTGACACTCTTCATGGGCCTGCTCCATGCTAGGACTTGAAGGGGCGTCTCAAGGGTCCATCATTCAGCCGAGGAGGCAAAGTGTTGCCCCTGGGCTTTGCAGGGGAGTACATATCCGCATTACCCCAGGCAAGAAGGTAAGCTACGCTTCCCTGTCACTTCAATAAAGTGAAGCTGTGCTCAAAATCCAAAATGACTAACATCATGTTTTGCAGCAGCCATGATAATAACAGACCTCCAATGTTGAGTGTTTCCTTGCCAATTCTTCAATTTTTTTTTTCCAATAACTATCAAACCAAGGCAAATGTCCATCATCATTTGGAACCAATCCCAATTTCCATGAATCCGAGGCTGCATGTTAATTCTTGTTTTTCATCTCCTACACAGCATATGCCACATTGAAGAGAACATTTTTAGCCTGTCATTTTGCATCGCAAAGTATGCCGTGGCATAAGGAGCATATTAGGGTAAAAGGGGTTTGGGGGGGGCGGGGGGGGTTTCTGCCTGCCATCCTGTTTAATTAGCCAATCTGAACACGGCTGTAATCATCTGAGCTCCAGAAAACCGCACACAGACGTATTCACTAATTGGGAGATGCGTTTTTCTTCCGTACTGTTCATGTTTTGCCGGATGGCGACCTGATTGTTAATTCAGGCCTTTAGGACAGCTACGGATGGGATTTCCCCCCCCCCCCCCCCCTCCCCCTGCGCGACCTTATTGGACATAGCAGCAGAGGTACAGGGCTGACTTTAGGGAGGCACAGGCCCCTGGGTGCCACTAACCTGGCTGATGGTGCTCATGGCTCTCATGTAGCTCTCGTTTCGTGAGCGGAATTTAGGCGAGGCCAGCAGCCCTGCCGGGTCCAAGCTGTCCAGACTTCTATTGATGGAAACCTCACTCACCGCCCGCAGGTAGCTATGACTCCGGATCTGCAGCTTGGGTGAATGCTCTGTGGAAATCCTGCCACAAAATAAGGAACGGGGGAGAGAGAGAGAGAAAAAAAAGGAGGAAGGAGAAAAAAAGTCAAAGCAAAGAAGAAGAAAAAAAGGAGCGTGGTTGAGAAGCGAAATTTGCCGATCAATTCACAGTTGCTTCAGGAGACACGCTTATCTAATCAACAAGCGCAGTCGCTTTCAGAAACGCTAGCAGTAGCTTAGGTCTGTCCTTGAAGCTCCTTGTAAGCTTGTTCTAAAACACTTAGCGGGGAGAACCGAGAACTCTTGCATACATATGTCAGAAGAGGGAAGAAAAACTATGTGTGTGTGTGAAGTATGCTTAATCTAGTGACCTTCACAGATTTCTCATAGACACATAATGAACAGAGAAAATACACACGCACACGCGCGCGCGCACACACACACACACACACACACACACACACACACACACACGCACGCACACAACTCCAGGGAAGATGAATAGGTGTCTCATTAGCTCTCACTTGCCTCCATTCTGATCGCTCAGCATGCATCACGCCTATGTGCATGTGTGTGTGTGTGTATGACGACAAGTGTGTGAGTATGTGTGTGTAGGGTGTGTAGCAGTCGGATGCCAGCAAAATAATTCATTAATCAGGGGAAATGAAACCTAAAAAGCTGACTCGCTCTCCTCTTGATGAACATCGTGGCCTAGTAAACCAACTTCTAGAAAACAAAGTGAGGGGTCTCATCTCAAATCAACTGTGAGGAGTTAGATCCAATATCCCTTTTATTTCACACTTTGTTCCTTATGTTTACTTGTGTGAATATAAAAAGGAATTATACACACACACACACACACACACGCACACACACAGATACTGTACACACAACTCTTTTGACTTTCTGCCTCCAGGTCAGGCCTGCTTTAATTATGTATTTCCTCCCAAAAATAGAGTGTGGTTACTGCAGCAAAGCAAACTGAATTACTCATTCTTGGATGGAAGAATGGAGGGGAGATGACAGTGGAGAGAGCCAGAGTAATAAAAGGACAGATGAGCTATTGAGGTGGGAATAAAAGTGAGGATTTTGGGAAAGCAGTTACTAATCTTAAAATATATCTCGATGTACAAACCATCCTCCCGGGTTTTAACTATTGAGCAGAATATACTGAAAGGTATTGTATCAAGTTACTCGGGCTCATTTCATCAATACAGTACATTCTTTTTAATCTAAGAAGTCAAAAGCATATTTAAGCCAGTGTTGAAGGTTATTTGCTGTTTTCATGCTGGGGCTCCATAATCTATCGGGTCAATTGAGAAATGAGCAAGTACATTATTCAACCGAAGGAAGAAACAAATCTATTTGCGCATCTCAAACCTCAGAGATTGGCATGAATCTTGCGTATCGGCTGCCTGTAGTCTGTGACTGCGCATGGAAGGAAGAATCTATTGCGCACCGTTATCTCCATCCACATCTTCTCTTGATTTCCCTGTGGGGCTGATTATCGGCAGAACCAATGATGTCTTTTGTGGCGACTTGAATGGCAGACCCAGCCTGTAATCAGTACCACCTGAGGGGGGGAAGTTCAGTCTGTCCCTAGGTGTTCCTCTATCGAACAAGTGACATTAATGAACACATGTTCCTCTCTGCCAGTCAAGGATCGCGACCGGCTGAAGCCGTGTGTTGATTTCGACGGCGTTACTGAGTGTTCACGCACTCCTGGATCGGCCTTTTTTTTCTCGTCCAACTTCTTCCCTTTCTTCACGACTTTGTCCCCTTGATTGCTTCACCTCATCTTTCAGGTCAGTTGGTTTCTCCTGTGTCCTCATTTGTGAAGTTTTTTCTCTGTCCAAAATTCTCTCTCTTCCATTTTTTGTATTTATTTATTTATTTTTACCTCTGCTTCTTTCCCCCACCTCACAGTCACTGCCTGAATATTGCTCTTGAGAGTGATTACTGTGGTTGGAGGGATGGGAGGACAGCAAGACGGATATGTGATTATTGCAACCCATTATTCAGCATGTCTGTTCTTGCTGCGATATAAAAAAAAAATAAAGATGATAAAAATCTAGGCCAGGAATAAATGAATTTGCGGCAAAAAGAAAGACGACTGTTAGTGACTGAGGGAGACAAACAAGGATGTCATTTTCTCCTGAACTGGTTTGTCTGCCAGGAATAATCCCAGCCATTTAAATGCAAGCTTTATCTGCGCGCTGTGTGTTTTAATAAAGGGTGAGGTTAACGTTGGGTGAGATTCAACAAATCCCAACACTCCTCAGGAGCAGTTCTTCACTAGTCAAGGACACAGTGGTCACAGAAAGGTCTCTGAAACATTATGGAGCAACAAAGCTGGTTATTTAATTATTGCGGAGTGTAACACGGACGTGTGCCAGCTCCCAAAAGCACAGTGTGAAAACAAGATGTCAGCTGCTCCCGCCTCGTTCTCTATCTCCAATGTGCAGCACTGCAGCTTGGTTTGTTCCATCAGACGATGATGGCATTCCCCGGGCCAAATTCAAGTCATTAGTGGGCCCCAAGCTGCGCCACTTGCACTTACATAAGGTTGTGTGCGCGCGCTTGTGTTTGTGCAACCAGTAACAATGACTGAGCGCCCACTGGTGTTCTTCTCATCTTTGTATATTACACAGCTAATCAGTCACAGCCGCACGCTGCACCATAGCACTTGTGTTCCCGATACTTTCAGTGTTTCAAGTTTTCATGATTAGTCATGTCCACCAATGAAAACAGGAAATATGTCACTGTGATGAATTAAAGAACAATTCAGTTTATATATATATATATATATATATATATATATATATATATATATATATATATATATATATATATATATATACATATATATATATATATATATTTATATAACTTGTGAATGTTAACAATACTCGTATGTAATAAAAACAGAGGAAAATACAAAATGTGTATGAAACCAATATTTACAATTTGTAATACTAAAAAACAAAACAATCAAAAACAATTGAACAATCTATTCCTTCCAAAAGAGATATAAAGTCAAAAAACGTAACCATTGAGCTACTTGTGTTAGCTCGAGTTAACTTGTGTTGACCTAATTAAAGATAATGTTGTTAGCTTGATGCGTTTTAAAACGTTGCTAAGTCAGAAATCTTCTTGATGGATTCTAATATTGCTGTAAAACCTTTTGAACTCACGCTGTCAAAAATAGTCTTCTGAGCTGAGAAGGCCATCTGCGACAAGAAACAACTCAACTAAAACCTTCAAATGATGAAGCTTGGCTTTCAACCTCGGATTGTTTTTTTAAAGATATAAATATCTCTCGCATGTTCTCAACCCACAATGCATTCTTGAAGAGGCTTCAGTACATCAACAGGCATCTTGTCTTTTCAATTAAGGCTCAGTCTGATTATTGTGTTTGTGTCATTGTAGAGATACAGAGGCCAGCTACGTGTCGGAGTTGTAAATACAGAAACAGGTAATTAGGCTGGGAGAGTCAGCGACACACACATAAGCCAGACTGCTGCCAGGCTGCAACCGACTGACTCCAGCTCCTTCTGTTTGTTGACTTTTCTCTTTCCATTTAATTCCCTGTATCTCTGCCGTCTGCTTCACTGATATGGACACAGTGAACTCTCGAACATGGTGTTCAGACACACACAATGTAGACACGCTCGAACATGACATACAGGCAGGCATGTCACACCAAACATAACACACATTGAAATACTGGAACGATCAGTCAATTAAGTGATCAGGTAGATGACAAACAATTCAACAGCAATCGATTAATCATTCTTCATTTTTCAAGCAAAGATGGCAAAAGATTCCGCAAAATTGTATACACACACACACACACTTACTGGAGTGTGGTCATCTCCGTGAGGGACGGCTGTGTGGCCTTCAGGTAGCTGGCTCGCCGGGCCTGGACCTTGGGCGAGGGTTTGGGACTGCAGTCCGAATCGCCGCTGTCTTCTTCCGCCATGGCCCTGATGTAGCTGCCACTGCGCATCCGGCGGCACGGGATCTCGTCATCCTTCCCCAGCGGAGAGAAACTGCTCCAGTCATCCTGAGGCACCTGTAGATGTGAAGTGAGATCCTGTAAAGAAGGAGCGAACACTCGTCCCCTTCCAGACATGAGAGCTCATACAGATGCACTTTCACATGAATAAACGCAACATTTTCGTCCCCTGACCTGACACAAATACCAGTATCAAACAAAGCACTTCATGCCTGAAAAGATTCAACAGTCGTATCAATGCAGAGTTCAGCTTGATCATACCATGAGCGTGTGAGTGCCAGAGGCCTTCTTTTGTCTGTCCTGTGATGTATGCGGCATGTCAAAAGCGTCGAAATTAATTAATTTGACAAAACGCTGCAGTGCCCCGGCCTCGGTTTCGCTCTCCTGACTTTTCACACACACTAATGGAGGTATAAAATAAAAGGGGGCAAAGCTATCTCCCATCTCTAATATAAAAGAGAGAGAGTCAAAGACAGCGGACATGGAGAGCGAGGGAAAACAAAGGGGGTTTTGTTCGGCAGAACCACTGCAGTCCCGATGTGAGTGGCTGTTTGGGCACCGGCTCTGAAGTGAAAGAAATGAGATACAGAGCGAGAATCACTCAACGGACTGGTGCGTAACTAGGAAACCGAGCTGACTTTGATGTTAGAGGGCAACTACCGACTGTGGTAACACCTTGGGAAAGACCGGGATTGTAATAACGTCGAAAGGATTTAAGTCTCTGAGAAAAAGGGAAACAAAATGAAAATAAATAAGCAGAGGCATGCCTTTGAATGTCATTGCCCTCGCAGTATATAGTGCTTTCCTTTCTTAAACGTTCTGTGAATGTTGCAGGCGTTTTGGTTTGGCTTTAATTTAAGTGTGCATGTGAGAATGATCATAAAATACGGATTACGGGATACTGCCCCGGCAGGTGAAGCAAATGGCACGTCTTGTTTTCAGGATTAGAAAAGGGTCTGCAGACTAACTTGTCCTGGCTGCTCTCCTCGAAAGTCTGTTCTTCTCTTCTGTCTCTTTCAAGAAAAAAAAGAGTCAACTGCTCTATTTAGGCTGGGAGAAACGCTGCCGTACTGCAGCGACAACATCCTTCCTTGATCTGCTTGCCCGGTTTTCCAGGTTGTTAAAATGCAAGGCCACACAGAACTTTCTCTCACTCTTTTATGCTCCTTCATTCTGGCTTTCTGCTTCTTACATTCCCCATTCACGCCCTCTTCTGTTGCCCTTACTTACTCTCTTTTGGTCCTTTTCTGACAGCGGGCGCACACACACACACACGCACACACTTCTACCATCCCTGCCTTGTTTCTCCATTTCTTTCCTCTGGCTTATATTTTACACAAGAAAGAAAAATAACTTGATATGTCTGCATGTGTGCTTGTTATCACTTTCTTTGTCTACCTCACTCTACTCTCGCTCATTGAATGAGATATACTCACTCTCACACACAACACTGCTGTGACAACCACCAGCACCTGCAAAAATATTGTCCCATGTTACAATTTGCCACGTATGCCCGAAACACAGAGTACATTAGTGTTTCTGGTCTGCTTTCCTGTTCTGGAGTACTGTGAAAAAATACATGCTGGTTCAGGGGGCTGGTACATGAACCTGACCTGCTAGACAATTAAATTGACATGCTGTGCAGTACAGAAGTCATCATGGCACCACATTACTTCCCATGTAAATATGTCCATGCACATGGAGACAAACACAGAGGAGCTGATGACATGTTATGATTTTACTCAGTGTTTTTTTTTTTTCCTGATAAAGTCAACACGAGACCAATAATGATTGAAGTGAAAGGATGGCCCCTGTCGTCCCCTCTATAAGGCACACATACAAACAAACAGAGACACATGCAGAAATACAGGAGCATGGAGGAGCAGCTGGCACCGCAGGATGCATGAAGCATGAAGCACGAAGCACGGAGCATGAAGCATGCAAGAGGTGGGGCTGTTGTAACTATCCTACCTGTAGGAAGTGGCAGGTGCGTCCCTGCTCGGCTTTCACTAGGGCTTTATCTAGGTTGACTGAGGCCTTCTGGTAGACCTCCCTCGCTCTGCTCACCGTCAGAGTAGAAGACCATGAGCTCTTCTTCAGCTGCACTTGTCCATCCAGAGCTCCCACCAGCGGCATACCTCCGCCGCTGCCCCCAGAGCACGTCGAGCACTTCACGTCGTTGTTGCTGCGCGACGTCTTGAGCGAGTGGGCGCTGATGGTGTTGTAGGACTCCATGAAGTACTGCGACTGGGATTTATCCGGGTGGCGCCCCATGGTCATGACCCCTGTCGGCAGGCCTCCACTGCTCCCCCCGTGGTGGTGATGGTGGTAGAGGCACATCTCTCGGTCGAGCGTGTCGTCTGAGCTCCAGTAGCCGGAGATGGCGGTGCGCATCTTGGGCTCTGACTTGGAGCGGTCTTTGCTCTTACTGCGCTTACTGTGCTTCAGGGTGCCCGAAGAAGAGGGTGGGTCATCAGGACTGGATTTGCTGCCATTCATCCTCCCGCTCCCACCACCACCAGACCCCGACGGCCCCTCCAGGGAGTGGGACTTGGTGAAAAGCTTCTGGACGGAGTGAACCAGGTGGCGTATTCGACCGGGGCTGTCACTCCGTTGGTGCTCCACTGCAGTGCGCTTGTACTGCAGTGTGTGGTAGCCTTCGCGCCGCACCGGTGCCTGCCGATCAAACTGCTCTAGCAGGTTAGAAGGGATGCGATTGTTGTTTCCACCACCTCCTCCACCTCCTCCACCTCCCTTAATGCTCCCTGTTGGCCCTGTATAAGGCACCACAGCGCCACACTCCTCCTTCAGCTCGTGGTGAGAGCTGTAATGTCTGCGAGGGAAGGTGCAGCTGGCCAAGTCGGGGTACGCACTGCACTCAGACTGGAAGGAGTTACGCTGGGTGTAGCAGGGCCGGTCAGTGGGATGACCTTCCCCAGGGTTGAGGAAGTAAGACCGACGGTCTGAGTGCCCCAGGGTCATGGAGTCATAAGAGGGGTCGCAGGTCACCGTGTGGTGGTGACTCCGGCTGCTGGACAGGCCTTTCATTGTCATCGTGGCCGAGTCGACATGCACATCCAACTGCTGCCGTGGGAAGTCTGCACGGGCCCCAAAACCAGCTCTGAAAAGAAAGCAACACACAGCCGTGAGGAAACAGACAAACAAACAAGGAGAGAGAGGGAGAGTCAGAAAACAGAATTATAAATATCTCATATTTGCATACCCATAAAGCGTCTTCTTCTGATTTAATTTGAAGATGCTTTTTGGCACTCCATCACAGATGAGAAAACTTGATGATGTTGATGAGACTTGGACCTATTCTTTTATTTTTGTCCTTCGAAACTTCATGAAGGGGAATCTCTAAATATAGCAGCGACTTGGCATGTGGTCCTGGACCATCCAAATCTGTTATAAAGCATCCTCTACCACCTCTCTGTTGTCTCTGGAAGATTTCAATGAAAAGTGACAGGAGATCGAGGAAACGGAGAAACAAAGGAAGAAGGGGTATCAAGTGGAGTTCAAATCTATTTCTAGTGTATGCTATTTTGTTCGAGGGTACTGTTAGAAATGACAAATGGGTGATGGGAATGCAGACACAAATGGCATCCTCTGTAAAACATGGGGTAGTACTGAAAAAGAGCATTCATTTTGGCTTTACGGTACACCTGATTAGTGTGCACGCATGCACATTCCCCACGCTCACAAACACAACAAATGATCACAGCCGGTTTCTACACTTTTCCTCTATACCTAGCTCTACTCTAAGGGCAAACTAATTGGCCAGTAAAACCCAGCTGACAGCTTGTGGGGCCAGTCGAGGCAAGCGGCAATAAACGACCTTTCCCTTACATGGTGACATGAAAACAATGGCATCCATCAGGGCCCTTAAACTGCCCTCCTTACCCATCTGGGGCTGGATTGCCGCTGAACCCCGCACAGTTTCCAATGGACTGGAGGTGAAGCTAACGAGACGATAATAAGAGCCCACGCACCGCGGTGTAGCACTGTGACAGCAGCGTGGCCGAGTCTGCGCGGGGAATTCATTACTGCGATTTACAATACTCCACCAAAGGCCACTGTGGTAGATAAAAATGAAAATAAAAAAAGAAGGAGGGTAAACTAAGGGAGGAAACATAAGAAGATGCAGAGCAGGGGAATGACATATCATATCAGTTCTTTCCATACTGTAACTAGAGGACAATGTGTAGGATGTATAATGAATACAGAGTGAGTCAGATCTATTATGTTCTTTGACGTGGCTATAAACTGGATGCTAGATTAATTGAAAAATTGGGGAAATTATTCATGCAGTTTCCTTGTAAACCGGGGGATCAAATTACTCCGGGAGAGAATTAAGCCAATATATAACACTTGTATTGTTAAAAGTGTAAATGAAAAGAAATATATAGTGGGCAATACCCAACCCCATCTGCATTATAGTCACTCACTCGCACATTGTGAACCCACACAAAGCAAACGCCACGTACCGCACAGACACACACAGTGTTCGCTTCTTGCAGGGCACTTAAAAAGTGGGCTGTGTCCAACGAAAGGTATTCATTGCAGTTGACAGAGATCCCTTCTGTTGGCCGCTGAAGCACAGAATGTGACCTAAATAAAAGGCCCTCGCGGTGATCCACAGCAGCGTGTTTGTGGCACAGCTGTCTGCAGCACTGCACTAAAGCTGAAAAGCTGAAGTTGGGTCATGCTGGCTTTCTGCCTGCTAGCCACACACACACACACACACACACAAACACACACGCACAAGCGCACCCACACACAAATACATAGTGTATCTGACAGGCTGCATTTTGATGTAGCTGCTAGCTTGTAAAGTGCAGGTTATCAACAAGAAGCAATGGATCTGGTTGTTCTGCCGTGTCTGTCAGGTGTGGCCTGCAGTGACATGAGGAAAGCTCATGGACAGCTGTGGTTATGGATTATGCTCTATGTCCATCGCAGCTGACTGACCCAATTGTGTCTCTACCTGTCTCGCCAAGTCAACCTCAATATGGCACAACAACAACAACTGCACAGGCAAGATTATAACTCTGAAATAGGAATACAATAATTCTGTCAAGACAAGCATTGTAATTGTTTTTTTTTTCCCATGCATGTTGCTGATTGGCTGTTTGCTAAGTCACACCCCTTTATTATGAATCTTAATTGGCACATATTGTGCAGTGATGGCCAGTCATCATCACAAACGAGCCTAATGTTGGTCACACAACACAAACACAATAATGCAGTTTTCAATGACAGCAATTGCAGCAGTCTTTAGAACAAAAGATCATTGAATTCAGAAGGTGTAGACAAAAGCAGGCCTTTCATTTTCAACTGAGAATTTTAGATTTGACTTGATCCAGATCAGCAGCATAACAATTCCACAACACAAAACCAACAATAAAAACCGCAAAACAAGCTCCTTTAATAGCTAGATAGACAACTTTATTAATCCCCAGTGGGGAAACTCATTTGTCACCGTAGACAACAACAGACTCATACAGACAACAACAGACAAGGTTCACAGTGCACAACAGACAAAACACTACAGACAATACTTTGTGTGAACAGCCCCCCGAAAACTACAGGGACTTCATTACATGTAAAGTGATTGTGTGCTGAACAGCAAGGTGTGCAAACAAAGTGCAGGAGTAGATAAAACAAGTCAGGCTATGAATGCCAATGCACATTAACACCTGCACTGCATCAGCACAGCAGGCTGACTTCTATTTAGATGCCATGCTTCTTCGGGCTCAGATGAGAGACATTGAGAATAGACGTTGTTGCTTCTCCATCATCTAATTCAGGAGCAAAACTTAAAGGCAGCCTCACAGTGGTCGAATCTACTCTGAATTTCCTTTACGTCACCCGCAAGCTTTGAGACTTACCAAAACAAATAAAAAAAAGTTGGTCGGAATATGCAAAGCAACATTGACTCACTTACTGCACATTACTGCAGGAATGGGTGAAATCAATCAGCCTGAGTGTGAGAAGCCTGCTGCAGCTTCTCGTGCTGGCAAACTAAAGGGCTGCTTCCTCGTCTACATTCCTCCATCGACATCAAACGCTGGTTTCAAGACGGAAGACGGAGCTCGTGGCTTTCAGGTCTCTTCTTCCCGCTCAAAGAGAAGCAATGATTTCTTCAAAGGTGGAAAACACTACCAGTCTGCTCTCCATGGGGTACGCATCACCCCAGTGGAAGTGGCTGTTCTCATGTGTCCGCATGTGTCTTCATGTTTGTATGGAAGGAGGAAAAGATTACAGCACTTTACCTTCATTTTCTAGGTCAAGTGAAGTATTGCCTTTGATCCTGCAGATGGGTGCAGTTCTGTATTTCCGAGTATACTGCATGATGTTACTTCACAGATTGCACGTAAGGGTGCAGATACACACAATGTTTGTACATATGAGACAGAAAAGGGATATCAGTGGGCCTAGACTGGTTACTGTATTGCACTTGGAAAACTAAAACAATACAGTACTCCAGCATGCTTCATATTTCCCAGTGAAAAGACCAAACGGTTAATTTCCTGACCTGCACAGAATGCTTACATACTTGATTGGTGTAGCCTAAATTCCAAATTTTAAACATGTTGGATGGAAAATGTGTTTTTTTTCTCCATATTGCCATATTTTTTGCATGCAAACATTGTTTCTAAGAATACTCATGCTTTCCCCGCCTTTCTGGGTCAATATTAGTGCACATGTGAACTGGAATGTCCATTCACCCCAGGTGGTATCTACTTATGCAGATAGCTTTGCTTTCATTTCCTCCGGTTTAAAGCTCTACAGTATGTCTCTATGACTTCTGCTGCTGTTATCACACAGCAGAAGTGAGTGTTTGTTTGTTTGTGGTGGCCCAACTATCTGCATGTTCAGATGCCAACAACATGTTTATTACTTTTTGTCATTTCTGTTCACCAACCTAGAAAATATAAAGAGCAAAAAGATAATTGAGCATGTGATGGAATTAACACAAGATACTTAGCAGTATTTATTTTCTGTGGGTCAAGTCAATACAGCAAAGAAAAAAAAAATCTTCCCTGTAAAATACTGAAGCAATAAATGCAGGCATAAATACACATACACAGTATATTCAGTTATTCTGTGGAGGCACTTTAACAGGCACTCTCACAGCAAGTCCACATGCAGGAGAGCTGCAAAGAGAAGCAGTAACAGTGACAGAGAGGATGTACTCATTGTGAATGTGTGAACAGTGCCTTTAAAAAAAATCCCTCGGGAATGATGGTGTGGAACATTTTAAAGACAGCCGGGGGGCAAACAGACGTTGAGGGAACTGGTAATTTTTTGTTTTGTTTCCGGATTATGTAGAAGTGGCTTTTAGGGATGTCAGGAGAGGCTGAGCACCACTGGCCTTAATGTCTTACTGTTAAATTGACTCTTAAATGATAGATGACTGTTTTCCTTGACTGTCCTGTCTGGCTGCAGCGAGGCAATATTTTGAAAGAAAAACTAAAAAATTGCTGCTTTTAGTTTAGATGATGTGCTTTGTAAAATATATGAATGTCTACAAAAGCAATAGAGGACATGATTAAAAAAAAGGTCTATAAAATTGAAAATTGATAGAAGTATATTGCTTTCAGCATTCTCTCTTATTTCATGGAGGGGCGTATTCGCTCTCCACCACTGACAGGTCTAACAAAGGTGCTTCAAAATTGACACCAAGGAAGATAAAAAAGCCACGCCATATATCTTTACCGTATCAATACATGACAGCTTACGCAACATGCTTCCAATCTGATATGCAGGCTTTATCCAAGAATGAAAACAACTTGCATGACATTTTAGCAAAACGTCTTAAATAACCTGATATACAAATACTTGTTTACAGTGCATGTCAAAAGAATATTATCTTGTTGTAGATGCAGTTTCAGACGCGGCCTAATAAGCATGTTTCTGCTCACTGTATCGGCTGCATTATGAAAACACATGCCTCCATGGATGGATTGATGTTCCCGGTTTCCACAAGACAGCTCTTTTGTCACAACCAAACTAATTAGGCTGACTGTCAGGGCTCTCTCTGACAAATGGAGTGACTGCGCTGAGTTATAGCTCAGACCCAGCCAAACACATTCCCGAGACAAATTCCTCAAGTGATGAGGTCTATTTGATCAAGGTAAACAAATTAACAGAGGCATTAAGTCGAGAGAAAGACTGGTGTTGTTTGTCTGCGGGCAGAGCTGTCACTGACGCGAGGGACACTTCGACAACACAGAAAAGAGTGGTCGAAAACGCAGCAATGGAGGCGAACAGAGGTTTGAAAATGCATTTCTGTGTACAGCTCAGCAATAGCATGAAAGGACTTTGTATTAGCCATATCTGGTATGCTTATTTATCTTGTTATTATTATTATTTTCATGTTGTTTCATTTATATTTCCAGGAAAGACCAAAAGGCCATTAATGTATTGGGAATAACTCTTCTAGACATTAGTTGCAATAAAACAGAAGAGAAGTTCAGACGTATTGCTGTGCTGAAAAACCATCTTCCCTTTTCTCATAAAAATGAATGTAGTCAGTCATGAAGACTGGAGTGGATTTAACACTTTGACCCATAACAAAAGGCCATGACTCCACTGAGATTGGTATTATATGGCTTGAGGTTGAATCCATCATGGGCAGACAGTGGGAGTCAAGGATAAAGAAGATAGCCCCTATCATTCACTTTAAAGGTTACAATTTACAGTTAGATATGACAACATTCTTTAGATAGTCTGTCTGTCTCAGAGTATATTTGTAATACTAACATTATATGTATTTACCGAAGCAGCACCATACAACTGTGTATTATTGACATTGTAGACAAAACATTATATTCTGAAGCAAAAAATTCAGACAATTTTTAGACAAAAACCTCAAACCAGTTATTAGTTTTCATCTAAATAGGCCAAATTCATAGCAATAGCTATTCTTTACAGCGTAACCCGATTGTTGATTAGGTCACCTGTAAAGTTTGAGGTATTTTGTGTTTACTACACTATTGATGAAAGAAATCATGGATTAATAAGCAAGTTTTCAAACTTTGTGAATTGCAACTGCCTTACGCTAATGTTAGCTTAAAAGACACAGCCGTTAGTATTCCTGGTGGCAAAACATTAAATCCAGAGATTAAGGATTTACTTTTTTCAGAGTTTAAGGCTATATTTTTTTCACAAAGTACATTTTTCTATTTTCAATTATAGATAAAACAAACTGGATGAAAAGCATCAATAGATACTGAATATGGATGTTAGTTTATTGCCCCGGAGGCAAGTGTTTTAGAGGGTAATAATATTATGAGTTCACTTTGAGTCTTTCCAAATTATCTACTTTCACAAGCTGTCATATTAAACTTGATTAAAAGTTCAACTTAAATCGTCTTGTATACAGTGCATGCATGAATCCCATTTATGAAAAGCATATCAGTGTGAGAAAGTTATTCTATCTCCTCTTATCTCTCTTAAAAAAGTGAAACCATTAGGTAAAGCTGAGAATTTTCATTAGATTGGAACACCTTTCGAACATGTTTTTTTTCTCTCTCATATATCTAAAATGAACAAAAAGCTCATAAAAATGTTGAAAAAAGAGGATATAGTTCAATAAAGCTTTCCATAAAAAGCAGGCAAGGAAACTGGACAAGGGAGGATACATCATCACCATGGAGACAACTGGACTTTCTGGTGGAAAACAATGTGTTTTCACTCCAGCTAATGAGAACTCATATACCAGCCGCTCTGGGATCATACATGTGTGGACAGCAACCAAAGTAGCCATTTCTTATGCTTAATATCTTCATGTATCCTGCAGGTCTGGCAAGGAAATACATAGTAATAAAATAGCCAAACCTAGACTTATCTATTTTTAGAGGATAGAGGATTTGGTAAGACTCAATAAGAAAGATATTAAAAGACACCTATAGACTTATTAGCTCTGATAAAAGTGTTAACGCATTTAGAGTACTGCAGAATTTGCTAAGTTCTCTATATGTTTTACATTTCATTTCCTTGACGCCTTTATTTCATTTTTGCTCTAAACACCGTAGACACAGCGACAATCCTGGGGTTAAGTGTCTTGCTCAGGGAAACATCGACGTGGACTAGCGGAGACGGGGCTCAAACCACCGATCGTCTGATTAAAATGACAATGACAACTGTTTTCTGAACATGAAAGATGCCGTTAAAATGAAGTGCTTCAATTATTTTCTTGAAAATGCATTTTGTCACAATTCCTCAAAAGGTGGGACAGCTTAACAAAGGCTATTCTGGGCCTGTCAACACACACACTGATAAAATGGCCGGTAAAAATGATCTCCAGTTGTTTGGATGGGCATATTTCCATCTGTGCGCCCACAAAATAATAACCATCACGTTTATATTCTCTCTTAATAGCTGTGAAATCTGGGGCGTCTAATCCTGGACTGTGAGGAAGCAGCACAGTGCTGTGACGGTGGTACGTAAATTGAACCCTGTAGCTTAAGACTGTGTGTGTGTGTGTGTGTGTGTGTGTGTGTGTGTTCTGCACAACCCACTGCAGCTTATGATACAACCCATGATACACATGTGAAACAAATTGCTAACGCTGCTAATGTCAGCGCAAGGCTTGCAACTGTTTCCTCGGTTGTGGCATTTCTCCTGTGTCCATGCACTTGTAGCTGATAATGAGACTGCTGCTGCTGCTGCTGCTTCTTCATTACAGCTGCTTTTTCCACTCAAGCAGTTGTTTGTGAGCAGCACAAACTGAACATGGACAATTAAACCTTACAAAACAAACTGTTTGTATATTCATCTGCCTACTAGCTAAAAAAAAATGTAATGCATCATTGCACGCGACTTGCAAAGCATTCATGTTGTTTTATTCAAAAAAACATAGCATTCCCTGCTGGAAGAAGCAGCGTGGCTGTGCGCATGCAGCTTTGTACAGTGTGCACAGTATAGTCACTTGTCACTGCCAGGCTGCATTGGGATCAAACTGCTGCCAGAGGCGTCCAGAGGTGATTTCAAGCAACTGATTCTCCAGTTAATTACATGTCAGGAAACAGAGCTGACCTCACACGCGCGCAGTTAATGTGCTGATGTTCTTTGAGCTGTTGTCATTTTAAAAACCTGAAAAACTACAGTCCGTTGCTAAACTATTTATTTAACGTTTAATATGAGACAATCTGTGCTCCATGAAGACTAAATGTTGTATTTAGTACCGGTGAAACCTATTACTGATCATTTGTGATTTGCATAAAATTCTGATATGAAATAACTCCCTCGAGCTCGGCAAATAACTAAGGCTGTCAACAAAACGGCAAATATATATATATAATTACCACCTGGTAATTGTACACCTATAACAATTTTGTCCCTGCGATCATGAGTGTTTACGAGAATGGGACGGACAGACGGACAACCAGAAAACATTCTGCCTCCAGCAATGGCGAGCGCAGAGGCATAAAAAGCAGATTTAGCTGTTTCTTTTGGGGAAACACATTACATAATGGGCTGACGACCAACTGAAGCCTTTTGATGAGATTACCTCGACTACATCTGTGAGACCAATGCGAGGCTATCTGCTTAACTTCGGAGGGCAGAGGTCCCAGACTGGTTATGGGAGGTACTCGGGTAAACCAATGAGAAAAAAGGGCTGGATGAATTGTTTCTCTCCTTCACTGTGGGTGGCATGTCACATCGAGGACACATCAACAGACGCCTGACAGATCTGGGAGTGAGATCCAACTGAGCAAGAGGGTTAGGGGGAGGGAGTCTAACCCGCTGTCGTCTCGCATGAGTGCGAGTGGACGCATATCCAATGAGACACACAAATACACAAGGAACGCAACCTTAAATACAGATACAACAGCATGCATACACGCACACACATATTGGAAACACAGGCAGCCACACAGAGGCTAGGAGGCATACTTCCAGCTCTCCACTGTGGAGGCTTGAGCCTGAACCAAACACGCTGCCTGCACAGAGAGCAGGTGTCAAACCAGGTGAGCGCTGTGCTCTGACGGCTAGCAGCAGCTAGCTCCCAGCTGACCTCGCGTCACAACTTGGTGACTCGGATAGAGGGCATGAAAATTCCCAACGTAACGGAATCAGCAAGGCTAATGCCATCAAAATGAACTCAATTATGTCTCCCGTCACCTCAGGTTCAGCCAACGTCCATCAAAGACTCAAGACAGGGGCCTCGTTTCCAAACTGACATTACTGAGACTGTTTCCCTTTCGCAGACATTCAGTGGCTATTTCCTGCTACCAGATTGGTAACTGTGGTCACCATGTCATTCAGGGCAGACCATTTAGAGTAAATAGCAATGCATTAAAATGGAAAAGGAGAGTCAATAGAGAAAGGCATCAAGAAAGAGAAACATTGGATGAGATGAGAAATGAACCACAAGGCTAGCGCAGCATAGAGTTGCTTTTTCAGATGCATGTTCATGTTTCTAATAAACTCTGCTTTGTACATAATTCGTTCAGCTGGCCGTAGTTGTAGGAGCCAATATTCTAAAAGCAAAAAAAAAACCCTCTCAGTTTAAGATTTTACATGACATTATTTGTTCATCCGAGGTCCATTAAACCAATATTTGTGTATATAAAAACCTCATCAAGCTGAAAACAATGCATTCACAAATATGCTCAGAATGTTTGGTTCTTTTTTTTTAGGGTCAAACACAAAGTGTGCATGAAAACAGACAATAAAGAGCACTAAAGTGTAAACAGGTTAAGTTAAGTCTTATAATAAGTGTTTAAACAAAGTGACTTGCCTGTTGCGGGAGTGTATGTACTATTTAGCTCAGACAGAAGAAACTTAATGGTTTTGTCTCAAGTGCAAGATAAAACAGTATGCATTTTCAAGGATACTTGAACTTACAAGAATTTATTAAAGTCAATAATATTGCTGAGTTGCAGTGTTTCACAGAGTTGTAAAGAGAACATTATATGTCTTTCCTCTGCTGCCCAAGTACTGTGAAGTGTTGGAATTAGAAACAAAGCACTGAGGATGTAAAGGTGATTTGCTGTTGAGTGTTCCATGAACGACCAAATTAACTGTGAAATGTGCCGCTCATTGAGCAAGTTAAATTAGCTTTCATTTCAGAATTTGCTCAGGTACACACAGATAACAGCCTCCGACTTACTGGTATAGTGAAGTGACACGCGTCACATGAAATAACATTAACTTTTTTGATTATTGGCTGTTACTATGAGCAATTCTCAGGATGTGAACCGCGGTTAAGGAGTCTCATTTCTGCAACAAGGAGATATGTTAAATTAGTCTTTGATAGTTAGGGAAACAATTATTTACATTTAGTTAATAATGAGTTAATGAAGTGCGGAGGAGAAGGGGGGGGGGGGGGCGCTCAAAGATAAGGAGGTTTTAGCTTGGAGTTTCTTTGTGCTCTATATTAAAATATATTAAGGCCTCATTAATAACTCACTCATAAAAACACTGAACCACATACAGAGTTGCTGAAAGCTTGAATGGATTAATACATAGTTGTGATTGGAGCTGACCTTTTGCATGCTTTGTGCTCCACGATCACACCAAACTATTACTCAACAGTGTCTCATCTACTGCAACCTGCTTATGCCAACATGTATTCTCGATAAATCTCATTTTTGGTAGCCTGCAGTGGAAGACATGAATCACAACACCCTGCGCTGAAAGAAATGTGTTTCTTGCACCATGACAACAACAGATTTGCTCAGTCTGGGCAGTTTATTGTTAATCTTTGAGTATCAAGAGTGTATACACACTGTAGTGTGAAAAGAAGCTTTCACACGTCTCCACACGGTCAGTGGATGTGGTGTCCGGCCCAGTTTTGGTCCGCCTTCCCTTTTCCTCCTCTTCGTTGCATCCCAAAACCTTCTCCTTCTCTCCCCCCTCTACCTTACTTACCCCCCTTCTCTAATATGTAATAATTCCTTCTCTATCTTTTCCTTTCCCAACCGCGGGTGTCCGTTCTGTTCTGCTGTGATTGCCAGTATCAGTGCCATGGCTTTCTTCCCACTGGCCAAGATTTACCTCATTGGATCGTCCCTAATTACACACTCATTCGCTGCCTAATCTCCATAAACACACTCCACGGAAAACCACTTCATATTGGGATCCAAAAATGTTGTTTGCACAGGATAACATCAAGATTTCAGTATCGGGGGGGAAAAAAAAGATGTTAAATTGAAGAGTGCTGCTGCACAGTGGGAGTTCTGTACGGCGTCAGTTATCAACCCGTTTATCCCACTGCCTGCCGAACACTTTCCTCCCTCTTCGCACTCCCCTGGTATACACTGGCTTTGAGTCTGTTTGTAGACCACATTACTTCCTCACAAATAGCCTTCAATAAAGAACCGATCCAGTGCAATGATACGTTTTCAAATGGGAAGCTGTGCTCGCTGTAAATCCAGCTTTTTGGCAGTTGCTCCAGGCCTTAGGGTTCAGGGTTGGCTCGTCTACAAGCGTTGAGCCAGAGATGGGATCCCATGCGTGATTATATATTAACCACTCATGGTAATGACGATGCACTGTCTACATTCTAATTAAGCTGATGTCATTATGATGTCTTATGTTTGTTTAGTACTGAAAATGTTGCATTCTGAAGATCAGAATTATTTCCTGCATGTGTAACAACTGTATGCATTACATTATTGCTCAGAGTAAATCAGAACACTAATAAGTCCATTGTCATCTAAAAGGTCAGCCTGATATATTACTATTAGTTAACAGCTTATCACATACTGTACTTTTACAGATCAGATCATATGTAATTACTAATTTATTTTGAAAAGTTATTAAGAAAATGGTTACACTTGGGAAAACGATATTGTCGCATTTCTGAGATATGTAAGCAACCCCAATCACAAAGCAAGTACTCTGCTTTAATTGTTGTGCGACATCTCAATGCTGATTTCTGGGCCTTGATTGCAGAGAAAACTTGGCAAACAGCACGATCAGCCATTAACTCCAGTCGGTGCCTTTTGTGCATTACCATTTCATCTGAGACACGGCAGATTTTCCAAAAAACGTAATATCCAGCAATCTTTGAAAAACACAGAATGCCGCTGAAGAGCTGTTGATGAAGATATTTCCAGAATCCTTAATGACTCTTACAGATGAAAAAAAAGAAAAAGTAAAAATGGAACATTCATGAACAGGATAGATCCGTTGCGTATCACACAGTATCCATCCGCAAATGAAAGTAGTAAAACGATTATCCTAATGTCAGATTATAATATTAGTAATAATGTTTTTATTTGTGTCCTATGACAAAAATAACTCTAAATCCTTTGCCCTCTCTTACTTTTTGCACCATATTGCTGGAGTGCTTTGACTTATGCCTGGCACAGCAAACATGTTCAGCACTTTTACTCGGCATTAAGTACTTTTGCACACTTTTTAAACTGTTTATCTCACCACCATCTGCTCTGTCACCAGTTGTTAATATACAAACAGGAAAAGCATTTAATCCAAACAGCCTCTGTGAAACCTGCTTTTCATTTTGTCTGTTCGTCTCCTCTTTCCATCATCCCCCTTTTTTCCTGCCATTCGCCCCTCTGTCGCTCTCTGCTCAGCGTTTGTGTCTCTTTCGGTCTCATTTTTGCTGCCGTCGATGGTAAGCTGTCAACCTTGACAGATGCGTTTCCACTAATGGTGCACTGAAAGGTTATAGCTTTTAGAGCACCAGGCTGCATTCAAGGGAAGGCTGCGTTTAAAGGGTCAAAGGTGAACTGTAAGTAAGTATGCAGGTGTGAAAATTGACAGCACCCAGAATTAATATTACACACAGAACATCACGTTTTCCTCTATGTCCTGCTCACCTCGGTGAAACCCACATTATAGGCATCAACACAAGTTGCATACATCCTACTCATAGGAGCAACGTAGGCAATAATGAGCCAGTGGAGAAAAATCCTGCAGAGAAGTGTAACTCACCTTCTTTATTGTCTCATCTTCGGCATCTTTTCTCTCCTGTGCTTAATTCCAGGCTCCTCGTCCTCCGTGCGAGCACATTTCTCCACCTTGAAGTGAATAAAGACAGAGTCCATGGTTGAAAAATTCATCACAACATAGCAAAAAACTCCTGTGGTGCCCTGGTGGCTAATGTGCTGGTCCATGTGCCATGTGCTCATGCTGTGATGTAGCTCCCTGCGCCTTTTCCAGACTCACTTCAGTGTTGCAATTACTGGTGAAATGCTTGAGGATGGGAGACAGCACAAATCTTCTGTGGAAGAAACACGAAAAGAAAAATCGTCCTCCTTTTAAATTGACCCCCAGAAAAAGAAAAAAACTAGAAAACTTTGATCTTCATTGACCAGAGAGGGTGGCTTAAAAGACATTAAGATGGCTGTGTATATAATCAGCTAAGCCTTGTTTTGTTTGGTTGTCAAATCATGTGAAAACATGTTGGTTTTGATCCTAAACCCTGTCTTTTGGGAAGCAATATCTCAAGGATACGGCACAAAAGGAGGGAGGGAACATGAAGAATTCATTGAGGCAAGAAAAACACAAAGATGAGAGGAGGAAATTCATTTTAAGCCTATTTGAGCATCTTTAAATCCAGTTTGTTAAGACCTTTAGGTGTTTTGAGGGAGGGTGATTATCTCAGGGCAATGACTCACTCTACTTAACAATAAATCAGATCACCAACTCTCACTCCCATTTCATAAAGCACAAGGCAGTGGCCTGTCATGTTGTTGGATTATTTTTCTCTGTTGAAAAAGACTCAAGTAGAAAACATCCTGCCCTGAAACGTCTCGTAGGTATCAATTGTAATCAACCAGAGCCATAACTATGCTTTTGAGAATCGACTAGAAATGTGCAAATCAGTTCACTGGAAAGCATCCATTTCCTGACATCCTAAGAAGGTGATGAAGAGGAGGTGGCAGGTAGTTCATTGTGGGGGCACAGAACAGATGGTGGTCTGTCCGACGCTCGCCAGGCGGCACTTGGTTCGGACAGGTTGCACACACACAGGTCAGAGGGGGTGCAATGCTCCATGGGAGCTTCAGGCCCTTTTCCTATGACAAGGATGCAGCGATACCAACACAAACAAAGTCTGGCAACGTTAAGTTCATACAAAGTTAGTGCACACTTGTTCCAAAACTATCCACATAAATATAACGATTCTATCTGACCTTTTGTTAAATACAGCAACTTAATCAAGCGCTGTTATCTTCTTGTAGCTTGTTTTCATAATTCGCTGTTATGCTAGACAGCTAGCTTGCTTACACCACTCAAGCTGATGTTTGTTAGCAAGAGGTAGTGTTAGTTATTCATAAGTCAAAGTTAATGTGACAATTCAGAGATGACGGCTAAGGCTTTCATTAAAGGAACATGAGATAAATTCAGTTGTACAGCTGTTGAATTATTGAGTCTTACCAGTGCTAAATGAGTTCCCAGTATTGAAAGGTTTCGGTCTGCAACTCACCAGACTTAGAAAACACAATTTAAAAATGTGCCAGGTATTTGGTATTCAGAATGAGGCAACTCCAATACATGCAGTTTTAATATGTAGCATGTGAACATGGTGAATCTCAATATCTTCAATCAAATCAGCAAGTGAAACTTTAGAATCCCAAATTCACTCACAGATTGAGGAATAGTTACACAGCAGCCTTTACCTTTATGAATATATAGTATTCAAAACATGTGATAATATGGCAATATAAATATAATCAAGAGTAATAAAACCGTCTTCAGCTGAACCCCTTTATAGTTCCAGGTGATAAATGACAACAACTTCAGTAAAAGATGGGATTTCACATCTCATGTGTCCTCTCTATTCTGTCAATCATGTCACCTCTGCAGGGGAGAATTTCAATTTCACACTCTGCTGGGGTGCATAACACACACATCACTTAAACACAGGTACAGAAACGGAGGGTGGGTGGGGAGGGCTGCTCCGTTAAAAAATGGATCAACACAAGTTTTCATGAATGAGTAAACAACCGAGGGATAAACATAAATGAATATTTGAGACACGCCGTTGGCATGCTAATACAGCTTTCACTGCTCTCAGTACAGCGAAGCGAAATAGGCAAAGCAGAGCCAGTGGCCATTCCCAAGCTGTGTCTACTTTCGAATCAACAACAGACACATGCAGGCACACACAAATCAGGAATAGGATTAAACCTGTAATATGATTTGAGTCAGTGATTAGGAAGCCTTTTCATTATGGTGTAACAAAAGGTGTGTCCAGATTTGACTTGAAGTTGTCCAAAGTATCCATCTCCAATAAGCTTCCTGTAAATCAACTGCGGCTCTCAAATTCACTGTATTCACTATCTGCAATCTGAATAATTCATGAGTGAACAATAAATACCCCAAAAAGAAAAAAAAGCTCAGTCAAAGGGAGAAATGACTGTGACCTTCTACGCGAAAGAAGTGAAAGTCAGGAAAGCGATATGCAGAGAAAGATAGGTATAAGACAGGGATGAAGAATGACAGGGGCACAGAAACAATGAAAAGAATGAGAGGGAAATAAAATGAGAGCTGTACAAATGAGAGAAATATTACCACTCTTTTGGAAAAGAAAAAAAAAAAGAAAGAAAACTCCATATGCTGGACTGTGATACGGAAATAGGGCCTTCTGTATTCATGAATCTCTTAGAGCGCAATCAATGGGGTAAGCGATACATAAAAGATGAGGCCAAGTTTGACCTGTGCACTGAGGGGGAGGGGAAGTGTTCGGCAGAGCCTTGACTGGAGGAGATGGCGATTTAGACTCCGTCAGGGCATCCTTTGAAGTTTTGGCAGATGAGGACGGGCTGTGGATCAGCCCGTGGCCCTGCTGCATTAACCCCCCAAGCCCCAGCTATGCCTGCACTGAGTCAGCAGCAGCAGCAGCGGCAGCAGCAGCAGCAGCAGCAGCAGCAGCGGGCTGCCTGCCAACCCAGCATGATGCATAATCTCTACGCTGGTGGAGCACAGATCTATTATACAGAGCCATTATTCAAACTTAAGCAGTGATTATCTCTCTGCTTTATTACATTTCCACAGCAGCGTGACTTCACGACGGTCAGCTGCGGACCTGGTGCTTATTTTGGACACAGATGGATTTTGTTGGGATGGAGCTCACGACATCAATTCAGGCGTCATGCGATTCCTTATCTGCCAGCAGACGGCAAAATAAATACACAAACAGGCAAAGACCTTTATCTGGAAGATCATGATCAGTGCAGATTGAAAGTCAAACTCACCACATGCACACACACGGACTCACTAACGGACTGTTTGCACACTTTTGTCTGATTGTTTGAGGCAAGCGGGCACTAGAGAGGTGATAAATAGAGGTGAGTCACGTAAGAAAGAGGATTAGAGGGGCTGTGAAAAAGCAGAGAATTATTGATGGGAAAGAGGAGGATTTAGATTCAGCACTGCCAGTCAACAGGAGCCTGTAACCCCTTCCATCCACATACAGACACTCACACATGAACTAGTGATGATTCAGTAAGACCGTCTCAGGTCACTTTGGACCGACATTGCTCAGGCAACAATAAATCCAAGCTGTTCCCCGGTCTGACACGACTGTTTCTATTAGGTGTTCTCCCATAACTGCAAACACGGTCAGCTATAAACATACAGTCACATCCTTCAAAATGATGAAGGCCAGACCAGTGTACATCTATAATGAATGATGGAATGCACGGACACAGAGTCAGTAAACTTTTAGACTCTCATCAATCTGCAGAAAAACACTCTAATCCGATTCAAAATACAACCAAATCTCTTTGTGAGTCAAACAATTCCAGATTTTAAATAAATCATGGAGAGGTAATCTTACTAGAGGCCCTTTCCCATGGGATAAAAAAAACAAAAACTTCCCTACTAACATCTGGCTTTTGTGTACAGAGGGAAAGGTTAAAATCGGCATACAATGCAGTGACAATTGACTCTGCTGTGATTACAGGTATTTATCGGCTCCAACGCCAAACAGCAGGGATGGAAACATGACACTTAGAAAAATCAACACAGATTTGAACGATTCCAATGCATAAATGTGCCAAAAAATGTGGTTAAAACTATTTGCACTCCTCAAAATAAGAAAACAATTATGTGAATTGTGTCTGGAAGGGTACTTATAGCGGTGCATGTGAATGTGCAGTTGCATGTTTTAGGGATTTTTACAAGAGCACTGAGATGTGTACAGTGTTTGCAATTGAAATGCACGGTGGGATTCAAAGGCAGGAGGGGGTTGACGGCACCCCACCTGGCTGGTTAGCCTTCCAAAGGGCACACTTAATGAATTCACAGCGCTGTAATGTGAGAACCACACACTGATGACAGTTCGTCATTTTATTAAAAAGCAGGTGTTTTTGTGTATATATGTGTGTACATGTAGAGAGAGAGAGACACACAATTGTTGCAAGACAGATATTTGACTCTATGTTCGATCAGTTATTTTCCAGTAAATGTGTGCGAAGGGGATTGATTTCTTATATTCTGACCTTAAACATGCTGATACTTGCAATGCTGTTGAGCAGCTCTTTTTAATTCGTTCAGGTTATTTTTTCCGCGGCGTTTCGTACCTGACTCAAGGATAAGGGTGCTGTAAGTTATTCAAGTCGGCTAACCTTTGCAAAGAGAAGGAGGATCATACTGAATGCACAAAACGAGAGGTGATACCTTTTGTCGTTGTCTTTCTATGCACATTTGTATTTTTGTCATCATTGTCAGTTTATATTAGGAAATAGGTTTTTATCCTAGAATACATATGAACAGCAGCCAAAACAATCAAATATGAGCTGCAAATTTGGCACCGAGCATAAAGGCCTGTGGTGTGAATGTAGTGGAAGAGTAAAGGCGACATATGGCACATTATGTCTGACTGTGTGAGTGTTCCAGAGTCTGAAAGGGAAATGGATACCAATGTAATATATATAGAATCATTTCAAAAATCAGAAGAATCACAACATCTATTGAGTCAGAATTACAGTCTTACTAAATATATGTTGACGACACAGACAAACAAACCCTTCAACTGGCTGACTCGTGCAGTCTGCTTCCTTTCACGCACCCTCAGGGTATCTGTTGTTGTTTTCGGTGTTAACCAACTATGAAATATGGTTGACCTTGCCAACAGGCAAGATAATGATCATGGAAAACCTGAAGTTGGACTGATATTTTTGCGTAAACCAACTAAAATGACTGCACAAAATTCCCAATCCTTTGGTGTTAATACGGAAAAAGATCAATTCAATTCAATCATGTTGGTGATTATAATTTTGCCAAAAGTCAAAACAATCAATGCTGAATGCTGAAATCTTGAATTGAACATAAGGCAGGTAATTAGTTCCACGCAATATGTGTTCCAATAATATTTCACCCCATGAGCTCCTGTCAGGTTTGAGGTATTTTGACAACCCTGATTGAATTAAAAAATGTAAACAGCCCAGATTGTTTTCTTTATCTCAAATGAAAGTGTGTTTAGTTTGACATTTCTCCTGCGAGAGACAGGTCTGGCAAGGTGAGATTACCCGCCTATAAATGCCCGTCTGCAGTCTGAGCCTATAATCAAATCCAATCATGTTGGTGACTAGATGATACATCCTGCGCAAGTGCACACTCTTACAAACACGTATCACATCAGCACAACCTCTTCTGAGAGATGACGGGTTTTATCACATCGGGAAAATTCAAATCAACGTGAATACGAGCAGAAACATCTTGGCAGCAAGATGTTGCACAATTCCACAGAAAATACAATGGTCTAATAAATTGAATTCTATAGGGACACTTGCCTTCAAGGTCTGAGTTGTGAGAGGCGGAAGCACAGAATTCACTGTTAACAGACATTATTTTCACAGCTCCAGTCCATCTCCACTTCTACGTCTCCCTCTCCATTCACATCGCTCTCCCCTATCTTCTTTCTGCTGCTCCCTTTCCATGCATATTGCTTCTATTGCTCCCACAGCCTTATTTGGGATTTTTTTTTTTTTTCGCTCTACGCCACTTTTTTGTTCTCTCTCATGCATAATCTGTGATTTTTTTTCCTGTCCTCACAGTATTTCCCCTTCGAGACAATCTTTCCCCTGGCTCCTTCCCTCGCTCCATCGCTCTCCGCTGCTCACTCAGAATAACAGCAGCGATCTATCAGAACATTTTCTGTAACCACGGGGCAATTTTCGAGACCTCGCAGAGCGTCAGCCTTTTGCTATACTGTACCAAGACAGTGTAATAATAACACTAAGAAATCTGATTAACACAGTGTAGTTTGTGTGCTGCAGCGGAAGCAGCAGCGAGCGTAAAGCTGCCACAGTCAAGGTCGAGGATTTCATGCAAAGTGAAAGGGTCGCCGTGGAATGTGAGTGAGTGACGTGGGCTGAGGGGAAGTGTGCATGCAAATGGTGGTTCAAAAGAAGGGTGTGCTCAGTGATTAAGTGGAAACACAAGCTCGGGACTCTAATCAGGGCAAATCAATGTGAACTAATCCTGTGCCAATTAAGAAACCGTGTTTCAACGCCCAGGACCTGATTCAATCTCTTTCTGCGTTCTTGCTGTGAAAGGATAGATTGAAAAGCCCTGGACACAAGCCAAACGAAGGAGAGAATGCAGTTATGAGATATTTGTTTCCCATTTCTTTTAACAGACACGGCCGCCGGCATTTCAGGCGACATTGATCATGGGTCAGACATAAAAACGTTTAAATGTACCGGCCCCATTGCTCAATTTCTTCTATCGCTCAATGATAACCTCCCTTTCTCATTTTCCATATTATGATTCATACGGCACATTAAGAAATACACGCACAAACATGTTCTTTGCTCCCCTGCCACATGCACAAATAAATAAACAGTGTACATCATATTCCTGACACAAGCACAGGCACACAGCTCCGGGTGGATGTTTTTTTTTTGTTTTTTTTTCCATGAGCAAGCCAGACAGTGGGGGCAAGACGAGGTGAGGAAGAGATGACAGGTGAGGGAACAGTGTTACCATTCATGAACTCGGTCCTGTTGAATATTTTTCACTGAGTAAGAAAAACTGAACCGATGACATGAAAAGCACTTATTGCTTTTGTATAAAGTTAATTAATTGCTGGTCTTTAAGATACATCTTTAAGGTAAGCAACAGACTGAACATGGACAAAACAAGGAGTTGTTTGTCCCTCACAGGGACCCTTACTACTGAACAGTACCTGTTCAGAAAAAAAAGAAAACATATTTAGAAACTATATATGTATGTATGTTAACTTGCTGTTGCTCCAGAGTGCTGTTATACTGTCCTGATAACATTACTTTAAAATAAAAGCGCGTAATATACTAGTTTTTACTTCATTATTGAATTTGGCGCAGAAAAATCATGCGATTAATCAATTAATTTTTTCAACTTTGCCCATATATATATATATATATATATATATATATATATATATATATATATATATATATATATATATATATATATATATATATATATATATATATATATATACACACATAGATAACTGTTTGCTGCTATCCGGACTTTTAAATACGGCTTCTTTAATTTCCCACACTTAGCTTCCGTTTTACTTTACTGATTGTCAAAAAAGCAATAATAAATTGATATACTATTACTATAAGTATTGTCCGTGTAGCTAAAGCCTGATCTAATTTATTCCTCATGAGCCATGAAGGCCCATTGCTTTATTAATTAAGATTAAGTACAACGCATTAATGAGCCATATCATGGCTGACATTTTCCTTCATTGCAATGAACATGGGCACTGCAGTTTATTTTGAGTCAATATCTTTGACACTTTTCTGCTCCTGTAAATACTCACTAGCTCACCAAATCTACAGATGGAAGTAGACCTCAGCGAATGCACCATTAACTGCTGTTAGAGCAACATTGAACAGTGTCCAGCTGTTTCAGTAAATTACTGAGCCACTGAGCCTTTCATGAACATCAAAGTAGATATTGCTGACCAGTTTTTTACTGGCACTCATGTGCCATAACCAGCTGAGAGATTGACAAATTAATCATTATATTATTGTTCATGGGATTCGTTGATTAAATGTTAATGTTCAATTAAAAACAATTTAAAGAAGAGAAAAAAAGATGAAAAAAGATACATAAAAAGAAAAAAGAATATACATATATGAATATATATATATATAGATGGATAGAGAGAGGGAATACAAACAATCAACAAAGGTCTAATATCAACAATTAACGATCAAAATTAAGAGTTTTGATTCAACATGAAGCATCATTTTGCGTGTCCTACTATGACTTGCCACCAAAGGATGAAGACACAATGATCTTTGATGGATTTGGATGGAGCGCTTCCAGTCTAGAAATCACAGACCAGTGTGTTCATCAATCTGATGTGGAATTGATTCATGGTGCTGTCCAAGTGAAGGAGAGAACTGTCAGTCATCCATTGTACAGCCCACTTCACATGATGTGTGACTCAAGTAAATGCATGTGTGGCCTTGCCAGACCACAAAGAGCAAAGAGGAACATCAGTAACACACCATCAGACAACGGAACGGGTCACACTGACAGAAGTTGCTTATTTAACTTTTTCAAAGTTTTTCATACCACTATTTTTTTTCGTTTGAACCCTAACTAGAATTGAGATGTAGTGGTTATTTAAAAAAAAAAAAACACTGAATCTTTTTAATTATTAAAACTGCTTGCGTAACGGCAACATTCTCCTGGGAAGGATAATTCACAGATATTTTTTCGACTATACATGTTTTTAAGGTTATGTAACTCGAGATTTCAGTGGTTTTGAATAATTAACAGGATTTTGTATGTACCGGTGTAGAATAAAATGCATGTGTACTGAGGAAGAAAAAAGACAGAACTCATACAGCAAACCCATCAATCTGAAGGAAGCAGATATCCTATTACTGAGCCAATAAGTGTGCTAAGCTCTATCAATAGTGCAGGCCAGCAAGCAGCACCCATCATAACACACACAGTTAAACCCTCACATTGAGGGAAGGAGTGCAGAGGGAGAGAACAGCCCTAATGTCACCCACAGCAAATAAAGTGGGACTGAATGAGCAGTACACCACTTGGATGAGTTACGGCTGAGAAACAGATGCATCGTGCGGCTCGTACGACCAACAAAGGAACAAAAAGATTAGGTAAAATGGGGAGGGAAAAAAAAAAGAGAAAACATGTTGGAGACAAAATGAGGATTGTGTAAAAATCTCAGGGGACGTAGTCCAGATTTTCAGACTGACAGGCTGTCTGTAATCTTTAACGGAATGGAAGGAACACAAGATAAATGAGAGAGGAGAATAACAAGTGTTTTTCAAACCCAGGGAATACAACATGCAAGTGTAAGCCCTTTGATTTTAGGTGTCATGAGACGAGAAGGTGGAGAAATTATACCTGAACAAAAGCTCTTACTCTATACCTACAATTTCTTCGCCTCAAGTGCTCAGTAGCATGTAATCGCATTGCTCTGAGACGTCTTCCTGTCACTGGCTGGCTGAATACAGTCTAATAAAGCAGCGCTACCCTCTTATTATCTTTCCCTCTTCACACAGAATTAACCTTCCCAACTCAAACATACTTGAATCACCTGCATAGGAACAAAATACCAGCGCTAGAAAATAGATGTACGGTATTTTTGCACTCTGTCTTACCGCCTAAGACAACAATTCATTATTCTTTTAAAGCCACTGTTGATGTTTATTATTACTTTCGGCATTAGTTTTTTTATTGACAACCCGTTATCAAAACTAAAATAACCAAATTATAGATAAAATAATTAATTCATCATATTTATTGGAATAATCTTGCAAGGACAGACTGTCGATAACCTGTCTCACTTATGAGCTCTAAAACATGACCTGCACCGCTGTAAAATACTATTTAATGTAATATATAGGTTGGGCCATGATGAATAATAACATTATATATACAATAATGTTAACTAATTTGCTCTAATGGCATAATAATAATACAATTTGGGCAATACTGCAGTTAATTGGTTGTTAGGTTACAATAGACCATTTTCATGACAGACGTTAAGACTCATCAAACGATGAATAAAACTCTTAATAGTCAAAAAGAAGCTCAAATGATCCCTAGACAATTAATGAATAAACTAAATGTATGAAGTTACAACATAATTAATCCTGGTCCTCTATACTGTATATTGATGTACCTGTGAAGTCTATAATATTTATGAATTGATTTAATCTTCTCGTAAATGAAATACTAATCAAGTGTAATATTCACTGGATGCGCTGTCTCTGGCTCTTGAAATGTGTTTCGAGCCTTTGTTGAAACACTCCTTCTGAAGTGTGTTTGATGATATGAGATTAATCAGGATGAAGTGACGATGTAATGTATGAAGACATTCGGGAGGCAGAGTGTTGCGGATAGTGAGCGAGCTCAGATGAGGAGGTGTGTTGCCAGTGATAGTCTCACAGATAAACACAAACGGGGAGGGACAACAAGGATTTCTGGATGTGACATCCATCCTGCCTGGGAGGAAAAAAGGTTGAGAAGTGCACAGTGCACCACTGACGTGGAGGCAGCTTAGTAGAACATTGGGTTCTGTCTGTCATGACAACCCTCTGCACACGTCCTTGTAGAGTAGCTCAATTGGCACCATGTTCATGTACCTGCTCCATCGTACTCAGGTAATTAACTTCTTGCATTTCCTTCATCTTATTTGAACCTGACTGTTGTTCTGCTCCCTTACCATCACAGATGTAACTATACGGTGTATTGTTCCGTACTGGTTTTGAATACACACAGGCCATGTATGAGTGTAAAAGTTGTTCTACTGTGACAAAGATAGCTCACAATTTGTGTATGAGAATCATATTTTGCTTTGTTTGCAGATTTGTTTCTTTGAATAGTTCCCAGAATGTCAAGCTATTCTCTTAACAGTGTATTAAAAGTGTTATCCCATATTTAATTGACACAGCTGAACTCTCACAGCCACGTTGCAGCTTTTAAACATCTTTGAGAAAACATACTGCATTAAAATCAAGAAAAAAAAAGTCAATTGAACCCCTGTAAAAGGTTCCTTTTATCCTGTTGTTTTCCAACTGTTTGTCAGTTTGCGGTGTTGTTTTTTATTGTGCCTCTGCACCAAATTCTACTTTTATTTCACACACTGCAGGGCTGTGATAGTTCTACAGAGACTTCAGAAGACATGGGCTATGCTAGTGTAATTCTAATGTTCCACTCCTGCAGAGTCTCATTAGTGTAACACCCCCCCCCCTCCACCCCTTCTTTTGGAAATTCACAGAAGCTACACTGTGTTGACAGCTCCTGAACATTTGTTGCATCTGACAATTTAACCAGATAAATAAAAGATGGCATCCACACAAACATAAAAGAGAATATATAAACATTCATTTGCGTGCAGAGACTCAAACGCCGACCTGCAGACTGAACACTCGCCTCCATCTGGCTGACACGAGCTTGCTCTCTGACGCAACCTCATGGCACATATAAAATAATGAAATCAGTGTGTACACACTACATGCTCTCTCCCATTAACTCATTACTTAGTGTGTAATTGTTCACAAGAGTCTGTGGGTTGTACGTTTAATGCAGTGTGGGATCGCACTTACATAACAACAGGGTCTATTGATAAAAAAAAGCATGACTCATTAGAAAGGACAACGCTTAAGCATCTTAAAGAGATTGATTCCCGTTTATGAGGTTTGTATTACATTCACACGTTTCTGTGATAGAACGATTATACCGCTAGGAGACAATCAATCAAGTGTTTTATATTATTAGTTATTATATGTGAGTGCCTGCACGAATGCAAAACAGATGCATTTATAGTTAGATCATAAGCACCATCTGTTAGTGAATCAAAATGTTTATAGGATGTGACTACATCAAATAATACAGCGCGTGCATTGCATTCTCAGCAGACAAATCCATGGCAGTATCGCTCATGAAACTGGTTTTGTTATCTCGAGCCATGTGTCCCTTCTGTGTCCTGGGGAGAGGAGCAGTCCTTAATCTCCACCTCAGATAATCTGAAGAGAAGGTAGGTATCAGTGGGGAATATAAAGGGATTACACATGCTGAACAAAATAAGGCTTAGACGGAATACTACACAACCTGGTGCATGCACATATAAACTAGCCACATGCAATATAACTGGAATAATGTCCATGGAGGATGGGTTAAAGTCTTTGTCTGAGGGATGATGAAGTAATGCGCAACGTTGCCTTCGGTAGGGAGATAAATATTGCTTTTACTTTGTAGAGCTGCAACGATTGGTCGATCTATAGATTAGTCAATAGAGGAAAAAAAAAGGATGGCAGCTAATTTGTTAACCAATTGTTTCAATCATTTTTTAAGTGAAATATCCCGAATCATTAAACATTTTCCGGTGTCATATTGACCAACCAATTAACCATTTAACAAAGAAAATAATCAGCATTAACCTATCATTTAAACAATTATTGGTTTCTGTCTGCATGAAAGCTGAAATCTAAAGATTTGTAGAGGCTTGAGGGATCTCTCTATAATAGCCCAACAACCTCCTGATGTGTTAGACTGCACTTAAATTGTGATGACTCAGTGTCCAAGTGCTTTCCCTTCTGCACATGCCCGGCTGTGCCAGAGGAGCTGAGAGAGTTAAGAAATTCAAGATAAATCAAGTGTAAGTTATAGTTGGCAGCAAGTGCAGTGGTTACATCACCGGCCAGGATCTACAGTAAGTGCCATCACTTGAGGAGATTCTGGTACGCTTAGGCCAGCAGCCAGCAGCACCACTCCAGACACCACGACTGCCTCCTATAATGACACGTTGATCCGAATCAGAAAACAACACTCACATGCATCCAGCACCATAAATACACACAGCCCTGCAAGCTTATGTGTTCAGGATTACGATGAACGTCAGCGTAATACACATTCATTCATGCACAGAAACACAGAGCCATAAAAAAACAGTAAGCATCCACATAAATGCTGAGTAATGTACGACCACGCAAATGAAACATGCTAAATATATGTTCACATTAAGACCGGGAAGTTGAATTCTGGACAGAACTGTTTGTTCACTGAGTGGCTGCGACATAAACCAAATGCCTTCCTGTGAATGGGCATGAAGGACAAAAAAACTATAAAACGGCTGTGTAAAATGGGGAGTAAGATGGAAGCACAGAGATCATCAGTTACAGTATTTGAGGCAATCTCGCAAACGATAAGTCTTCAAACTGATCTACTGTGTTTTTTGTTTGTTAAATGTTACTTACATTTAAGTATGCATGTACTCACTTCCATCCATTCATCAGCTTCTTATTATCCGAGGCCGGGTCGCACGGCCAGCAGGGTGTTCCAGAAATCCTTCTGGACTCCTTCTTCTCCTTCTGGGGAGCCCCGAGGCGTTCCCAGGCCGGACAAGATATGTAATCTCTCCAGCGTGCTCTGGGTCTACTCAGGGGCCTCTCACCAGTTGGATGTGACTGGAAAACCTCTAAAGGGAGGCGTCCTAATCAGATGGCCGAACCACCTCAGCTGGCTCGACGCGAAGGAGCAGCGGCTCTCCTCCGAGCTCCCCACCCTATCTTTAAGGCCGAGCCCAGCCCGCCTTACAAAGGAAGCTCATTTGAGAACCTTGTGTTACGGCTCAGGCCCCTCTTCCATCAAACTTTCTGAAGATCTAAACCGAGTCTGTACAACAATGTCACCTCAGAGCTCGAAGACGTCACATTATTGTATAAATGTTACCCTGAGAGATGACAAGGTGTAGCAAAAACAACACTTTTGTCGCCCAAAACGGGTCCACCCTCTTTCCTATATCATACACAGCAGTCAGTTAATCATTTTTCATTGACTTTGGCTCTGGGGCAATCAGAGGCTGTTGATGCATCACTACGGTCTGGTCTAGTTTGTTTTGGGCCTGTGCATAGATCAATAGACACCCATTGATTGGAAGCGATCCTATTACATAGCTTCAGGCTGAGTTTTCACAGGTCACTGTAAAAACACAAGTGATGGAAGATTTTTGGATGAGTGCAATTATTATACGAAGATGACAAAAACTGTCTTAATCACTATAAAAACCTTGGTGTCTTCATTTGCTGTGTAAATATTAAACTACTTTATTAAACTTTGGACTATCCTGAGAATACATCTGACAAATTAATCAGAATTCATGTTTGGCAATGAGTAAAAGCTTAATAAGATGTCTAAATGTCTGCTGTAATTTTTTCAGGATTTGTTCCAACAATTTATTGTGTGGCGTGCGACCAAGAGCAAATGTTTTTCATCAAACTGTGTAGTGATGATGCTTTCAAATTGTCTGGCATTTGGAAACATGAGAGATTGCGAAAGTAATGCCAACGTTTAAAGGCCGAGTACATTCAAAATTACTGAATGACTGAGTTTAGGCCCGAAGGAAATCTGCCATTTATCACAGCTGGGTGTAAACGCGACAAGTAAATTACAGCGTTTACCAAACTCAACTGCACATGAGCAGAAAATATCTTCTGAAATAAGAACGATCTTCTATTTTCTTATCTTTTCTTTGTCCCATTTCCTGCTCATGTTCCTGTTCAGATCAACCCAACATAAATGACTAATGGCATAACGGTGCACATGGAGCAGAAGCACTTTGTTTTAATTCAAGTGACTGCATAAATTACAACAACACAAGGTATAATGACTCATGCTTCAGTACATTTTGTTTCGTTGGAACCTTCATATGAAGCAAATGAGCAAGAGAATTGCGCCTGCTAGGTGACACTCCCCACTACGCAGGAACACACACACACACATACACACAATCCTCTATTCCCCGTACCTCCCCTCCTACACAACAAATCATTATGACAGTGACTGCTCATCCCGCTGGCTGCCTTCTCGTCAACGCTGGCCCAGATTCCATCAGATTATACAAATGACATCATCAAGTGTGTGTTTTTGAGCGGGTGCATCCATGGTGGCATTTTGTCAGTGCAGCATCTATTGCTCTGTGTACCCAAAATGGGCATTTGCTTACATTTTGTGCATTTTAAATGTCTAAAAAAAAATAGGTATCAGAAAAGCATCCTTATATCAGAAACAGAACAGACTCCTGAGCGTGACAAACTCTCAGCAAGGTTGAACTGAGAAGGTCCGACTGGGTTTCATCACACTGAACAAATGCACAGTGACTTTAGAGAGGGTCGCGTGTCTGTCAACACAGGAAGTACATCTGTTGTTCTGTGGGCCAGTGAACTTCAACCGCAATATGTGCCTAAATGCATCTCCAGTGACAAGACTCATCTCGCGGAGAGCATCCAGGCACTTTGACACGCAAAGAATAACCCCACTGTGCCGCAGTAAACAAAGATATCGTGACATGGTTTAGCTTCAGCCATACTGAGCTACCTTGCCCCCTGCTGTGGCGTTTCATATATGATGGAAAACAACACTCAATGAGGATTTATTAATACTTTTTAGAGGGTTGCAGCCATATACACATATAATATGGATTCGACAGTGTCTAATGGGATACACAATGAATCAGGACAATTCTGTTCAACAACTGTATACAGCAGTATTTAAGAGTGAGAAACACATGATGAAGCATCTCAACTGAAAGAACCTTACATGTACCGTCACACTGAAAGTTGTTAGCTTATCGATGTGCGGCAGCTAACTCGCTAACTAGCTTTGTAGCCTGAAAAATTATGTTAGCAAAGTGTTAGTAGCTCAATATGAACAAGATGTATGTCCACACTTGTACACATGAAGGACATGAGATAGAAAGCTAATTTGGGTATAACGTCTGTGGCTCTTTTTGTGTCATTTTGCAGTCAGTTATTTGGTCATTGTCAGCCAATAAAAGAACGTTAAAGCTTTTAATGTACACGGATAATCTACAGCAAATCTACAGACAGGGGGCGACGTAAAAAAAATAACCAAACTTTTATTTTCTCAAAAGTGTTCACAGGAGATGAAATTTAATTTAATTTGGACACACAACATGTCCTGCTACTGTCGCTATGTCCACGCTTATATTGCATAGGTGTCATATAAAAACTACAATCTGAACCCTTCCATAAAATGTATGATAATTATGGCTGATAAAGACCGTGAGAAAAGTGTTTGTTGGCATCGTAGCGTCAAGATCTTTTCTCACTTAGCTTATTGGAGCCTGAGAAAATGCCCTGGCTTGTCACAGCAATCCAAAGCTATTGGCTAGTGATGACCCTGACTAAGCCATTTTCTGCTGCCTGTGCACTCCCCTCTCTCTCTCTGCCAGAACCGCCAAGGAGATTTGGGTGTCCTCACAGATGCCAGTATTTCATGCTTTCGACACGCAGGCTTTCACTCTCTGTCTGCCTGGCAGTGTGGAAAGCATTTAGGGAGCAAAAAAAAAAAAACCCCAGCATCCTCTTCTCGACAACTTGCTAATTGCGTTACAAAGGCTTGCTTGCTGTCCATAATGCATTAGATACATCTCATTCCAAAAAGGGACAATGGCATTAATTGATTTGCTTTCTGATCTTAAATTAGTGAGTAAATAGGTGCCGGTTTGCATTTTCCACTCGTTCTTCTTTTTCGCTGTGGCAAATACGAAGGCAAGACAAGAATTTCTGAGAGAGACCAAACTTTTCAAAGCATAATCCAGGCCAGAACCGTTTTATCCAGACTATATAGTTCAATGAAACGGCTGTCTGAATGGAGTCAGGGAAGTTAGTGAAATGGAAATGAATATTCAATTAGAGTTGGGATGAAACAACGTTAAGTCCCCACCTCCTCCGAGTGTTGTCAGGTGGGAGAATGGTTCGATTGTCATTTTCGCGATGCCGTGTTGGACAATACTTCAAAAGGAGTGGATGGTGAACATCACACTCACTCATCCAGGCATCCTTTTGAACAAAAACTAGAGGTTGAAGGGAGACAAAAGCCTTTTCATAACAAGGGTCATGAAGCGGTAGAGGTTGAGGAATGACCGTTTCAAACTGACACTTCAGATAATATCTATATACTACTGGAAACATACATTTTAGAATGTGTAAATGATTAAATAATGTGGCATTTCTTGCACAAATATTGCAACAAAAAAGAATCATGTATACAAGGCTTGTGTCAGTTTTCGCTCCAAATATTTTTCTGTAAATTTTTTATGTGTCAAAGCCAGCTGTGGAAGGAAGCAGATAAAACAACAGGTAATGCTAAATTAAGCTCAGTTCCTTTCGCAAGCTGGGAACTTGTGTTTGCTGAGCTTATCACAGAAACTTGCTCCACAGCCAAGCTCATTAATTTATAAACGTACGTTTGCTTTTGAATCTGTGTGTGTGTGAGTGTGTGTGTGTGTGTGCATGTGTGTGTGACTGTGTGGGAACAGATGGAGTGCTGCAATACAGATAAAAGAGCAATATGATATGCATGAAGCATGAGGTGCTGTCCGTGGTGCTGAAGTTATCCTGCAAGCATTAACTTGCTCTCAGGGACATTCATTCATCTTTCTCACCCTGTTTCATCCACACACACGCGCACACACACACTCACACACACACTCACACACATGCACACACACTCACACACACACTTAGTTTCAGTCAAAAACATATTTGAGTCCTGAATTGAATCCAAAACAACTTTTATTATGTATATCTAGATTATCTATGCTAAAAATGGCGTGTCCCTGAAAAGGCTCAGAGAGAATACAGGCATAAGTGGTGACCTGAAAAAGTGGGGACCAATAACTGGAAGAGAAGCCAGCTAATTCAACAGCAGAGCCATCACTCAGCCCACAGGGGCAGACTGATGTCTGACCTCCAGCTGTCTGTCTATTTTGTGCTCAATTAGCAAAGAACGCTCTCTATCGCACATGTGCAGAGATCTCAGCGCTGACCTTTTTGTTCCTCGTTAATTAAATTACTAATAAATCCAGACACTAAATTTCTCTGTCACAAACGAGTGGGTGTGGAGGTCAAGAGATGAGAAGAGCCAAAATGAAGACGACATCGACGGTGGGGTCTGCTGATTCATTCCCCTGCTGAACCCTGTGCAGGTCCGAAGCAATATTAACTGTTACGCGGTTGCTCGGATAATCTGAGTTTGAAAAGAGCCACAAGAGGAATTAGAAGGAGAAAAAAAAGATACTTTAGCGAAAGTGCAGGTATCACACTTTGAGGATAGACTTACAAAAAAAGTCAATCTCTGGAGAGGAAAGACAACGTGAGCTTTGCCAACGGCAAGTCAGCAAAAAACGAAGCGTAAGATGGACTCAAATTTCTCTTTTCATCAATAACATAATTTCAAATCATGTCTAACATTTCTATCTGCCATCATGTTTAACGAGATCTGACCAACTGTGTCTTTTTCCTGTGGGTGTCAAATGACTAACAGTGAGCTACTGTGCATGATGCATTCACACCAGAATAACAGTGACGGACTTCCTGTTGACGATCGTGTCGTTTGAGCTATTTTCAAGTCTGTAAGGAAGTATTTTCAAATTATAAGACATCAAGCCCAACGGTACTGACATGAAATAGAGGAGCAAAGTAGATGATTAGTCATACGTAGGCCCTCTGTCCGTCACTGTCGATGCATGCGGTTTATTAGTTTGAGAAGATGTTTTCTACCTCCCACCTCATACGTGCCTGCCACCTTGGCATCCGTCGTGTTTTGGCTTTATACCACAGTTTCATGCCCTCCCTCCTCTGCCTCCGCTCTCCCCCTTTTTTCCACCCTGCAGCCAAAACGCAACATGGTGATTTATGGACGAACTTAAAAACACCACACAAGGATCTGCGTTTATTATATACCAATGTTTTTGACATATTTTACAGATTTGTGTTCCGCGTGTAAATCATTAAAAAAAAAGGGGTTGTTAGCTGGCTTCTGTAATCCGTAGAGACATAATTTGACAAATGATTGTGTCTATAAACCAAGAGATAATCCAGGAATTAATGCAAACATGACATTTGGTTTAGTTCCATTTGAATTATTGTTTGGGATGAATTAGTACTCATGTGACTGATTTGGGAGCCTTAAATCCAGCTCAATTGAATTTAGATATTTGTCTAAAACTACCATTTGTGGAAAATATTGAAACGTCTTTTGACATGGATAAAAACACTTTCCAAATAGGTCATTAAATATACTACAATATTTACACTGACAATATTGAAGCAAGCGATTCGGAGGAATAATCCTCCAAACTGTAAAATTGAATATGTACATAATGAAATGTAAATATTGAAATCACATTACTGTAAAAACCAGCCTGCCTCATGAAGGAGTAAAAGTAAAACAGGCAACAATTTCAAGGCCCTGTTACCATCAATATACCGAGTTGAATCTGTCATTCGTTCACTTGTTTCTCTGCAAAAACAACCTTGAGTACCAGCACCAAGCATTCACTCATTCACACACTGACACACACATTCAGTCACCATCTGTCATGCTGTAACCTCCCCGAGCTCGCTTTCCCTCACCGTCCTGCCGGGACACATGCTCACTAATGATTCCATAACTTTGTTACCACCTCATTAAGGCAGTTAGTAAGCGGCATAGCTAGATTTACCACTTTGTCATGGACTAGCAGTGTGGACTCATCTGCTCGACGGCCGTATTGATTCACTGCACCATGACGAACAGGCCAGTTGAGACTGTGTGGTGGCAATACTGACCTCCACCTGCTCTCCATCTACTGCCGTCATTACGTCCATCTGCCTCTTCCCCTTCTACAGCTGATTATATTGCAGGGACAGTTATGGCTCAACAATTTTTTTTATTTTTTTTATAAATATGTTGTGAATTAAACACAAATGTTGCAGACAATGAAAGGCTGCCACGTACAACTCCACAGCTTTCTCAGTTGAACAGGCTCCCAGTACACACTGAGTGATGTGTTTCCACACACGGCTCTATAGTTTCACACCACCTGGGAACAAATATCATAGCAAAGTGACTTGCCAGGGAAGAAAAACAAAAACAAAAGCCAGGATGTGAAGACCGAAAGGAGCAGGAAATTTGTGCCAACTGGCTCAACAGAAGAATACTCTCAGATGATAAAGCACGAGGAGATGATACCCAAGTTGTCCTGTGCAGTTATTATATAAGCCAAATGGGCATTGTCTTTGGACAATTTCAGGAGCTTAGTGGAAGACCTGTGAAAGCAGTCTGTAATGGTTTCAGAGGAAGAAGCATTCCTCTACTGCCAAAGGGTTTTCCTTTAAATGCCGCCAGAAACAGTTCAGCATTTGCAGCTGCTCTGCATGTTTATTTCAACCTGCTGGGAAACCTCTCAGGGGGAGTGCCATCAACAAGAAAAGAGCCGATATGGAGCTCGGTACGCACTAAACTACTCCTGTTGGGCTGAGGTGAAGCAGCTACTAGAGAGGTTGAGAGGCCCAATCAGATTACAGTGAGCATGGACAGGAGGGGTTAACGAGCCTTTAAACTAGCCTGATGACCTTTTGGTTAGGAGATGACCAGTTGGACTTTGTAGCAGATAATCCCTGAAAAGCTGGTTTTACTGACAGAACAATGGTCTCCTCCCCCCCACCCACCCACCCACACACACACACCCACACACACACACACACACACACACACACACACACACACTCACAGACAGTCAACACCACTGCGGCTCATATAATACAATGTGTCTGTATAATGGAGTTTGTCTAAATTAACTGTATTAATATGTTTGCTGGAGTTTATGGCTTTGCATATTTGCTGCACAAAGCAGCCATAATCATTTGCAAAGGTCAGGACAGAAGCTGCATGTACCATCTTAGCGATAATACAGACAAAAATGATAAATTATCACTGCATAATTCATATATTTCACATACTGCAATGCATGTTCGTCTGGAGAGAAGTCCTTCTACGAAAGATGACTGCGATGTGATACAGTCCTGTTAACATAAACCCATGTGTTCTGTGTGCATCTTCTGCACAGCACATTAGCCATCTCCTCCTTGTTCTCCCACTCACATTGCCTCCCCATTCATTGGCCCTTGTGCCTGATTTAGCCAGTGCCTTGGGCCTGCGGCAACTGGCGGTCGTATAGACGGCCATGTAAATGTCACCGTCTCAGAGGCTGTGCTCTGCAGAGCGTGAAATGAAATCTGGCAGAGTTTTAAGGCCTCGCCTTTCCTCACATGGACATTCCACTGTACATGGGCCCTATATAAAACTCAAGCACATGTTAGGATCACATCTGGACCCCCCCGTCTCTTTTCTTTATCAATTATTCAAGTGTCAGGTCAAAAGTGTTGCCGGCTTTTCCATGTAGGGAATACATATTTTCCCAACACAATTAATAGGTTATTAGTTCAAAAACAGATTATTATTGCTGTCTTGTGAAATTGGATAGCTCCGTTAATCCTAAATAATCCTATGGATCATGCAGCCGTATCACTATTACTGCATGTTTCATGCATTTACTTCATAAACATGAGAGAACACTCACACTACATATCAAAGTGACATATTTCACAATTTAAATGTCAATCACATGATGTATGTTTCTAAAAGAATAATGGCTGAGGCTCTCTCGTAACAGGAGGAGACAGAAAAGCTGCAAGCGCTGTACGCTGGCGCAGAAGGACGATGAGTAGTTCAACTGCAGGAAATGTTCCCTGTAGGGTTTTTCTTCTACTGGGAAGATTGGCAGCACGCTTGAGGGGCTCTCTCTCAATTAAAATCAAGAACACGAAAGGGGCTTTCCGCCTGAGCTGACGCCATTTTGGATCCAAAACAACTGTGTCAAACCTCACTACTTATAAGTTCTGCCTCAGACCAGCTCTTGTGGGTTCTCATTGTCAAGATGGGATTCATGTGGCTCGCTCTATTGAGCATATTGGGCCCAATACAAACTTCAGCTATTAAAGTTGTATCATAATTCCTGCTCTGACATTCAAGCCACACGGGCCATTTTTTAAAACTATTGCTTTACAGTTATTACAATAAAACTGCTATATTCACAAGTGGTGAGATAAATTAAAGACTGTCGTCACAAAATATATACCTTTTAAAACACCCATTGTTGAAATGATCCTCTCTTGCTTATCGCCGCTATTCATCTCCCAGTCAGGCGCTTAACCCTGACACTTGTGAACATTTACAAATTGGATCATTTATTCCATTTAGAGCTGTACCTTTTGCAGCTTATCTTGTGTAACGAGCTCTTAAATAAATCTCCTAGCTTTAAATAAACAGAAGCTGAGCTTTCCTTGATGTCGGGTCACATGACTCACCCTAACCCAACCTAACCTGCAACGTGGACTCTGACTGACTTGCCTGCTAATGCCAACAACTCTCTATACAATGCTTAAGGGAGAGGCTGTTCTAAAACATGAATATTAATTGATGGGGCACCAATAAATAGGTTAATGGAATTCTGATGACTTTCAATAAAACAATATTATAAACAAACAAAGGCAAATACTCCCCCGCCCCCCCCACTCCCCCAAAGACATGGAAACTCTGGCCTTGTGGATCAGTCATGTGCGCCAGCTTCGCGGACCCACACTCGCCTACGAGCTTTAAAATGGCTGAATGTAAACTGTGATCACACACTCTCGTGTCGTGTGAAAGTGCCCGGCGACTCAGAGAGAGATATGTCAGCGCTGGGGAGATCTTCGTCATGCCCCCTGATTCATCGTCGTCCTCCTTTCTCCTGTCACAGCCACTGAGAGGCAGCGAGGCCAGCTGCCACAGGGCAGCGCAGAAAGCTGTGGCGTGGAGGAATGCTGGCAGGTCAAAACAAGCCCCCTCACTGCGCCTCGAAGCCAGCCCTCACCACATCGACACTGTGAGCAACAAGCTGCTTCAAAGTCTAAGGGAGGAATACCATGCGAGGAAAAGATGGATGGATACTGGAAGAAAGTGGGATTTTGTTTGGATTCTAGAGACGTTCATAATATAAAAGACCATTTTTAATAGGGTTTATGGTTGGTATTTTTTTTCTGCAACTGCCATATCTCTAGTATTTATCAGCCTAGTTGTTTACTTTCCCAATCGGAGCTGCATAAAGTTATAACTAATGCAGACCAACATTTCACACTGCTGCTGTTGTTTTACAATTAAAGTGTTCAACTGGTGACTTTTATTGTGAAGCAAGTATTGCTCACTGAGGTTAACAATGACCACGAAAGATCATCAAATATGCATCCATGAAATATGATTATCATCATCCTCATTTGACAGTGGATGAGTTTTTAATATTGCAGGAAGTGATGGAACAAGATGGACCCGTATTTCAGATGGATTGCAAAAGTGTCAGGGAATGGTGAAAATGTCACATTCATTTTTTAATATAGGATGTGACACTTATGCTGTGTCGAGGTTAAATAGGTTGACACAACACAGATTTTGGGCCATCCGTGTTCCACCCATCAGCCCATCCAGACGGCTGAGGTTTGACAATCTCTGTGAAAATACTCTGCCCTATGATAATTTATTTATCGAGTAAGAAACCTTTTTTAAAATGCTGGAACGATAACAGAATCCATTATTCTGTCTAGACAATCCTCAGAGCATTAAAAAAGCACGAGTATCTATCTGTTCAATAACAAGCAAATTATGTTATCACATGCTTTCATCTGGCACTGTTTGGATACAACAACATGGCCCGTCATTTGGTCAGAAAACGGCTAAATAAAAATGTGGTTTCAAATTGTTTCTCTGGAGTTAAATTATAACGTGGTAGAGAACATACAAAGTATTACTTTACATTGGTTCATGAATATCAAAACTCCTCTCAAATGAGGCATCAGCCCTCTCTCTTGCTCTCATCACTGTCAGTCTGGTGGACAGGCCATCGGGACTCTCCTGAAGCATCAGTCTGCATGCAAATTATTCTCTCCATTTACTGGGGACACATGTGAACAGACTGCGGTACAAAGAAATACACATTAGGTCTTCCACTGGCCTTCCAGATCTATGATTTAGCTATGGAATGATGCTTTGAAATATAGGAAAAATTGTTTAGAAATATGCTTAAAGTTTGTAAAAACATAGCCATTTCTGAGGCGTGATTGCTTTATAATGGATATGTAAGCTCTGTATTATGAAAATATTTATTTATTTAAATTATTCCAACAAGAAATATGTCTACTCCCACCAAATATATAATTGTATGTGGGAAAAGTGAATATATATACATTTTGTGGTCAATTGTTTTGACGGCATGACTGCTGTTTGACTTTTAAAGGTATTTGACAGTCTGATGTGGTGAGAAATAGATGTGGAATATACCGTAGTCAGCTCCTTCTGGGTCAATGGTTTGGATGTCCTTGGTGGACGGTTCAGTGCAGCAATTCTTTTGACTCCTGATCTCAAACACAAAATATATCAAAGTGAATAAAATAATTAAAAGATGAAACAATTCGCAATGGTCATTTTACCATGTGTATTCAATTAGTTCTCCCATATACCTACACGAGGGTGTACAAACTAAGCTGTGTATTGCAATGGAAAACATACAGCGTGCAGCTTGCACAACAGATAACTCGCTGATCGGGCAGCCGAAACCAGGTTGAGCTTCCTTCAGGTGTCTGTTTTATGTGTATAAGTGTGTGTTGGTTTGCATGTGTATACGTAGTCTGAGTGCGAGAACATATCTACAATATACTACGACAACATATCTGTCTTCATGATGATGATTATGAAAATAATGTCTATACTTATTAGATTCCAAGCAATCTGCTACTAAAGCATAAGTCTGTATAATCCATTTTGAGCTCTCCAATAGCAAATTCGGACACAATATAGTTGGTATCAGCTCAGCAGGTGACCAGACACACCATCATACTTTATTTAAACCATCCACGCAGAGTTATCTCTGGAATTACCTTTTCCCAGAGGAGGTATTTGTTTGTCTATATTTCTCCATTCAGCCCCGCGCCAACAGTGAAGCAAAGCAGAATATATATATATATATATATATATATATATATATATATATATATATATATATATATATATATATATATATATATATATATAGATACCGCTCTCAATAAGACTGTTTAAACAAGCTGTCAGCGAGCAGAGAGTTTGTGTTTGGAATGGCAACAATAAGTGGATGTGTACACTTTCGCCCCACACACAGGTTCAGTAACAGTTGAAAATTGCTCAGCATTCAGCAGCTGATTCCTGCACAGAAAGGGATACGCATCTGTACTGAGACAGGGAGGATGGGGGGGGGGGTACAGGCAGTCCTCCCCAGTGTCTGGCCGAAGTCCTCCCTGGTGGATTATGTTACCTAACAATGGCAGTGGCCTTTCACAGTCGGAGCATGCTCCGATAGCTGGAAGGCATACAACCATGCCTCTGCCCCTTTCCCCTCAATCTCCCACCAGAATTGGCATTGTCCCCTGTCGAATGCAGGCCTACAGTATGTCTTCATATCAACAAATGAGCACCCCCGGTTTCTGCTGATAGGCAAACGAAAAGCAGGCTATCAAGCGTCACAACATCGCATGCTGTGGCATGAATGCCATCACACATGCAAAGGGACCTGGTGTCACTGCATGTTTGTAGAGTAAAAGGAGAAGGTGCACGGCTGTGTTGGCATGTCCCCACTAATGAAATACAGACAAGACAGAAGGCTTGACAGTGACAGAACTGTGGAGCGATAAAGATGTGATACGACGTGCTGGAAGCGATTGTCTGTTTGAAATGCGTGTAGACAAACACACACTATCAGAGAGAACGCCTGAGGCATAGACGGTACAAGTCCTGCAGGCATGAGCAGGCATGAAGGGAAGCTGTAATGGTAAACAATGCTCTTCGTCAGACATTCAATATCTGTGACTTAAAAGCTGCTGCCGCACACACAGTACTCCCTCATACTGTATACTATACAGCAAGGTGACCTCATCAGTAAGTGTACTGTACTTTGCCTCATGCCTCAGCACAATATAAGGCTAATCGCTTCGACCTCCAAAGGAATTACATTTGTATATTCAGTGAATGGGGCCAGCTAAATGAACATGTTACGGCTAATTTTAGGAATAAATCCTGCAGGAGCAGAGAGTGAAATTTCTTTTTTTTTTCAGGATAAAACTCCTCAAAAGGCAGATAATCTCAGAGGAGTTGGATTAATACACTTATTTGAGCTCTGAATAGTGTGAGTACCAATCTGCCGGGTACAGAGAGGCCTGTTTTCTCGAGCAGATAGACCTGTATTCTTCGGTGAATACAGGCTTCATAAAAAAAAAAGTTCAGCTCTCTCTAAACCTCTCAGTTGGAGCACACATATAAAGGTTCTCCACTGGTTTCCCCCAAGGTATCACACAGCTTGTTCTTCTTACTTTTACCAAAAAAAATAAAATAAAATCCACAGGACAAGAGATGAAAAAAATGGATTTGGCCAGCTGACGGCTCCCGATCTCAAAAGCAAAGTGCAGCGGAAAGTGCTCAGGCGGAGATTAGTGCCGGGGTGCTTGAAGAGTCCTCTTAAGATAAGCTAGTAATTCTTACTGGTGGAAGGGAAAAGACTCAGCCACGGAGAGTGTCCTGCTCTCACAGGTGAACCACCGAGAAGCAACAAGACGTCGTGGCGCCTGACGGGCTGTGCTCAGGAGAACAGTGCAGCGGGATTCAAATTCAACAAAGAAAAAGAACACAGCCTGGAACTACACAGCGCATCAGAGTGTATACTGCTATAGCTGACTCGTCATTGCTGCCATCAACAACCACCATTACAACACGATTGTGACTTCTGGCCTTCCCTAATAAAACCTGAGGGGGACAAGTCATGAGTAACAGCTATGTCATCACCGTGCGTTGCACAATCTTCTTTGCTGTCATCATCCCTTATGTTATTGTAAAGCCTTGGGGCGTTAGAAAGCAATATTTGTGGCACTACTAGTCTTAGCATCCTCCTGCCCCTCGGTCTGCTCAAACCTGATGGTCCTTTTATAATTTCATTTTAATTTCAGGGTTCCATGGCTTCGAAGACTATCTCAAAACGGAGCAACAAACACACAAACGAGGCTATTTGGATGACACATTAACATCCGGAAAGCATTATCTGCATAATTACATGGAAAGGCCGGGCTTGCTGGGTATGGTAGAAGTGTACAAAATATACAGAGATTTTTTAAATATTCAACAGCTCTTATCTCCCCTTGAAAGCATCCTTAATATTCCACAGGCGGCATGTGGAAAGCAAGCAGCTGAAGCAGTGTTTACAGGTATTTTGTAGCAGAGCATATCTCATCGTGTTTTAAACCTAGCGCAGCTTAGTTCACCTGCAGCACAACACAGACAGGAGCGGGATAAGCGCTCCTCTAATTGACACGGGGAATAATACCAGGAAGTCATCAAAAAAAACCAACAATAATCTTCAAATCTATGAATTCTTCTCCCTCATATCAGGTAAATAAGATATATGAAAATGATACGGGAGGGAAGCCACTACAGCTGATAACAGCATCAAGACAAAAAAAGGAGGCTAATGAAGCACAGAGACAAGGTTCAGAGTTCAGCACAGAGTGCATAATGAACTGTCGAGCAAAGAGGAAAGGCAGCTCATCATCACTCCAACACTCACGTCCCCACGGTCACATGAAGCCGCTGCAGTCAGTCATACGAGTGAAATGCAGTGGGTCTCTGATGGGTGGAGGGGGGTGGGGGGTAGGATGGAAAAGGGGGGCAGATGCTGATGCCTGGGCCTTGTGTTTAACAAGGTAAGCGCGCGCATTAACAGTTTAAGGAAGGGGCACGGGCACAGAGGGAACATCAACAGATTGCGGGACTCTTCGCGCTTTCTTTGAGATAAAAGATTGAGCTTAAATGTCCACCTTGCAATGCCGTTCACTTGGCTTATACAGGCAAGAAAAAGGAGATAAAGAGAGAGAAGAGGGGAGGAGGAGGGCATTAAATGTGCCTCTTATCCTGCACGTTACCTCAAATCTGGAGGATCTGTGTGGCCTGCTGCTTTCAGTCAATATTTCTGTTCCTGTATTATTTAGACACTTAATTAAGTAGGGTGCTAATAGCTTCTTTATACTTGATTGACCTCTTAGCCTTGATCCCTTTCAATTATTGCTCCACCTCTGCTGGAGTCAGAATAACAATTGCTTTTTACCCCATTTGGCTCAGTGCCCCTTGACACACACACACACGACAATAATTACAGTCTATCCTCATGGCATAGCACGTTTATACACCAGGAGCCATTACCACAGCTGTATTAGAGACTAACGTGTGCATTTACATGAGACAAGTGCTCCATTCATATCACAACTGCAGTTATTCGAGGGGGTAATTTACAGATGTAATGTTGTTTGTTCATGCTGGCTGAATTTCAGAAGCCACTACTGCACTTGTGGCAGTGTTTTAATGACTGGAATCACACATTAAGTCTGGAGCAATGCTGTCTGTGCAGAGCATATGCCACACAAAACCAATGTCCAAGGGGACAAGCGGAAAGGGGGAGGGGGGGGGGGGGGGCAGAATGAACACACCGAGCAGACTGACATGGCTCGAGGAAGGGAGGCAGCGTGCATCAGAAGCCATCACTGGAGTGTCTGCAGCTTCAGAGAGGAGGATGTGGTCAGATGAACACCTCAAAGCTTTGGGCACAGTGGGATTTGGTGGCACAGGTTCCGCTGACCATGACTGTATCCTGGTCCCACAAGTGGTGGCGATCTGTTCAGCCTCAACCTCGCAAAATGATCAACATCATGCATCTAATCCTCATAATAAAAATGCCCCCCCCCCCCCCCCCCCAAAAAAGGACGCAATTGCAGACGCGGTTGTTCCGTCCAGGCTCCCGGGAGGATAATGGCTGGATATTTTACCCGCGCATCATTATCACTTACGGCAAGTGGTAAGGACGGCTGTCACTGTGTCACAGGCGGGGATGCAGTCTAACAACTTTGACACAAATAATTATCTCATTTCTTTCAGTATCCGCGTTTACAAGAAAGTTGTGAGAGGAAAAAAAAAAAACACAATCAATGCATGGACCCGCGCGAGCGTGACGCTCTGGGCTGCACGCACGGGAACATTAAAAAAGTGGCTGCCGAACCATGTTTTCATAACAGAGATGCGTCTCTTGTAAGTCATGACAAGTGCAAACAAATTCCCAGTGCAGAATGAATAAAAGCAGACTAACAATTTGCGCATTTTTGCCCCCTACCTTATCAACACAGGCCGTCCGAGGACCGCCTCCAGAGTAATCCCTTGAATTCCGCTGAAATTGCTTCTTTGCCTTGAGAATGTAACAAGTCGGGATTTATCATACGGGACGTCACTTGGATGTTAAGGTCCCAAACACTGGAGTATCTTCCTGTATCGCTCCGTCTGTGGGCTGCAGAAGCATCACTGAATGTATGAAACAGCGCTTCACAGGGACGGAGAGAGGGAAAGCCCGACATGGAGTCTCCTGCTGGGACGCAGAAGAATCCAAGCTCATCCAGGACCATTAGAGATAGTTTATTGCTGGAACTTTGAATTAATAGTAGACTATGCGAATAATAAGCAGCCTATTATTACCCTAGCCCTTCGTAATATTATATCAATGTAATATGTATGTATTGTATTATAGAATAAAAAGGATATATAAAACAGTAATTTGAACGTTCAAAAGTCAGACAAAACCATCTGCTGTTGAGCAGTTTTTTAGATTAAGAAAAGGCCTATTTCTTCTTTTCCCCACTGCCACCACCCAATAAGTAGCATAAGTGTTTTTGTACTTTTATAGTGTTTATTATATTTCAGATTTGGGCAAATGTTCAAATGTAATTGTCATGTCTTGTAGTTCTAAATGGGCTGCAAATAATGTGCAATGGAACATCGTGACATTTGGTTTATGGAGTATGAGATCCTTCGTTGCAGTTTCTGTCACCTAAATCTCTTGCGCGCGCTCACACACACACACACACACACACACACACACACACACACAGACATAATGACAGAGACAGTCGTGTTGCACATTGCACAGAGGCACATCACACACACACTTCTCCCATCACTCGGTGTCTCTCTCTCGAGCAGTGATACTGATGAATGACTGGAGGCTACTCTGCTGGGAGCGAGCTCTGTGCCTGCCAGGCGGCCTGGATCTAATAACAAAGTTGCATAGCCTACTTCAATGGCATAACCCTGGCAACAGCATCAGCAGCAAAGATCGCATTTACTGTAGGCATCGGTGTGTGTCAGTATGGACTTTGGGTGCTTATGCATTAAACCAATCGGCTACGTGATCCTGCTTTAACAAAAATTATGCATTGAGACATTATCGGGGGGATTTATTGAAGCCTGAAGCCTTTTCATCAACCAGCAATCAACAATTTACTGTTGGCAGACAGTCAATAAAAGCATTCCCTGGAAGTGTCAGTGAAATCAATATCCCCGTGTTGTGAAGGCACCGAGAGAGACGGAGAGCGAGACAAAAAGAAATAAGCAGAGGTAATGAGTGGCCACACTTGCACTGTATGCAAATGAGATGGATTGACTGTGTTGCCAGTGGGGCCGAATTAACTATGACCTGGAGTTGTACAATTTCCTTCTCATGAATTACTGGGATCATTTTGACAATGTTCTGCCTTTCATTCCCCTTTGACTTTAATTGTCAACGGTAATGGTTTCTTTCCAGCTGATGGAGGGGAGGGGGGCAGATTTTTGTTGAACGGTCACTGACTGCAGTACATCTTTAAGAGCTGTTCTTAAAGAACAGCGCTCTCCATATGCTTGAACAAGGACTGTGTGTGTGTGTGTGTGTGTGTGTGTGTGTGTGTGTGTGTGTGTGTGTGTGTGTGTGTGTGTGTGTGTGTGTGTGTGTGTGTGTTTGTGCAGGTTAGTTATGGACAAATTCATGATTGTGTTCTGTGTGTGGTGTCTTTAAGGGAACTTGCTCTGGTGCTGTGAGTCTCTCAGGAGGCATGTGTGATCTTATTTGCGTCACAGCATCTTGCAAGTACAGTACATCCATGATGCTGGCCTCCACATCAAAGGGTGTGAAATAGCTTGGCTCTATCAAAATGTGTCTCGAGGCTGAGAAACACAAATATGCACATTGGGAATAAACAAAATCCTCTCATCCCCGAGGCTTGTCAACAAAGCAATTCAAGAAGATTTCAACTTAATATGTTTATTTTTGTTTGAAAAGTGGCACTGGAAAAAAAAAAAGGACACACTACATATTTCAAATTCATGACAGCAGCAGTGTGAGAACACATTGTATATTTCAGCTGACGCGCGAGCGGCTGCCGCTGGATGCGTTTCGTCAGACCAGTTGAAGATCCTGTCTGTGCACATCCAGTCCATATTTTACACCTCTCTCTGGCTCAGCATGCAACAGCCAGCTATTTATCAATAATTCATACCAAAGGAGGTAGTTGCAAACATACAAAAGATGACAGAGTGTAAAGTAACTGTTCGATTTCTTTTTTGGCACAATTATAATAAATCCCACTTTGACAGTTTGTCAGAGCTTAAGACGTCTAAGCTCTCGTTCAAAGAACCCCAATAAGAGAATATTATAATATAGTTATTACTTGCTACATACATTTCTACAAGTTAATGTCAGCACTAACACATTTTCAGTGTGCTTTACATGCATCAACACAGCAATATTGTGGTTTATAATTACAATGCAATAGATGTGATACACATTCAGGATGCTGTTAGATATACCACGGGCCATATTAATGTAAATCATTCATGATTCGACATCATTCTACATTCTGCTGATGCTGCCATGGCAGTGACAGCCCTGGAACAGTGACAAGCCTCATGTGTATGTTTAACCAAAACATCAAATACCACGAGAAACACTTTTTTTTTGTACTGGTGGAGATGAATGTTACTGGTAGAATGTTGAGTGAATAGTGAAAGGAATCTGAATTGCATAACATCTCAAAGAAGAACTGAATCATAGTTTTATTTGTGCGGCAGCAGATGTCGCCTATAGTTTCAGCTTTACCTCCCCATCTATTCCTTAACTGCCACTCATCCTTCTCCTGCTGCTTCTCTCAGAACAATTACAGACTTGAGAGATTAGCAGATCTCAGCAACCGTGGCCGGCTGGATGAAAACTGTTTCACTGGATGGGAGACCGTAAGCACGCTCCCGCGAGGCATTTTGGATCAATGCAATGAAACGGCCCAGAGGGACGTCTGCAAACCTTTGATGTTCCCTTGAAGACTCTATTGCTTTTTAGACTTGATTTAATTCAGGCCTCTTTGTCTTGGAGCAAATTCATTCCAGCCTGTAACGTGAGTTGTAAACATCATCATTTCCACCTCGCAGTATGGATGTGTGGCTGTATGGATGCACATTTGAAAGCAAAGAGCAGATGGTGTGAACATGAAGGTCTGAAGTTAAGGAACATCAAACATGTTGCATTGTATAATTGCCCAATTAATGTTGCACATCGTTTTCGCCCAAGAAAATCAGGACTCATTACATGTGCTCATGCACATATCTGAACGTCCTCAGCCACAGCGTTCACATGAAAGAGCTGAGCTAATGAACGGAGCTGTAAGATTTGCTCATATTCTGTCGGCATTATGCAACGCATACAGTACGCTACTTATGTTGTTCACTGCATACGTAGGGTTCTTCTGCAGCCAACCAAACACCACAAGAAGTACTAAGAATAGAAATGGCATTGAAGCTGAATAATTCAGACGCAGGGGGTGGAATACACAAGATTTTCTATGACGCCTCAAAAAAAAAAAGGAAAAAGCCTTCGACATGCTGTTATCACAACAGCATATTGCCCTCGCTGAGGAATGTCTCTGTGTGTTAGTATACAGATACATTGATTTGTTAAGTATGTGAGCGTGTGTGGGTGAGAGAACTGGATGAACTAATCCCAGTCCCCTATGGGTCCAGTTCATTCAAACAAATTGAATCATTTTATATCTGAATAACTGATCAGTGCTGAAGTCTCAGAAATTCACATCACACATCAGTAAACACTTACAATTGATAAAAGCTGTTTCAGCTCATTCATGAGTCTACAAGGTCGTCTTTCCATTAGCTTTACATTCATGTAAAAGCCTGCGGAAACATCTCTGTTCCCGCGTTTGTTTCATTTATTCATTTTTTTTAATCTATGCCTTCATCTCCCTGAACAGAACACTTTCTATTCCCCACAGTCATACGCTTGCCTTCCTCCATCCTTCTATGGGACTTGTGCTTTTCACACTTCCCTAAACTTTACAAAAGAAATTCACTGTGAAGTATTAAATATTGAACGGCACGAAGTGAGAATGTTACAGCGGTCGTCTGTCAGTGCAGCCGGTGAGCAAGTTGGAACAAGAATGTGTGGGCCGGCGCTACGTGATGTTAACGTGCTATACAGCAGGAGCTCTCGCCCTTTTTTGTTTAACTTAAGGCCCACTTTTGATCGTTAACGTTTTTTTTATTTATTTGGAAAGGACCACCTTTCCAGGTACATTTGAAAAAAAAATTAAAAATACACTAATTAAACTGTAAATATGTGTTATGCAACAGATAATTAGCCTCACCCGATGATTGCTTGCCTTTATAATTTAATACTCTGTGAAATAGTCACAACATTTAAATTGTATCATGTTTTTGTGTGTCTTTTAACTTTTAAACAAATGTATTTAGATTCCGCAGCAAAACAAAGTTTGGTTTAGGCAACAAAACCACTTCAATATAGGTTTAGGAAAAACCTCAAGGTTGGGCTTAGGGTTAGCGTTAGCTTCCTATTTAGCTTACAGACATGAAGGGGATATTTATCTTCTTAACTCCAGACATCATATTGATCAAAAACTCAACAATTCTTTTTTAGTCAATATACAATGCTGTCATTCGGCATTGAGCCAACCAAAAGAAGTAATCTCAGTGCAGCATTCAGCGCAGACGAACACACTGAAGCTCTGACCCCGGACGTTTTTAATAATAAGCAACATGCAACCTTGACTAAGCGCTTTATACATTCCAGCCGGATGTTATAACATCAGAGCCTTAAATTTGTGTGAAAGACCTCCTTCACTGGGAAAGAGTTGTTTATATTGGCACGACGAGAATGTGTTGGTACTTTCTGTCATGCGGTTGTCATTCTGCGCTGTAGCTGCCATGTCCTTATGGTAGAGACAGGCAGGAGCAATTTCTGCCTGAACTGTTCACTGGCAGGCAGAAGGTGCTGAGAGAACCAAACAGCGACTGCATTATCTTTGCTTCACTGCACTGCTTTCTCTACGCTTTTCTTGGCCTTTGACCTCTCCCGCTCGCTCTCTCTCTCTCTCTCTCTCTTCGTCGTCTCCGACTGTCTCTTTCTCTGGACCCTTAATTCACTGGAACCCAACTGAAGTGACAGAAGTCAGAAGGGCTCCTCTCGTATTCGCTAAAGAGTGTCACCTTGGAAGACAGTCAGCGCGCGTCACTTTGATCACGACATCGTTCTCCTCTCAATACTCTCAAAAAAAGACGAAGTGAGAGTCTTTACCATGTTAACTCCAGTGCAGCTCTTACACTGTGTGGGTTCAAATGTGAGGTGAAATAGACATTTCGTCACATTATTAAGTATAATAAGGTAATGATGTGGTTGGGTTACAAAATGCTGTCACATTGTTCTAGCTACGAACCAGTGTCAATTACTTTCAAATGTGCGGAATAAATTGAAGAAATGTGTCTGAAAACCATTATGTAAGAGATGGAGACTGCTTTACTGGCTTTAATGGCTTTACTGACAGTAGCTTCAATGGACCACAATACACTGCAGCCACACAATACATGCACATTACTGGAAAAATGGGTTTGTAGTGGAAAATGTGTTGAATCATTAGAATTAAACATGGCTTCTTCATGACAAATTAACACAAATTGATGCTACAACATAAGAATGGGATTTTCTTCAAGGTAAAAAAAAAGTCTTTGTAAGAAACAAAACCATGCAAACCTTACCTGAAACCATGCAATTACACATTTGAGACAGTCCAACAATGCCACTAAACCACCATGTATTCTGCTGCTGGGAGTTTACGGCTCTGACACCATTGCATTCAGAGATGAAAGAGCGAGGGTGGGGGGATATGAAAGTAAATCATGGAGGACGGAAAGAGAGAAAGCTGAGTGAATGAGCGACGAGCTGCTGCGGGCAGACGTGCCCTTAAATGTTGTTTTGCTGAAGGAAAGCTCTGTGGCCGGGATAACAGGGAGGGATCATTACTCTATATCTACCGCCAACAGTAACCACAGCTACAGCATGTGTACCTTAATGAGATACATCCCCTTGTAATAGCATAATTAATCATTTCACAGATCAGAGGAGCCAGGTTACGGCAAGGCACACCTTAGTCGTATTTCTCTTGACATGAGACATTTATACAGTTTGTGCTCCCCATACCAAGCTGAACATGATGGATGATGCAGCGTGAGTTTCAGATTGACAACATGTGAGAACTGAGAGTGGAACGGAGTGACGGGGATGGAATTTCTTTAAATCAGCCGTGTCTGTGAACAAAAGTGCACACAAACAGCAAGGTGACAAATAAAAGGAAAAGCCAACATAAAGTGCAAGAGCAGCTTCAGTGCTCCTTGGCAGAGATTCAAGTCGCCGAAAATCGATTCGAGGGATGAACACTATTGCTCTGAAAGATATTCCCTAATTTGGTGTTCTGATGATGGAGAGCGTTGTCGAACACAGTGGTGTAGAATTTCTTGGCTTGTGACCCCTAAAGAATAAAACTTAAATGTCTACTTGCAACCCAAAACATTACGAACAAACACGACTGCTGGACCAAAGGCTGTGCTGAGGTAAACCCAAAAGCATCAAATTCTTAATTTAGCAGCTTAATGCAGCTGACGTAATATAGCATACAGCATTTTCCACACAGGGCGTGATGGATTGGGGCGGATCAGTCAAACAAACAAGACTTTGGTCCGAGAGACCACTGTGTGTGTCCAACGCAAAACTAAAAGTAAACATTCCCATTGCCCACATGTCTTTACTATCCCCCTCATGTACCTCATGTAGATCAATCACTGTGTTATCTGTATGCGTTGTGTGTATTTATGCAAACATCCAACATCCACATCTCGAGCCCTCATTGGCTGTAACTCTCAGTCAGATCTGGAAAGTGTCTGTCGTGAACCGACAAGTGTCTGGGCACGTGTCTTTGAACAGTTAACACGTAGCACCAGAGCACCGATGTGCAAGCGTCTAATCAATGCGAATCTGCCTCTGATCTGAGCTTTTGTCCGTTGGAGCTCCAAAAACTGTGTGCGAGCGAGACATTTGAGCTAATGTTGTGTATTATGAACGAGGCATTCGGCACACTGCTGCTTTCACGTAATTGCTAAAGTCAGCATGATAACATGCCTGCAATATGGTTGTATCAGAATCGTAACCAAAACCGCAATCAGAGCATTTTCATGTGCGATCTGTTATTTTAATACAGCAGCAATACTGAGTCTAGTTCACAAGTTGACTTTGGGGCCTTCAAATCCCCACAATTGGATTTAGTCCTACATCACCTGGCTTGTCTGAAGGGTCCCGTGATCCCCCACCTCCAGGCTTCACACTCCACTCGGAGCGCCCAGGGTTTGAGTGACAAGGAGGTATAGAGAAAGGTTGTGCAGCCTGTGCACAAGCTAAGTTCTAAAAAGAAAAGAAAAAAAAATCCTGCGCTGTGTCTAAACTTGATGTTCGGCGATAACATAGCCCAGCAGAAGACAGCGGTGGTTACCAGGGTCGTTTGGAGAAATGAAAATATTATTTTGACAGCTTACAGACCAAAGTGGTTCCATATGTGAAGATTTATCGCTTGTGATGAAGCAAAGAGGTGCAGGGACAGGAAGGAGTAAGATTGGATGTGATCCCTGTTGAAACTTTCATCAAAACTGAAAATATGGTGTCTACCGCTGGTCAAAGGCGGTGATTTATTCTTATTTTCTTCCTTACTCGCTATTTTTGTTCAGTATTGCCAGAGCAAGAACATTTTTGGAGCTTAAAAAGTCTTCTTTTATCCTGAGGAATTAAAATGAGGTATTCTTCAGACATGACCGTTTTATCCCTTTCCTATTAATGTCTAAATGATGGCTCTGGGACTCACAGTACGCCTTGATGTCATTCAGAGGCTAAATCACCTCATCCACTCACCTTTGTTGTCCTTTGCCTTCCTCATTTGTAATCTAGCTGGCACAGCCGCCACTGTTGGTCATGGCAGCCTAAGTGTGACATTAAAGCCGGATCTGGAGGGATCCGCAAATGTCGTCCGTAAATGCAGTGTGAAAGTCACATAGCACGGGGCCGCGAGGAGATAAAAACTCCAAATACACAGAGCTTGTTAATCATGGCACCCCAATTAAGGAGTGGTTCATGTTAGAATGTCCCAATTGTCCAATCTAGTCTGCACAGAAACGATTGGCAAGGAAGACGCCGCCATGCATAACTATTTGTAGATCTTTCCAAATTACTGTTATATTATTCTTCAGATCAAGATTTGCATGCCACAAACTGTTTTGTGTTTATCCGGTTGCCTGTCAGTTCAAGGTAATTGCTTTTCTTGCTGGCATCCCGTCAAAAGAATGTTGATTTTTTCGCCGTTTGAAAGTTTGGACGTAATCGCTGTGCGGTGCGCAAATCCTGTGAGGATTCACTGTCGCCGAGACCTACATGAGTCATAAAGTGAATCATAATGTGTTACCAAAGTGACAGTGATCCTTTATAATACCCATCATGCACATATCTCTCATCATGTAAGTGATCAAAGATGGCGGGCATGTAATTGGATATGATTCCCGTTATTAGATGATGAGCAGCCGACAAATTGGGCCTCGTCCTCTGCCAGCAGTGCGGGTCACGGCAGTCAGTAAACTTGAAAGAGTCATCCAGACACAATGTGGGATTACTACAGATCCGAAACGAAGCCAAATACTGTTCTGTGCGTTTCTGTGAAGTCAACAGCAGTGTGAAGTGTTCTTTTGGTAAATTTAGTCTCATCCACTGGGAAGCGCTCGTTGACTCGATGGGCCTGAATAACTGCTGTTCATGAGCATCAATACAGAGCTGTTATTTTCTCCCACATGTGTCAGGCGTTATGACTCAACTCTATGATTTGTGTGTGTTTGAGCTGTTTGTGTGTGCAAGTGAGTGCATACCTGTGTATATGACTGCTCATTTGGGTGCAAGGCTCCATAAAAACCATTAAGCTCTCCTCAGGAGCTCTGCATTAATTATTGCAGAGCGTTAAATACAATACACCACAAGGCAACATCTGGTGCCTGGGTGAGGGAACCAGCAGGAGAGGTTTGCTGGGTCGAGCGCTCGCTTTACAAAGGTCGAGCTTCAGCTGTGCTGCTGCGTCACAGCCTGCCTGCCCACTAACTCAGTCCTCAGAGGCAGTATAATTGGATCATATGAATAATTGCACAAATGGACTCAATATACCTGTTTCTATGTCCGACTGGAGATGGGGAAAGACCGACTGATCGATTTGAAATTGTTTAAAATGCATGAAATCGTGCATCAAAGTCAAACTAGTACGAGGTCGCGAAGTCCTCTTTACGTGGAAAAAAGTTGCAAAACCAGTGTAGACATATAAATAAAAGTCTATATACTATTCTTATATACTTACAAAAGTAAAAGTTCAATGAATTTAAACGTGAATCAAGCTGATACCATGAACTCTCATGAGACCGCAGTGCCACACAATCACGCAATGGTGCCACTGTGTGGAACAAAGCTGCACACACAAGACCTGCAGTGACTTTACGTAACGGACACACACCACCAACCAGGTTTCATTCCAACACATTCACTTCAGCCCTGTCATGCAAACATAGAAGGTACATCAAAGTCCATTTAGAGCTTCAAGACACTACTTTCATCATCATTAAAGCAGAGTAAAGCGTAAGACATCATTTGATGACGTTGATAGTCCACCTGAGCCTAACATATAGATGCCCTATGATTCTTTAGTCGGAGCTAACACTGTAGATAGAGTGTAAGGAATGAACGAGTTCTTTTCAACCAGGCTGCAACTCTCTACAAATCTCTTTTAATATGAATACAGCATCAAATTAAATCAAGTATATAGAGGATATGGCATTAGCAGTCCTGGAAATCATTACTTTAAACAACAGAGTGTTTACGACAGGGAGAGATAACGGATGATCAGTGCAGGGGCAATAAAAAAGGATGACACAATATCGAGTATATCATGCCAAGACAAGTTATGGCAGGTGCTTTCATTCCCACACCTACGGATCCCACACTTCATTTGCCGTGGAAGAACTATAAAGACAGTACATACGTGGATATAGAAAGAGGTGGGTTTTGGAATTCAGATATTTATATACCGAGAAAATATATACTGTGCGTTTGTTGGTTTTTTTTTCTTTGTCGAAAGTGTCACTTAAAACCTTTGTGGACTTTTGCCCTCAGACCATCACCATGGTGAGAAGCAGCCCAGCCCGCGTTGTGCTCATGTTTGTTGGATTATTTGTCTTCTTAGTCTCAATCACGCTCAATACTCTATCAGCATTCGGCGCAAAATCAGGTGAAGATTTATCTTATAAATCAAATCAGTTGACGGTTTTGCAAAGGCGTAAGTAATAAACTTTGTTTATCTCACTCCAGGTGTTTTTAAGCAAAGCACAGAGGATGTGACACTCAAGTATACAACACCCATAACTCCTGCAGAGTGGGCTCTGTTTGTCTGGGATTTCCTATATTTTTGGGTCTTCGCCATGTTTTTATACTTTTTAGCGGGACTCTGTCGAAGGTAGTACCATTTGGCATACTTCCATGCATAATTTACAAAAAGACAAGAATGCTTGATGGCGCAATCATACTGCATAACTCGGCCTATTTCTTAATACTTTTATCGTATCCTGTTGTATTATTGCATGCAGCAAATCACTCCACTAAGTCCACAGGTAATTTAGTCTTCCTCTGGGCAGTCGTTTGCTCTTCAATGTTGCAGATTGCTCTGGCTTTATATGAAAGAGTCTGATTATTTCCCCCGGGGCATAATTTGTTTGCTGTGGTGTGTTTTTTCTCTCACAAGTAAAACAACGCAATCCTTGCTCTCCGCAGGAGTGCTTACGACTGGATGTACACCTCGCCTGCAGTGCTGCCCTATGGATTTCATGTCTCTTTAATCATCAATATTTGCTTGAACATTGCCTGGTTGTTTCTGTTTGACAGAGAGTAAGTGTGCGGGTTCCAGTTGGCCACCCAAATATGTTCCTTTATTTCTTAAAACATGATTAACAACCGTATTATTTGTTGGTTTTGTTTGTGTGTATAGGTGGTTGCTGTCAATCTTGGTCATCTCCACACTCATGACGCTCACCGATTACATGATTTTGTTTTTCTCCTGTCATGGGCTGAAGGTCTATGGAGCCTGGTTGAACAAATATTACAAAGCAGACCTCTGGATCCTCAGAATATTGGTAAAATGATGTTATAAGCCTTTTTTTTCTGTGTATTGACTTTGAAACCAATTATTTTTTATACATCTCCACTTGGCTTCAAAGGGAATAACAAGTTTAAGAGGTAGGAAGTCTTTGGTTTACAGACACTATCATTAAAATGCTTGTAAAAGCTAATAAATTCACTCATTCTGTGAACAAATGTGCCCTTTGGAGTGATTAAGAAGACATATTTGTCGAACAGTTACACAGAGTATGTGTTTTAGGAGTGGCCTCCATCAAGGTACATTTTAATTGCACTATGATAGAAAACATTATCCATATTTTCAAGCATAAAAATGACCTGTGAGATGTAACCTTGAGAGCAACTTTAATTGTGAACTTTTTACATGCAGCCATACGCTGTCTCTGTTCACTGAAAAGCTTTATCTCTAAATTTGGTGATTTCGATTTTTTTGTGAAACAGAAGGATTACGTATTAACCTATGGTTTGAGAAAAGTCCCTTACTTCTTCATTTAAATAAGATATTTAAAAACTCATGGCGGTCTTTATGCGTAGATAAGCTTGGTACTGTACAGTCATGAAAGTGGTAGCGATTCTTTAATTTAATTCTCTGCAAAAAAGCGACAACGAGTTTCTCTGAAAATGTCCAACTTTTCCTTTAATAACACATTTTTATCATTTTATGTAGCTTTCCATTTGTTAAATCCCACTGCAAACTGCTGACACACTAGAAAAGGTTAAAGAAGTCAGTCACGGCTCCATCACCCATATCTACAGAGTGAATTCTTGCCAAAATGCCCAGTCCAACTGGCTGTGCAAAGTCTGTGCACGAGTCGACTGTGGCCGGAGATTAGGAGGTGAGAAGCAGCCAAGCTGGGCTGTATCAGAAACCTCGAGATTGGTTTCCAGTCCCTCCTTGCCGTGCGCTTAACATTAAAGAGGCGGCAGATAAAGTGCCGTGACTGACCAGCAGTTTAAAGCTGCGAGAAAATCTGCCAAATACTTCAGGGCGAGAATATTGCCTGCTGCCATAGGAGCCGGTCATAGCTTTACATGCTTTATGAACTCTCCTTTCATTGTGTTGAATCAGGTGCAAAATGGAGTCGCGGTATATGCGACGTGGGGGACTCTCTCCGCACTCCTGAACCTGACGATATACTTGCAGCATCAGACTGAAACCCTTCGATGTGACTGTGCAATGCTGGCACTGTTGCTGCTTCTGATGGAGCTGGTATCTTGGTGAGTCTCACGCCCCCGCTGCGATCTGTCATTTAGCTGTCTCAGTTTGTTCTCCCCCCCTTGAGAGACGCTACACGAGCAACGGGACCGTTCTCCGTTCGCCCCCAGGTTTCTGCTGGAGAACTTCTACCTTGATGAGTACGTGCGTTACATCGTGACCATCTACCCTGTCGTAATCCTGTGGTTGACTGGCAGCCTGAGCAACACCGACTCAACTGAAAGTTCCGTTTACATCTTTGAAGGTATTGTTTGATATTTGAGGGATAGTGACAGCACACACATTCTCCGATAATCTTCGTTGATTCACACTTTATCTCTTTTTTTCAGCTTTTATCTTGGCTCTTTCCTGCATCATCTTCATAACGCGCATTGCCCTGGTCACATGGAGGCATCACAAACGACCGCTATACAGTGACAGTAGGCCCAGTTTGTCACCAGTGGAAATAGCCTTGACACAAAGTAAACTCTTTCTATGAATATGAGCGAAGACTGACTGAATGTAATGTAACAATACATACGATGTGAAAATACTGCAAAAATATTCTTTTTTTTTAAACAAAACACTTGAAACATTACACACATCCTGTTAAAGAAATGGCTTCTTGAACGAATAAAGACAATGAAGACAAAGTGGAAGATAAACAGAAATAAAGAATTGGGTTGTAGTTTTTTTTAAGGATTTTTAACTGTGTTTTTCATCAAAAATAAATAACATTACACTGAACAAATGATGGTGCTATGAGAATATTAAGAAAGAGTTCATGCAATAGAGGTACATGTTTTGATGCACAAGGATATAAAACAATATATTTGTAAAGCCAAACTGTTGCAAAGAGATTTATTCCAAATAAAAAATAAATTCATGCACACACTTATCACCATGTATCAAAGTTGACTTTTTTCAAGACATTTAGTGATTTTGATTCAGTTTTTCCGATGCTTTAATAAAAAAAATCCAAAACATCCACAATAGTAAAGACATAAAAAAAGGTACAATAGAAACAAACATTTAGGTAATAAAACCAAAAATGATTCTTCATAACCAATTAAACCAAATAATCAAAGAAAATGTGCACCTTCAAACTACTTACAAAACAAAAGTACAAGATACAGAAATATTACATTTACAATCATATAGTATAACAAACACAGAAAAGCACCAACACTTGAGAAGCTGACATCTTTGCTTAACACAATAGTATTATACTATTAAACAATTAATCAGTTATCCGAATTTATTAGAGCATTTTTTAGAGCACACACACACACACCCACACACACACATACACACACACACACACATCTTACAAAAACATTGCGTCAAATAAACTCTTCAAAACATGCTTTGTTTTCATTGAGCAAGTTTTTAATAGCACATATATAAAAAGAAAGCTTTTCAGTCATCTCTCTCACACACACACACACACACACACACACACACACACACACACACACACACACACACACACCAATCACGCAATTAAGTGGACCATAAAATATAACAGCATATGCAGTCACCCAAAGTCCAAGACATCAGATTGTGATGACAAATATTGTGTCTCACAGTGTTCTGACTCTGAGCTGTAGTCACACATCATGGTGAGGTTCCAGATGTCTCCCCTCTCCGTGAGGGACGGCAAACAGGTGATACACGCTGGGAGCGTTGTACTGGCTGTCATTGCTCAGCTGATCTCAGACATCTTCTGTTACCTGGCGAAGGACGGCAACGTGCCCAACGGTGAGCGACTCCGCGTCTACTGAATATTTCATTGTTGAATATTTCATGTCCAGAGCTTGAAAATGTGAGAATTGTTGTTTTAAAAGTAACGTGTTGTGTCTCTGTTTTCAAAATAAGAAGCCCTCCCCCCCCAAAAAAATCAGATGTTACAAAAGAAAACAAACTCAACACTTTAAAGTGTGTGTGTGTGTGAGTGTGTGTGTGTGTGTGTGTGTGTGTGTGTGTGTGTGTGTGTGTGTGTGTCGACGGTTATGTCACATACTTTAGTTGATCGATCACAATGATATTGCAGTTTGTGTGTAAAATGTGGGATGAATAATACCTAAAGAGGTTTATTTAATCAAGAATAGTTTGTGTAATTATTGTAATGTAACGTTTTCTCGCTGAGAGGCCTTTGCCCTTGCGGTCATGTTCAGCTAATTTTAGCTAGCTATTGACCTAAATGGAGGGCAATGAAACTAACGAGGCCATATAAACACACACTCACACACACGTCGCTATCTGGACTGATAGCCTGTAACATAAAACATGATGGGTTTTGTTTCACAGTGCTTTTTCAGGAGCGCGTATGCTTGAAGTGAACATCACGAGAAGGTCCCACACGGTGTGTCACCGCGTGGGACCTTCTCATGTATCTTAACCAGATTCAAGTGATTGCTGATTTCTCTCTTGGTCTTCAGCTCTGTTTCGGACCTCCTCCAGGAATGTGACTGAGACCTTCCCCCTGGAGGTGACGATGGACTGGTGGTCTGACAGCTGCTGGCTCGTCGTTGACTTGTGGTCCAAGTCCTGGCTCTTGTATGCAGTGATCAACCTTTCTAAAAGGTATAGCATGAGGCGTGTCTTTAATCAATGCACGAACATAATGGAGATTACCGGAACTTCTGTTGTAATTCTTAAGATTTAATACTACAGGTCCCAGAATTCTCGGGGCAGCGAACCCTTTTTACTCTTATACTATACGATCAGAAATGCAATATAATGGTAACTCGGTAACTCCAAGGCGTGAATGACGGACTCCGCCACTGTAATGCAAAATACCATAAAGACAAATAAAGTATGTAAATACATTGAATGACTTTTGCAGAAAAGGTTCTGACTGTAAATAGACTCAACAGTTGGGTTTGGTTTTCTGAAAAGCTCAAGGATTACAACTTTGAAGTGCTGCATGTGGTCATAGTTTAGTGATATTTGCATTTGCAGAAATGCCATTGGTCCTGACCTCCACCCCCCAGTATTTTATCTGATGTGGACCGTGATTAACATCACAAGGATGTGCAGAATGTCTCTCTGGGACAGCCAGTAAGTAGAGCCAATTATCTTATAATGCCGCTCCCACAACTACAGCAACAAGAAATGTGTGTGCGCACAGGCAATAAAAGCTGCTGTTGCTTTCTGCAGCGATATACTTGGAGCCGTTATACTTGGTTGGATCCTCCCAGTCCTCAGCTTCCCCATGCTCTACATGTCCTACTCTAACCTCAACAAGCATAAGGCCTGGTTATCCATTAACAACCCCCGTGTGATCTCGTGGACACGTTACATGGTGAAGGCGCTCATTTACTAAAGGACATGTACAAAATAAAAGTTAAATTGCCAAATCTATTTGGAATGCTTGAGCAAATTTGACATTTCATCACCATTACTTTTTTTTTTCTTCCTATTATCATGTGAGGCAGACCCAGAATGGTTTGGCAGTGTTTGCGTGGTGGTCTTTCCTGAACGCTGTGGTGGGGCTTGGCGTTGTGCTCAAGTACAAAGAGTGTGTGCCGGACCCACAGATGAGCACCATTGTCCTCAACACCATCTCCGTGTGCTCTATGATATGGTAAGGGCTGACCAACTAGGGATTCCCTTATATCTAATTTAGCCTTTTGTTTGTAATTAATACATATTTTATTTGAACTAAATGATTGGAAATGTTGCAGGTTCGTCCTGCAGAGCTGTCTGCTAGCCAAATACATGCGCTACACATTCAGCGTTTACGCCATTCTCATCCTGGGCCTGGGTGCAATGTTCACCAGGAGCTATCGTTTCCATGATCTCGCCGCAAACACCATCTACTGTGGTAAGACGATGTCCCTTTAGGGTGCAGATGCACATTCAACAACCAGATCTGTCATTTCATTTGAGGGGTTTACTGTCCTCTCTTATTCGCAGGTGTCCTGATGCTCCTGATGACCGCCATGAGTTTGATCCACTTAATCTCCGCATGTTTGCGCACGGAGGAATCGAGCATACCTGCTGCCGAGGGCCGTGAGACAGTGTGGCACACTGACCTCAGAAGCGACAACGTCAAGAACGGCGTCCGCAAAATCTGAGTTCACGTGGGAAAAGGAAACAATCAAAGGAATCAACTTACATTGTGCAAGTGTGCACTTTACATTAATCACCAACAGGGGGCAGCCTATACTCGCGTCACATTGAGAATATGATGTGACTGTCGCTCTGTTGCACCAGAAGATGGCACAGTGGTTCAAGCTTGTAGGGAGAAAGTCTCCATATTGAGCACATGATACAAAAACCCTATATCATTGATTGAAAAAATCCAAAGAAATAGAACGATATTATCCAGTGTGATTCATACTACGTTTGTTTTTTGGGGCCACATTTGCTGTTGTTTGGGAAATAAATTCATATAATAAACCAATGAACACTTGAGCTCTGAGTAACAATTGAAACAAGGACAAAAAACGAAAACATAATTGCTTCGGTGTTTCTTTTCCCCACGACGATGACTTTTTCTGGATCGGTGAACCAACAAAGTTCATTAAAGCCCTTCATGACCTCTCGCACTCCCTCGCTGCGTCTGTGACGTGACACAGAAGAGATAATCACGCGCCCAAGTTTACAAGTGGCCTCTAGCTCGATGCGGCTTTAAAAAACGGAATATCAAACATGTCCGATGGCTGTGAGCACGACCTTTGATGAGGATGCCGAGCTGAATAGAACCCAACCTCAGATGAAAGCAGTGGAGGGAGGAAAAAAAAAAAAGACAACGTACAATTAATGCCTCTATGGTCGGACATGGTGAGCGCACAGGCCAGGTCTTTTCACTGGGAAAAATAAAGAAATGTAATGCAACATGGTCTTTTTGCCCTTATTTCAAACTAGTATAGTTAGATTCAGACACATAATATACACATGTATATATACATATTTTATTATTTGAATTGAGAACCATAGATACATTTATTGTTGTTTTTTTGCTGCTGTTGGTGACATGTTATGGTGTGTATTATTGGATTACAAAAGTGCCCCTTGTTGTGGGTGGTTATCTGTGACCTGGATGATAAACTCACACTGCCTCTTTATTTGACTGCCCCATTTGGGGGAAACTGCAGAATGTTATTATCCTCATTAGGCTTCATAATGCAGAGCTGATTCGCTTTCAGGGTCGTCGCAGAAAAAGACCGTGATGGAGCACCCAGAAGTGGAAAATCACTGATTAAGAATCAGATAACTGTAATTTCGTTTTGTGTACATGTTTGAGGAAGTAATTCCGCTTCCAGAAACATTGATTTTGATGCAATATTACACTCTGCAGTAGATTTGGAATTACAGAGCCGCCTGCAGCGATGAGATTGTGGCTCAAGAAGGAGGATTTTTCATTCAAGTTTGATTTAAACATATTTTCCAAATGATAGGTTGCTTGGTTTTATATTTGAACATTATTCTTTTTTTTTTTTTGTATGAGCACACTAAATGGTTTTGGAGATTTCTAGCCACAATAATCACCTGAAACTATGAATTATTCTGTTTACGCTGGCTTCAAATTGGCCCTATGTATCTACACAGAGAGCTAGCTCCAGAGGCTGCCATGTTGAAACTTTCTACAGTAACCCAAAATGGACAAACACTGGGTTACCTGAAGGCCCCTCTAGTTCTCTGACATCCTTGGAAAGGAACATTAACCAGAGAGGCGTCAAGTTGAATGCAATTTGCAACCTCACCTCTAGATAAATCTTAATTTCAGGTTTTTAAGCACAAATTCTTGTTTTCTTGGTTTTCTATCTTAGGAAACCAGATTGGTTTGAGTGTTGGACTGAATTGTGATAATAAATGAACAGTTACGGTACATTTAAAGCTGTTCTGGCTCATCGTATGGGAATATTTCCTGTCTTTCTCTGTCTTTGAAGTAAGTAAACTGAGTATTTTGGGTGTTTGAACTATTTGCTGGACAAAACAAGACATTGTAAGACGTCACCTTTGGGCTCTAGGCAACTCTAATGGGGACCTTTTTTTTCTTCCATTTCCTGGTTAGTTGCAGCATCACCTTGGAAAGCATCACTGAATCAAAAATGGAAAGGGAATTATTGGAGAGTGCACTCGCACTCAAGTTATTACAGTTAAGCAGCTACATTTTCCCTTTGTGGCGAAATATAATAACTGTTATTCAGAGTAAACTCTGATTTTTTTCTAAACTTCCAGCAGAAAGCCAATTCCAGTTGAGTCAGATATAGTAGTATTTACTCCCCTAACAACATAATGCATCAGCTTTGATTAAATATAGCTATACGGCTTTGTACACTGCTTGCTCAGTGCTGTTACGATGCAGCAGGGAGACTTTCTCAGGCGAGAGCAGAAGATTACAGTCCTCCCAAACCATTCACCACCCAGTATCAGATCAGGTCAAACATTTCATTGAGAACTTAATTCCAACTATTCCCCCCCTGACAAAACAAATAGTTCCATTTTTATAAATACCAACAACTGTTAAAAGTAATTTAAAGATGTCCGGTGATAGCGTGTGTTAAGGGTGGCTGCCAAGTCCATTAAATTGCTTCCGGGATGTGACTCCTGCAATGTGGCGTTATCACAGTTTTCCACCAGAGAACTGAGGCCAAATCCTCCCTGGAGTAAAACACTGTGGGGAAAAGGCAGACAGAGGTGTTTTACTGTCTGGCGAGCTTTTAATTGTTTCCATACTCTCCAAAGACCTTTTACTCCAAAAGAGAAATAACCTAGATATGCAAATGTGCATCAATTAATTTATTTCATATAATTATGCAAAGAAAAGAGATTGGTTTGAGAAAAATAAGTCCTACCTTGTGCCAAGTTGTCTTCCGTGGTTAAGCCCCCTCACTCTGCAGGGTACAGCTACATTTAAATATTGAAGCATGCTCTGCAACGCAGATGAGCATCAATTATCTCTGACATTTTTGTGAGTGGTCTTAAGCCTTTTGGGATCAACAAACAGTGAGTTTGTGGAAGTTATTAATACAAGTAGGTTTAAACGTAGTGAATAAATGCATAAACATGACCTTATGACCCCACTTACAGCGCTTTTTATGCTTTAATTAGAAAAACAGCTTAACATTGGCCTTTATGTTTGAACTTGTGGTTTGAAGTTTTGTTTGAAGTCTCCATGAGCAGCATTTATGCCTCATCAGCTGCACTGAAGTGCTGTTTCATTTGAAGTTATTTTAAAACTTAGATTATATTATTTGTGAGCGACATCAATGATTCTTTATTTTCGACACATTTTCAGAAGAAATGGTATCAAAATGTCTTCTAAGAATCCCAATCGGCATGATGAGATTACAATTGAGGGGAATTGTAATGTTTCCATTTTCAAAATATAAAAAAAATAAAATGCCACCAGGAATTATGAAAATTATCACCATCTTATATCATTTTGTATCATTATTCATTATAAAGTAACTAAATCCACTCGCTCGAGAGAGAGTTTGATTCTTAAATTATAATTTGTAAATTTGTGCATGAATATACACACAAAGCATAAAAGAGATGTCAATCAATTTTTAATCATCATTAAAACAAATCTTCTATGACTAACTACTTTGGTCATAATTATTCCAACCATTGTTGTATCTGTTATGTAAAATGTAGGTAATAAATTGGTTAATTTCTCAGGAGTGGTTTCAGGTGCCTGACAACGTTCATTACAACAGTTTCAGTTTGCCTCTGACCTAAACCAAGACTGTGATGAACAGGTTTGAACTATTGGTATTCACAAAGTGTTTAACGGGGTGTATGTGTTTCCAAAAAGCTGATCGGGCAACAACAACAAGCGTAAGGTTGACATATTGGCTTGTGAGGGAAGCAAACAAACTTCAACAATCCTCAGTATTACAACTGAGGCACAACTGTGGAAAGACAATTAGAATATATGTAAATGCTTTGAATTAATTAATCCCATGGCACAGTAACATTAATTAGCTGCTAATCCCTGACTCCTATCGCTCCATATTTAAGACAAACCCACTCAGTCCAGATGTGAGGACAGCAGACACCAAAGAGTGAAATCTGTAGGAATAATTATTACTTTAAATTGATGCTTTTTTTTCAAAGATGAGAATTGATATAGTCTTCTAGGACACAAACCAAAAAGGAACTTGATGTTAATCAAAAGATATAGTTTTTAATTAACAGTTGTAATGAAGGGAGTAATAATTAGAGATAACATAATGCTTTAGTGGTCTGTAAAATACTTTAAAAAGATAAAAACACAATTCAGTGTCACATATTTAGAGCTGAACAGCTGACAACTAATCAAAACTATCATGTCTAGAGATTTTTCTTTGATTTCTACATTGCTTCTTATATCTTTAGTAACTTACATCCCTGGATAATTATTGAACTGCACTTGTTTATGTTCATTCGACTTGGTTCCGTCGCTCTTCTTTACATTCAATGTGACTTGTGTGCACTAAGTTTGTCATTTGTGTATTGTATAACTGTCGCAATAATGCGTCAACACAAATTAACGAAGCCTGTTTCCTTTCACTGCCATTGTACACGGTGAACAAAGTCCTTCTGACTCTGAAATGGTGGAAAAAGAACACACACACACACACACACCCAGAGGTTTATGAGCGGCGTGTCAACAAGATGCAGAACAAAAGCGCCTGCAGACAAAGCACTGAAGAAGGCTTGTGCTTGAAATGCTGCAAAAATAAAATAAAAAGTGCAGCCTAGTTTCCTACTTGATTCTGCAATATTTAGATGATGTCAAAATAGAAGGACTCTTCATGCACAACACCAAGAAGTGTTGTGACTTTTGTGTGTGTGTGTGTGTGAGTGTTTATAACAAACTAGCAGACTTCTTGCTGCCATGATGATTGAAGGCCAATAGGAAAGATAATCTTAACGCCTTCTGTCACTATTATCTAATTTGTCCTGGACTAAGTAAAGAACCGTGTCTATGACCAAAGTTATATATATAGTCCTGGCAACCGCACTGTGATGTCAAGCCAAGAAATACTCCAGCAACCTCCCATTAAATCACGGTTGGCACATTTCTACACTCAGAGATGAAAAGAACAAGATATGAAGGGACAATTAGTGCGCTAAAGAGGTGCTACGTGGCGGATTTATTTACTTTCTGATGGTGCTATAGGCTTCCTGTTTCCAGTCGCTGTGTTATGCTAAGCTAACTATCGCCTGGCTTTAGCTTGATATGTTGTCTACATATATGAGAGTGGTATCAGTTTTATTTTCTAACTCTCTGCAAGAAGATGAATAATGTTCTTCCTTAAAATGTCCAACGGCTATTTTGAATAAAGATGGATAAATCTAAACCTATATGGTAGCCCTAGCCCCTAATCTTATTTATTGTTTGAGTTGTGTTTAGAGGTTATACATGGGGATTATAAAGTATTTTAGCCCTGATTTCTATGTTTAATTTGATACTTTTTTTTTTTTTAATAACATGTTTTTTTCTTGATTTGTACCTTGTGACCTGATATAAAAAGGTCGCCATTTTAACTGGAACTTGCATATACACATTGTAAGTCACAAACCTTCTTGAAGCAAACAGTCTCTTCTAATAAGATTTTAGCAAGATGATCAAACAGATGACCATCAGAAGGAGGAGCCGATGGCAGCAGCAGCATAAAACACCAAACAGCCACTCAAAGGCTCAGATGTATTATCATAATATGAAGAACAGTGAAAGCAAGCTGCCCCATAAACACACCGCATTGAGTTTAAATATTTATTGATTTTTTTTTCGCTGAATAAGAAGTTTGTGGAGAAAATGTGACTGTGACTATCAGTGCATTGTGATGAGTTTCCATTAGGAAGCCATTCTTACAGGAAATTAACGATCCAAAAGAGCTGCGTGCACAATGCAATCATGTTTACATCCCTAAAGTATAATTCTACTCTGTCAGCAATCCCTAAAATACATCTTTCTTTATTTCTTTCCAGCACTGTGTAACATACATTTAACTGCATAATGGTCAATCTCAGGCCATTTATTGATTTTAAAAAAATAAAAAGATTTCAAAATGCAGTAAAAGTAAAAAGGCTGAGTTTTAGCATAGAAGATACATGAAATGTAGCCACATGAAATCAGTGTCACTAGATTAGGAACACAAAAGCACCGTCAAGGGGCTCACCAAAACTATCTTAGAGCCAAAAAAAACACATTTTCAAGACAAGTTAGGTAAGAGGAAGGTATGTTGAGGTTGACATTCTCATTCATACTTAAAATATGATCAAAAATACCGAGAATAGGGGAAAGGATAGAGAGAGATAACGTACTTTTGGTCTTCCCATGGCCTCCACGAGGCTCAAATGATGCTACTTCCGGTTGATTGTGTGACTTTTATTATATTAATTTGTTAGAAGAAGGTGAATGTGTAAATTAACAGAATTAAGAGAAAACCTAGGGACATGATTCAAAAGTTTAATTTAACTAACATGTAAAACATTCCCAATGAAAAAATGTATTATAATACAATAATAGAAAAAGTAAATATTTTGGAAAGATTCTAATTATTAAGGTGTAGTGTTTTTAGTGGGGAAAAGCTATAATTTTTAAGAAAAGAGAATATTCTTCATAGAAAAATCTGTTTCTATGAAGGTTTTACATGATGTATCTTCAAAATGTAATCAGGACAAAGGGCAGGACACTTTTCTTGATGATGACATGTATTATGCAGATACCATTCATGCATATTTATGCGAGTGATGTCCTGGGGCCAGGAAAGGCACAGACTCGGCAGAATGGCCCCAAAACACTCACGATACTCCAACATGAGTATTCATATTTCACCACTTGGCAAATCAACAGCAGAAGGGAATCAGAATTCACGCGCCATCAACCAAAGAAAAGGACGCGCAGCAAAAACAAATCAAGACAGAATGAAGGGAAGTTAGCAGAAAATTAGCAGCCAGAATATGTGGGCCACAAACAGATTCAACAGAGGGCAATTTAACAACCAGCAACATCATGTTGGGCAATGAACCAACACAAGCACTGACTTCACACAGGAGATCCAGATGGTTCTCACCTTGTGAAGCAGAGAGAGGCAATACAACTCAACTCCACAATAATAGGACTTTTCCTTACAAAGCCCTCCTGAAGCATCATTATTGGACTGTTATATTATCAGCGCAACTGCAGAAGCAATATCAACAAGTGTTTGTAGCTGTTTCACAAAAGAGTCGGCAGCAGCAGCCCTGCAGCTCTGGGATGGCTGCCCAGCACCAACTCCCTCCGCAGGTTGGTGAGACCAAAGCAGAGCTGGAAAAGAAGTGAATATTTGACTTACATTCCCAATGGAGGGCAGAAAACACGACTCCATGAACGCTCAGGTTGCTCCGTGTCTGCTAGACGTGCAACGTGGTGCCATGATCGCCACATCCGCTTTCTAAATGATCTGTTTTTAAATCGTGATGAGAATATCTCACCCTGAGCTGCATATTCTATGAGTGAAATGCATTTCATTTCCACTAAACGCTTAATATGTTTTTAAAATGTTCAAAAGTGAATTTTAACATCAGGGGGGGATATTACTACAGCTGGAGGGAAGTGGAATCTGTTTGCGAGATAAAGAATATGGTAAATAGCACTTTGTATACGCAGATGTTCTTTTTGAAATAGTGCTGCAAGCTGTGTCAGTGTGGCTTGGTGTTTAATTTAATATTCTATGTTATGTTAGATCAGATGAGGATAACAATAAAGCAAGGGGTGATGAAAACATAGAGAGCTACAGTCATTTCCAGGATCAAACCCTCAGCTCCAGTGTAGAACTCAGACTGAGAAAGAGATGCAAAGAGCTGCACAATTAATGAAAACCTTATTGAAATTGTACAGCGGCCGATTGTAATTTGAATGAAATTGAACAAAGACAGGACTCTCCCCTAGGATACAGTGTCAAGGCCAGTGTGTGTGTCTCAAAGTGTTGTTGAGTTATTTTGAACTGATGTTTGAGACGTGTTTTCCATACTTATGTTATGTTCTCTATATTTACTTAATTTACATACTTATTGTAGTTTCCCCTGAGGCACTAAGTTGGCTGCTCGCTTGATGTTTGTTCCTGACACGTTTAATTAATGACAATGTCCACTTGTAACGTCCATCATGTTTATTCTAGCAAAACAAAATAAAAATCTCATCGGCAGAACTTAGTTGTGTATATTCAAATCATAAACTAAAGCAGAAACATTTGCCTCTCTATCTGGGATATCAATGTCACATAAAACTGTCAAAAAAACAGTTTGCATGCCCCTCATGCCACGCCTAATGGCCGACTCAGTCGAAGTCGGCCTGACACCACCCAGTGGTGGGAGGTCCAACATAAATCAAACGCCACAAAATAGCTCTTCCACTTATTTTCACTCCAACCATGATGTTTTTCTCGAAACACAAGTGGTTTAGCTCCCTAAGATGTTCCCCCGAGATCCGGCTGGAAGAAGACACCTTCCTAAATTATATGTGTCATCTCCGACTTCATATCAGGCCTACCAACAGAGAAACACAAGGACAGTTATATCATCATTGTTTGGTGTCTGGCATGGGATCAATTTCAAGTATCTGACTCATTGCACCGCAAAGGTCCAGGGTCTCTGATTGCAGCAAATTACAGACTAAAAGGCCCTTCATATTGTTGCACAAGTGCTCCCGGCACACTGGCTGGTGTCTGAGATGACATGTGAATCATAGAGTTGGGATGTGTGTGTGTCTGTGTGTGTGTGTGTGTGTGTTGTCAGGGGCCAGCAGGCTCTATTGCTTTTCCCCGCACTATTTATTTTTAACTGAGTGAGGTGAGAGGAGATTTGCAGGAACGCAGCCAAGGCCCAAGACACAGGAAAAGGAGGGAAATCAACATGCCCTGACAGCAGACTATACGAGCATGTGTACCCGCCACTGAACACAAAGATAACGGAGAGATGATTGAACCTTATGGTGTAAAGTCAAAGGGCCACCGCGCTGCAGTAGAGCAATATTAGGTGAGTTATTGTAATTCTAAACCACACTTCTCCATTGTTGTACTTGGAAATGCTAATGTCATTTTAAAGAAATATGAAGCCTCCGCCTGTTTTACCTTGGCCGGTCCCTAGAAGCAGTAGATGGATGGCTCTTCTAAGAGTTTCCTGGCACATGACCTTGAGTGCTTTATTCATTTTCTTATTTTTAGGGCAATACCTCAGGCTATTCACTTAAAAGATGAGTCAGGGGATCACTTGAGGCATAACATCTGAAATTAGACAATTTCCAGTCAAAAAGACTCCAACAGTTCATTAACTATTTAAATTAAAAATTCTTGTTGAAGAATAATTAAATTAAAATGATCAAATTAGCTTTTGTTACATGTGTAAGCTACTCTTTTCAATTATTCAAAAGATTGAAGTTATTTAAGGTATTTGGTGACAGGAGACAGTCAAAAGACACCAGAACTGATTTCAAATTAAAGATGGCCAACGATGCATCCATTCCACTGCAAGTGAGAAAACGCCGCACTTTAAAGAGAAAAATGCAGAATAGATTATCATCCAGAATAATTCTAATGGTGAAGTCGAGAAAAAGTCTCTGAAAAGTGATACTAAATGCCCTTTAACCACTTACATTAAAATCCTTATTTATAAGGATGGTATACTCATTAGGAACAGTTAGATTCTCCCGGGAGAGTGTGAATTATGGACTGGATCCATTTTTATGATAAAATGGAAGTGGATTCATGTTTTGACTGACAACCGTAATGCCTTTCACTTTGGGAATTAAGTGACCGAAGATTCACAATTCACGCACTGACTCATTGTGTTTGGAAATGCATTGCACTCAATGTGTCATCTCTGGAAGGGTGCGAAGACTGAATACATCATCTGCATTGTGGTCACCCAAAATGAAAGAAGAGAGAGAGAGAGAGAGAGGGGCAAGAAAATCCCTGCCTGACTAATATGCTACATGCACTTATTTAATCTTACCTTTAAATACATACCTTTAAAGGTATCAGGGGGAATATTTAAAAACCTATTATTCCCTCGAAAATTCCTGAAGGTGTTGTATACAGATGTCGACAGCAACACATGATATAGTGTTGCCCTAACAATCTATCCAACCTTCTTATATTACTATGAAAAGAGTCTCTGGAGGAAAGACAACAAAAGCCTCATTCTGTCATTTACAGCTTCTTGAAATTCTTCCAACGTAACCGGCCACTGAAGTATTTCCAGTCTTGGCGAGTTCACAGCGCCACATGGGGTCAGAGCAATTTATCAAGATGATTGCTGTACAATAAGGGAACCTCTGTCTCTCACATTATGTGCAACGCCTGAAAAAACGCCAGACGTTTTAGGGAAGATGGATTGGAAGTCTGTATGTGTTAACAACTTAAGATAGGAAATAAAATGTCATTGTTTTGTATTTGCTCACAAGCCAAAGTACTGACAGATTAGCTTTGTGACGTGATGGTGTCTCTACATGAAAAGTTAATCCATCACCAAAGTGATAACAGTCCATGTGAATGTGTGTACTAAAATGCATCGCGATCCATGCCATAATTATCAACATCTTTCCCTAAAAACATTTTCATTACGACAACGAAAGAGAAATGTGCAAATGCGAAGCTGCAATTCACAATGTGAAAACGCTACCATCAAGAAATGAAAGTGTGTCCTTAATAAACTGACATACATGCAGGGGAGGGAGGTTGTAATTGAAAAGAACAACACCATCACACTGCAGCCTCTATAATTACCACGCATGCCAAAGATTTGCTGCGGCCGCTGGCATGCACACAGCGTCTGAGGTCATTGTCACATTGCGGCAACCTTGACAAATATTTTTGGAGCATAGTACAAGTTGTGAGCATCGTTTATGTGCAGGAACTGCTGCTGCCGATGTACTCCGCCGACAGAACATCATTGAAGACCTCCCCTGCTCCGTCATTGCAATTTATTGAATCCCTCCTTCTTTCCCTTCATCTGCGGGCCCGGTGCTGCTTGCCTCAGCACATCACAGCCTAACACCTTGCCTGTCTGAACCTACTCCTGCCTCGCCAGCTCCTGACACACACTGACGATCTCATTAGGTGTGGGTGGCACCGAGAGCAACCAGATATCATTAACTGTCAGCGGCGTGTGACAGTAGAGCTCAACATTATCAAGCTTGGTGGGAGAATTTTCCATTCATTCAAATTCAAAAGCTTTATCTTCTTTGGCACATATAACCTGTCACATTTTATGATGTCAGTTTGTTGTTTGGATCAAATCCCAATGAAAAGACAAAAATAATACAACATCTTAAACAGGAGCTTTCCTACAGCAGCAAACGCTTACAAAATGGCATGTACAAATGATAAATGTGAACGTAAGATCCAAAAAAAGAATGAAAATGCTGTAACAGCGCAGTTTAGGTTGTACAAAATGTTCCCATGTGACCTTGTAATCACAGAGCAAACAGAGTGTGCGCTAATAGGGAATCCCATGATTCTCTGTGCTTAACATTCAATCACTCATGGCATAAATGTGAAGGTCAGACACACTGCAAAATCAATCGTGGCATGTTTACCAGCAAAGTCTCCGATCCAGGACAACATCATATTTCTCTCTCTCATAATTTTGTAGGACCTACAATGTGTAGTTGTAGTTGCTGACAGAGTCAAATTCTGCTACTAACAGGAATAATTGATGACTGGCTATATATGGGGATGGGACCATCTTGGCGGGACAAGGTCAGAGATGTGATTTACTGCAATGTGCCAAGAGAAAATGTTAATAAAAAGACTCTTTGGCCACAGACAAGGGTGCAGAACAAAGGAAGTGTGATGTTTGCATTTAGTATGAGTAAGCTGCTCCAAACAGGACACATTGAACTTTTTTCTGGTGAAACAGAGGTAATTGTTAAGCTTAATTAATGCTCATACATTTAACTTCTTGTTTTCCTGTGTTTTCATCTGAGTCTGCTGCAGCATACTCTCATCACTAAACAGCTAAACACCTGGAAGTACAAGTATGTTATCTGTCTTAATAAAGAGCACTCTGCGCTGACACTTTAAGTGGGTTACATTAATGCCTTCATAGTCCTATAATTAGCGAGAAACAATTTCACAAAGCAGGTTATTCGGCAGTGAATGCACAAGCTACTGCTAAGCTGATTTGATTTTGTGCTTCAGCATCACCTGTATGAGGGAGTTAAGTGGGAGGAGATATAGCAGGAGAAGTAAGGATGCAGGGAAGGTCCCTACAGCTACTCCAATGTTTCCCTTGAGCAGAGGGTGATGTGATAAACGTCAAGTGTGCCTATACATGTGTGCAACTGCATATTTCATGGTTAGTTAGCGAAGCACACTCATCCTCTTTCCGCAGATGTTTCAAACAAATCCCATGGATTTGGAGGAAGTGAGTGTTGGCATTGCACAAGTGGCAATTAGATAAACACTCATTGTACTCTCCAAGGTTGCTGGAGTAAAGAAAGTAGACGGTGTGCAATGGGACATTCACACTGCAGTAGCGGCTATGAAGCCGAGCACACTCAGAGTTTCAACATGGGATTTAATGCAGGCTGTGCTGGCACAAACTGTTTTTTTGTTGTTGTTGTAATGAACAAGTCTCCCATGCCGCTGGCAATGGCATTCCTCAGTATGTTGCTTTATAAGCACCACTGGATGTTCATTACCTTGACAGTCAGTCAGTGATTGACTGGGGAAAACGCTGCAAAAGTGTCCTCTTGGGTGCCCCGATGGTACATAAAATGGCCAATGCAATGGCCCAATGTGCATGAAAACATGATGCAGTGCACTGATGTGCAAAGTGTCCTTAAAATGGAGAAAATTAAATGCAGTGCCCGCAGTGTTGCCATTGAACAATTCGGATTGTACGGTCATTTTGCCCTGGGTACAATCAATAATGCAAAACGTTATAAAATATATTATCAGTGTTGTGATGCTTATAATTAGTAGTTGATTTTAGTCTGCCCTGTCTCATTTTAATTACTTTACAGATTGCATGATATGGATCATAAGTCTGGATCCATCTCTTCTCACGTCCTCCCTCCAGTCATGCTTGGTACAGGCCATGATGTTGATGAATGTGACTCGCTAGCCCGCTAGCTGATGTTTCCTCTCCCGCCGCTGGAGGAGAGTTTGAGAGAGACGGCTAAACTGCTGCATCCATGAAATAATGGTAGAATTTAGGTAATGGCCTGAATTGTGTTTTTTATAAAGAACATAAACAGACTTTGAGTCGCCAAGTTCATTTGGCAACACTGCCTGTGCCATATATCCTACTTAAATATGCAAAGTGAACTAGTGAACAAGAAAATCATAGGCTATATTTAAAAGTCATACTTAAAATAGAAATAGACACATAAAAATGTTAATCTTAACACGGGTTTGCAGCTGTTTCAACATAAAGGTACCACGACTTTTTGCACTCTGTTGCCTTTTTATGTTGCTTTTTTTTATGTCCGCCGCAGTTCAGTGGCAGCCTGACAAAATGAAGTCATCATAATCATAAATGTTTACTCGGACCAGCCTCTGTTGTGTACACTGCTTGTATTTGAACAGCATATGAAGGTAATTACCATTAAAAAGCAAGATAGTTTTGGCCTTCAGGCTGAAAGCACCATCAGACAGATTCTTAATGGATATGGTTTGTCACAGTGGTCTGTTATTGCAGGAAGCAACCAGTGCAAACTATGATGATTTAATAAATCACCCTATGGAGGTTTTCTTAGGAGAAAAGACTTTGCACTGTAAATCCCGAATTAAGCCCAATCGGGAGAAACTTAATTTCAAGTTTTTACAGAGCCGCGGTGCTGGCAACACGAGATATGATTTAAACTACTTTTCGTAATGCGCATTAATCTGCGGGACATAGGACAAACACCACGGGGGGGTGGGGGGTTGTTACAAGGATGGTCGCGTGGAAGTATAATCCATCATAAAGCAGCAGGATTCCTGTCCTCGAACAACCTACCTCTGATGACTGCATAATACGACTAATTAAAAGGAGGGAATGTTCATTAAGCAGCACGCGCAGTCTGGCAAGGCGGAGGCATCTTATTCCTCCGCCTCGCGAGCCTCCGACAAGGCAGCTGTTGCTCGCGCGAGGTGCACACCAAAAACACACGCGCGAGTCTCCCACATGCCTCGAAACAGCAGTGTTTATCGTCTGAATTGGACTCGGTTCCCCCTGCCGACCGCTGTATGGTTCATTCCAGAGGCTCCGTGTCCTCAGCGTGAGGTGTGTATCTGTCGTCTTCCTCGCAGAGCCAGGCGGTTCAATCACTCCGCCGACAAGCCCGCGAAGTGCATTTCGATGGAGAGGTTCACGCCGAGCAGAGAGCTCCTCGTGCGGGACTGTTTTGTGCCGAACTGTTAAAGGGGTGAGTTATTTCCGGATGTGATTCGTTGCCGCCGAGTTATATTCTCTAACCAGGAATTAGCTGTCTTTCTTTTTTTCTTTTTTTTTTTTTTGTTCGAGTGAAAAGTGAGGCTGTGTTGTTGAGATGTTGTGTAACAAGTGTCTCGGTTGATAATCATATATAACCGGAAACAAGTCCCCTAACGTGAGCTCCACAGGGGATTCTTAATGTGTGCACGGTAAAGTTATTATTCTGGAGAATAAGTGTCAGAAACTGTAGATTTTCAATAAATAATGCACGTGTGAATGTGTTTATTTCCACTAGGGAATATTGGCCTGCTTTTTAATGACTTACATTAGGCTGAATCGGTTTGGAATCATATTCCACTCAACCAAAAAGAAAGTGCGGAATACACAGCAGGACTATCACTGATGGTTTCACAATGACCCGAGTCAGGACACATCTGTATACCTTCCAGCTGCAAATGTCAGCTCTGAAGCCTCAGGTGAGAAGCGTGTAACGACTGAGCATACAAGCTTTTCACAATGAAGAGCTCTGCACAAAGAGAATGACATTCACACTCGTGCTGTTTTAATCAGCTTGTGACAGTGTGCTGAGACAGGATGCAATGGAATTGAGATGTCAAAAGTCCTTTTTTTCACCACAATCTGCAGCTGACAGCCTTCCATGCTCTAAATTGTTTTTTTACCCGCAGGCTGATTGCAATGAAGGGGCGGAAAGTAAAAAAATCATGAATAAGAAACAGAAAAGGAAAACATATGTGAGACTATTATTTCGACAAGAAAAATTACACTCGCATTAGTTTGGTGGCCGGAAAAAACTATTGGAGAAGAATAATTAATTCATGAATAAACAAAAGCAAAACAGATTAATCTAAGTTTGCCACTGCATTGTGCACAATGTTGCTTTCTTGCAAAACATTGTGAAGCTCAGATAAGGTTGTATTTACTGAATGATTTGCTCTTTTTTAAATTAGAATTAAATATATGTGTCTAGAAATATCTCTCTGCTGCAGGTCTGTGATCAACATGAAATTATTTTCTATTAGAGGTATCACTTCCACCTTTTTCCTCCTACGTGCATTCAAAAGTAAAAGCATACGGCCTTATGGTAATTGGATGCTAATCACTCTCTGTCCCCGTTTAATTTATCATGGTGAGCTAAACCCCCACAAGGCTCTCGAGCAAGTACGGCCAGTGAACCCGCTGACGCTAGCAAGTCTCAAGACGGTGACTGATCTGAAGTGACACTTTACCCACCTAGCTGTCTAAAAAACAGTCCTAAGTATAGACCTAAATGTATTCAGTTATTGTCCTTTGACGCCAGTGAGTGTCACTCCTGTCTTACTACCTGTCAGTGTACCCCCCCCCCCCCCAACTCTTTTCACATATGCACATATACATTTGCATGTGTTGTTCTGCCTCGTGTCTCTGTTTTTCACAGAGTGAGTGACAGCCGCTGTTTGAGGGAGGGAAGCACGCATGTTTGATTGCCTGTTTCCTTCAAAACGGTTGTCCAATTTCATGGCTATTGGGCTTCTTAATAGATGTGGGGAGAAGAAGGAGCAGAGGGCTTATTGATGTGCTTATTTGGACCCTTTCATTAGAAGGCATGGTTTGTGATGCTAAGAGACAGTGTCACATGTCACATGAATATACCGGCTAACAGGGACATGGCTCGTACTATTACTCCTCGGGCCTTTGATGAGTGATTGATAACAAGCAGATTCCTCTGATACAACCCACTGGGTGTAAAAACATATACGTGCTATGAGAGCACCCCCTGAGGCCCAAGTACCCTTTCTTGCAATGTTAGCGTATCCGCCCTGTGAGGTGGATCCAGTCCAAAATCTAATGAGTTTTTCTTTGTCCCGTGTGTCACCTTTCCACCAAGTTTCATAAAAATCGGCCCAGAAGTTTTTCCGTTATCCTGCTAATAAACAAACATACAAATTGAAAACATAACCTCGATGGTGGAAGTAATAAAGCATTTCATGAAGAACTCTGCTGCATTTAAATCTTTTGCAGAAAAATCAACATGTCCTTGGAAATTCAAGGAACTTCTCATTGATTTATATATCAAGTTAATGCTTCAGTAATACAGCCCAAAGTAATGTTATTAGAAGCCAAACAGCCACAAGAATATAATGCTGTTGATTAGATCCTGTAATTCAAATAATAATCAATTGGAGACAATTATTTCAATGATATGCATTAGCTACACTCATTATGGACACTTAGTCTTGGGATCAACCTGAGGACATCATTTAGATCCCATGATTACAATGTCACAAGGAGAAGACATGCAATATTAATAATTGTATTAATATTCAAGATTGTGGTTAAGGTTCTCACAGTCGATGTGGTGAATAATACAGTGGGTCAAGGTAAGACACTGTGATCTGTATTTTTTAAAAGCCTGTGAGGATAGTTTGAAGCGAGAGCAATTCGTAGGCATAGGTTAAAGCAGGAGGAGTCATTTAAACTGATTTAGAAATAAGAAATTATAATTGATTACAATTAACTTCTTATGATATTGTTAGATGAGGCACATCTGAATATATTTTCCAAGACACGATGCATGAAATCATTATTGCTCCAGTGATGCTGCTGAAAATGATGCTTCTGTGAGTCAGATGCCTCAAAGTTATCGCAAGAATATTCTGAACCAAAATGATGGATTTACAATGTCAGATAAATCCTTCTGTGAACTTTCACTTGAAGGTTTATTCGCTAGTCAGTTTTTCTGTAATCATGCAATTAATGGTTAAGTTGGTCTCTTACATTATACAATATATAGCAGTTGTAAGCTGTAAAGATCAATATTATACTTAACAACATCCAGCTGTCTGAAAGGATTCTTGGTCAGGGATTATAAATTCATTGTTTCTGCACCTTTGGACATTGTGTAGTGTTGAGTTTGAGACGAGCCTCTCCTGTGAATGTATTGATAGAGCTGCCATGTCAAATCTTTTCTTTTGTGAATCTGAAATGGAGACAATCCTATGTTATTACGGAGTGTCTCTTCCACAGTCTCGCTTACTTAAAGGGAAAGCAGATGCTGCTCTCTAAACCACTTAAAACATACAACTCCACCATGTTGAACGGAGGGATCTCTCTCTCTCTCTCTGTTGGAATATGAAAGAGAAATATCCCCAAATTAGTTTACAACAAAGACTTCACTTAAAACTGCTCATTTTGCAACAGAGGTCTCACTTTGATGCAAATGAAAGGATAGCAGTGGGATGATGAAACTGAATATGTATGGTCTCTTACAGAAGTCGAGTTGTCCCGGAGTACTTTTGAGCCTTTTTAATAGCAGATGAAATTGCACTTGAAAGTTGGAGGCAGGTTGCTTGACAACTGTTAAAAGCTCAAGTGCCTTTTACTATTGTGAGCAAATCACCTACTTTTACCTCTCTTGGGAACGAAACAGTGATGTACACTAGTGCATTTACGCAATGGTGCAAAGCCAAACGTAAAAGCTACTGTTTTTGTGAGAATTGCATCTTTTAGCATATATTGTTGAATTTCTATTCATTCAAAAGGTTTCAGATGTGACATAGTTACAACAATCACATATCCATTGTTTCTCCCTCTTTTCTCTCCCAACTGCAGAATGCATCGACTGTCTGCAGAAACTGTCTCTGAATCCTCGTGGCTCTCGGCTGTGGGGCCGTGAGCAGCGACCATGACCTATCCCAACACCAGCATATTGACAGCCAACTTCAGTGGACCTTTGGACGGCCATGACTCCGGGGGAAACATCTACCGGCCTTTTTCTGTGTTCAGCGTGCTCACTCTTACATTGCTGGCAATGCTGGTGGTGGCCACCTTTGTGTGGAACTTGTTGGTGCTGGTTACCATCCTGAGGGTGAGGACATTCCACCGGGTGCCCCACAACCTCGTGGCTTCCATGGCCATCTCCGACGTGATGGTGGCCGCCCTGGTCATGCCGCTCAGCCTCGTCCACGAGCTGAACGGCAGGCTGTGGAAGCTGGGCCGCGTGCTTTGCCAGGTGTGGATCTCCTTCGACGTGCTCTGCTGCACAGCCAGCATCTGGAACGTAACGGCCATCGCTCTGGACCGCTACTGGTCCATCACCAGACACCTGGAGTACACGCTCAAGACGCGCAAAAAGATCTCCAACGTGATGATCGCACTCACGTGGCTGCTGTCCTCCATCATTTCCCTGTCGCCTCTTTTCGGCTGGGGGGAGACCTACACAGAGGGGATGAAGTGCCAGGTGAGCCAGGAGCCGTCCTACACCATCTTCTCCACGTTCGGGGCATTTTACCTGCCACTTTGTGTGGTTCTCTTTGTTTATTGGAAGATCTACAAGGCCGCCAAGTTTCGGATTGGATCCCGCAAGACCAACACAATAACACCCATGGCTGAGGTGATTATTAAATTTCCTTTGTTCAAATTCTGCATTAATCCCTCTTTAAATCCCCTTGTCATGGTATTGGGTATTACATATAGATACTCTTTGAAACCAATCAGTCTGTAAGATTTGGTTGACAGCACTTGGTTTAATGCTTATGTTGAGATGCTGTTGTGGAGGAAATATACCACATGTTTTGAGTACAAATAAACTGTGACGGCCAACTGTTTTCTTGACAAGAGGACAGAAGTGAGAGAAACTCGCTGTTATGGCAAGGTCAGTGTGCCAGGAAACTTTCCTTTTCAGCGGCAGAGAGACAAGCCTTCCTGGAGACAGAAGTTCACCCAGTATAGGTTGACTGCAAAGTCGGGGAGGGGGGAAAATACATTGAAATCCAAGTTAGCACACTTTACGCATTGGTCTACAAAGTCAACAATAATTTGATTTCATAACTTCGACAACTACAGCTCATGTCCCGTCCTACATTGGAAACTGCCGTGCAGATGGTACGATACGGACAGGGTGCCGCACAGCAGATAAGCCAGCGGGAGCAAAAGGCAGCATTCAGCATGCAAAAGGTTATACACTGGCAACCATGGAAGATAGGTGGGAGACAGCCAGCCAAGGAGAGAAGCGATGGAGGATAGCAAAGCCCACTTGGGGGAGTGTGCTGATGCGGAAAGGAGAAGCATAATGCCCCAGGCAAATGCCCAGCATTAGAATCTGAGTGTAGCAAATGTGGGGAAAAGGGCCGTTGGGAGAGAAAAATGTTTGTAAGAGAAGTCACTTTTGGTAAAGAAACTGAGGACAACTTTTACCGAGGAGCAGCAAATGAGGGAAACCAGTGCAATGCAGAGTATTACACAGAATACATAAATATGAGTTCAGAAACCTTATCACACCCAGTTGTTGCATTGTAATTCCACAGTCGACGAGACATATTAATTAGGGTGCATATACATGACAGACACCGAGGCCTGTCAAAATGCAGAGAACGGGGAAAAGAAACTGCTTAGTGGCCTAAAATAACTGCAGATCGTGAACGCATACCTGCCACCTCTGCCAGGAAAACAAGCACAGCTCAAAGAGCCACTACAACCTTCACCTCTGCCAGAAAAATTGTGGTAACTGAGAGCCACAGACAAATGCCTATGAGTATAGAGGAAATCCCTACTGTGTGACATCAGCGACTGCCTACAGCCACAACAAAAACTTGTATTAAGTCACTAAAATCTACATAAATCAAGATGGCATTCATAAGCAGATAACAAATACAGCCTTCAGGACACAAGTTAGACCTGGGTATGGTTTTGCATACAGTACAACATTGTACATGCCACATTATGAGGTGGTACTCACTCACTAACCCACTATTAGCATGTATGTGATACTACAGGGAACCATTGAAGACTGGTGCAGGTGTAAGCCCGGCAGAACTGCACATAGGACGAAGCATCAGATCCACACTCCATGCACTTGAATAATAATCTGCTCCCTAAGTGGCCCTCATCAGACGCAGAGATTGGAAGACATAGAGAGGACCAGCATCCATCATCGGGGGGAGGAAGCTACAACTGGGAACGCTGAGACTACGAAAGCGATACTCAGAGCCAGCAGGAATTGAAACCCAGTATCAGCTCTAGCTCAGACCGAAACGCAGCAGCACTGACAGTAACGCGGTGTTGTAGCGTTCGCATGTGAAGGCGTATTGGAAATGTTCTGATCGGAGGGAAAAGAGCAGAACAATCAGAACGTGTCAGAATCTTGACACAGTTGTTGACGACTAGCCTGCCAGTTCTGTGGGGTGATGGATTGAGGTGTCAGGGCAAAGGTGACGCCGACAAGTATGTTACAAATCTGTATTAACAGAGTTATTTGTGAGTAAGGCAAGGTGTCAGGTGATAGACGGACACTCCATGAAACTAATCAGAGAGCTTTGATGAGCAGACGCACTGTGACAAGCTGCATGTGAGTCGCAAGTTTGTTGACAGGACTTTGTGTGTGTGTCGAGATTTTGAGAAATCATCTGTTTCCGATTTACAAATAAGATGTGTTGACCGGCAGTTTATATGACACCAAATCTACGATGAAAATATCTCCCTTTCACTGACGCCCTAAACCCACAAATATGAGTCGCTGTGCATTTATTTATCATTCTGGCAGATGAGATATTCAAGAGCAATCAGGAAAACATAATAATCTGATGAATGAGGACAAATAATTGCAGCAATCCTGCTCATCACCACCAGCCTGTTAATGTGCGTAGGCAGAAGGTAGAAGGCTATAAATACCACCTCCAGCTTCTTTAATGGGCCACTGCTCCTTCCTGGCATTGTCGTTTCTCTAATCAGCAGACACAAAAGCTCTAGATCTATTCCGCAAGCGTTAGCAAACACCTAATCAGGCAAATTTTCCACTTTTCACCTACCCTTATGGTGGGTAATGTAATTTGAAAAGCCCCAAAAGCCCCTCAGTGACAGAGATTACGCCACTTTTAGATATCTCAGAGCAGAGACCTCCTTTCACCTATGAAAGGCTTCTAATGAAAATCATTCGTCTGAACATTCAGAAGCCTTTTTTTTTTCTTTTTAATTTTCGTCAACGACGTCCTTTAAAACTTTTTGCCAGTCCTCAAGATACCACTTAATTATACACCCAATTGTTGAATAAATTAGCCTTGTCTTTTTTTTTTGGTAAGCTAACTTTATGTCAAGTTTCATTACGCAGGCAATCAATCTTGTAGCTATGGCAATTAAATTGAATATGTTGAATTAGTCATTCTGCTTTCCACAGATACACCCGCTGCTTATAGTTGTATTAGTTGTGTCTCGTTACCCAGCCAAAGTTTATTGTCATCATTCCCCAGTGCACATCGAAGGGTAGAGGCACCGAGCCCCGCAGTGCTTCTGCACGGAGTTGTAATGTGAGCGATGGCTTCCACATGCAAGATAATAAACCTACAGCACTCATCCATAACAACACCCACTCAGACACATACGTACACACTAGAAATGGAGTCTATAGATGAGCACAGATTCTGCATAAACTCATAAATAATTCAACAATCCAGTACCAAAAGCCATAAAATGTGCAGTTTCAGAAAATGCATAACGTCACCACAAATATGAAAGCTGTCTAATGTGCTGTGACTTTAACTTCTAATCTTTACATTATATATTTCATCAAACCTCAAGACATTCTACCTTGACTGAATAACCTGACCTTCAACAGTAGCCTACGCTTGAGTTTGTTCCTTCAACAGTTGTATCCTTTTAAAATATGAAAGAAGCAAATGAGAGTTTCTTGACAAGATAGACAGCCAGGTGGTCGACAGTTCTGAAGTCTGCAATAGCCAGATCTTCACAGCTGTCACTGACGAAATGAAAACAATGCTTAAAAGCCCGGCTGTACACATTATCATTCTGGTATTGGGGAAAGGAGATCTTGAAAACAATCACAATAGACTTGGGCGGCGCTAAGCACAGGATGCAGCGACGGTGTCATTTATAGAAAGCACAGATAGCTGAAGGGGAAAAGCAGCAGCAGCTTCAACTCAAAGTCTACTCCTGGGATGGCTGGGTTATCGTTTTAAAAGATACCAACACCACCCCTCCCCCACCACCCACCCCTCCTCGGTAATGCCGATAGCAATAGAGCACGGCGACCACACTCGCAGGCAGGCAGTCCCATCTGTGTGGGTTGTTGCTGCTGCAGCAGTGGGCCAGTCACACGTCATATGAAATAAAAGAACGCTCGCGGACATTTTCGTTCCTCCCTCACCCTGAAAGCCACCGCACCCATTGCCAAAGGTTTTGGGGGTTTTGTTGCATTCAAAGCTTCTGTTGATGCTTTCAGATTAAAACCTTAAAATATCTGAAGTCATATTTTATGACATAAAAAAAAAAGATCCTCAACCAAAATTCTCAATTTGAATAAAGGTATTGAATTGAGTGAGCCAGTCAATAAATAGTACGTCCAGCATGAAACTCGCCATAAAATCCCAAAATGTAATTTTTACATTTCAGCTTTTGTGCAGATAAAACAAAATGTAAATGTATTTTTGTTAAGTGCAAGCAATCATGTATGGTAATTTCACAAAGTATTTCAATAAGTGCCTGATGAAGGGCTACTTGTTGAACTGTAGCGGCTTTGGATGGAGCCACTGCTTCCAGTTTTTGTGCTAACCATCTCCTTTGTTTAGCTTCATATTTATGTTGATCTTTTGGTTTGCCAACACTTTGTTGGCTTCGTAAAAAGGAAGGATAAGCTCTCTATATATCTAATGACTGAAACCAGATTTACTTTCACCTACTTTGAGTCTATAACCTCATCACTGTAAAAAAAGATCGTCAGTTGTTTTAGCTCCTGCACAATCTAATGTTGAAGAGTCTAAAACCATCCACAGAATATAAAACCTTCCCAAGCTTTTAACCTCTAACCTCTGCTGTAGAAAGATTTGCTTCAGCCATCTTATCAGTTTTAGGCCCCGCTGACCCGTATTGATTCAACTGCATTTACTCCAGAGTGAACACGTTTCTCCATCTCCAGGTCCCTGTCTTCAATGTTGAAAAGTGTATAGTGTTAGTCGGCTTTATTTCAGACACATTTCGAAGGTCTTTATGAAGGCTGTTTGGCTGCGCAACTTCACCTGATGAACCAAAAATAAAGTCAGCCTTGAACTGTGCTAAGCAACAAATAGGAGAATGTCTGCAGATTATTGTTGACATTTCTTTTTTTCTTCTCCCAGCTATGCAGTACGTTTGTGAAATGGGCTTCTGGAAAATGCAGATTAAGACACTGCTTTAGGGGTGTGTGTGTGTGTGTGTGTGTGTGTGTGTGTGTGTGTGTGCGCGTGAGAGTGTGAGAGAGATGAAAGAAGGTTTTGGCTTGTTGATCCACCTGTTGAGTTACATTTATTTTCAGCCAATAATCCATCTTTTGTTGAGCAGCTAAAATGCCCTACATTGTTGAAGATATTGCTTTTCTATTTGTAAAGGCTTTTACAAACTGGGGGCGTGGTGAATAAACAACACAAAACTATTCATACTTGCAGATTTGCAACACTTTTTTAATTAAAAGTGCCAATAGATTGACGCAGGCAGAGGACCAACGAGATATCCTCTTGACCCAGAGCAGCATCTGTCAGTCCGTCTGTCTTAAGTGTGGCCTAAACTACTGGAAGCTATTTTATTGAGTTTCCTTTCAGCAAAATGCTCTAAGGGATTCTTCTAAATGGTTACACAGTGTATATGTCTAATGCTTTTATTATGAAAGGTAAGAATGGTAGAAGTGGATCTGGTATGCCCCGCCTTTGTCAAAGTTGGAGGGAGTAATAAAGCATCTTGGCTTGGATTATGGGCCCTCCATGTTGTTGTAATGTACTAGAATGTTCGTTATGAATATGTCCTTTTTGCATAACGTGATCGGTTAATGTCTTTGCAGAAGAAAAAAAAACACCAATTAAAAAAGAAATGCTGAGGGGAGAAAAAAACACCCCAGGTGTGTAAAAGCTTGTTTAATGAATCAATGATGTAACTGCTTTATTCTCTGATCGCTTCCCTCCCAGGTAAAGGACGAAACGCATCAACCGCAGATGGTGTTCACTGTGCGCCACGCCACCGTGACCTTCCAGACAGATGGGGACACATGGCGCGAGCAGAAGGAGAAGAAAGCGGCGCTGATGGTCGGCATTTTGATCGGCGTGTTTGTGCTCTGCTGGATCCCCTTCTTCATCACCGAGCTCATCGTCCCACTGTGCTCCTGCGACATCCCGCCCATCTGGAAGAGCATCTTCCTGTGGCTGGGCTACTCCAACTCCTTCTTTAACCCGCTCATATACACCGCCTTTAATAAGAACTACAACAATGCCCTGAAAAACCTCTTCTCCCGGCAGCGCTGAGCCACTCGGCACGCTGGGCGGACACACTACACCAGCATCCACTCCACAGTGTTACTCCTGCGGGCAGAGAAGAACTGACCTGTCTGTATCTGTCACTCAATCATCCTTCAGATGGATGATCACCAGAGACCGTCTCGAAAAAACTGTCTTTAAAAATCTGTGTTTTTATGTATGTTTTGTTTTGTTTATTACCCTGCTGAGATAACCTCACAGCTGGACTGAAACGGGTGTCTGTGCTGCTACAAAAAGAGGAATAAATTGGTTGTGTTGCAGGCAGCAGTAGTGGTTACAGTACTGTCTACAAGTGTGTTTCCTTCTGCCAATTCAGGCTTATTAGGGAGGAAGCCATGTTAACTCCCTGGTAAACTGTTTCATCATATGTGGAGCTGCTGGGAATCATTTCAAAGTAAAACTGGAAGAAATATTGAAGAAACATCTTTTAGAACTGCACAAAGGAATCTGATAAACAATAAACCAGGAACAAATTGTTTATTATTTTCTCAACTAAACGCAACAAAATGCTCCTCATTTTAGATGATGAAGAAACAAAGGATTTGATTTTAGAAAAGAAGGATTATGTGGAAATCCCTTCAGTGAAGAAACCACCTTATAGCAGAGTACACATGAACTCCCTGGCGTCACATGTAATTTATTCATACAGACTTGTAGATAAAAGTACAATCCCTCCTCTGATGCTGGATATCTATACACCAATTCTCTTTGCGCATACAGCCACACACTCCATTGACTTTTATAAAGCAGGAAAATAGCATTACAAGTTCTCATTCACATTATCTCTGAATAGATGCATTGTTGAGGAGCTGCAGCCACGAATCACTCCAGATAAGTAATGTAACCAGATACAGAGGACGTGCGGACCGCTGTACAGCTTTTCAAAGCATTATCGCAACTACGGATGTGGTCGATAGAAATTAGATCGGCAAATACAAAAATGGTTTTGCATTATTGTATAGTGAAGCTTAAGTGCTGAGACAATGCATGTTTAAAAGAATGATGTGTGATGTTATATTACAGTATGCGGTTATGGGAGTAAAATAAGATAATGTTAACCAATACTAATATCCCTAATGGGTCCAGTACACAAAACTTATGCCTCAGTCAGTCTAATGATGTTTTTTTTTTTTTTATGACACCCTTGTTTCTTGCACAAATTGCCTCTTTCTACTTAAAGTATTCGACACTGTAGAAGCAGTAAGTGAGTCTTTATTTTGGTGTGTAATATACTGTAATGTGAGGAATCACGCATGAGAAATTGATATTCAGCAAATAGTTGTGCTACGTGTACGTAATTGAGCTCCGGTTGGAGAGCAACATCAAAGTATCACAAATCCAATGAGATTTAGTCATCTAACGTCAAAGTCAAGTGAAAACCATGTATCTCCAAATCTGGTGATTTTGAATTATTCCGCTCAACGGAAGGATTCCGCGTCAAAGATGGTTGAAGATGATTCTCCTCTGTTTAGACGAAACAAACAGTTAACAAGATTAAGCGCCTACATGGTAACGTTAGCACGGTAACATGCGCAGAATGACAATGCTAACATGCTCATTTTTAGCTTTCTTAAGTGTCTTCTCATGCTAACATTAGCTAATTAGCACGAAATACAAAGTGCAGCTGATGCAGGTATTTGATGATAAACAGCAAATGAAAGCTTTGACTTAATGGCGCTAGATGAAAAGTTAGAGTATCACTAATATCATCTTGAGAGGGACTTTAACGTACATGTGCCTGTTCCATGGCAAGTCCCTTTTAGACATCTCACTGAAAACACAAATGGTGCTAGAGAAAAAGACAGAGGATCACCAGTCATCAGGATTCATCATAACAATCCATCCGGTAGTTTTTGAGATCGCCATCCTTAAAGCAACGACAGTAGCGAGGCTAAATAAAACATTGTGATATAAAAATGTTTCAAAGCTGAAAACGGGTGTTTTAGCTCACAAAACGTTTATTTTTCAGAGATACATAGTTTTCACATGACTTAAGAGCTATAACAGAATATTAAATGATCTTTTTTCTACAAGTTCTTTTGGACACAAAGTTAGACGATCTGTAAAACACGACTGCACCTTTTACCTTAATTTATACGTACAGACCTCAGATGACATGGATTATAAATCAGAGTAGTTTATAATCTCATACACACATTTATGTATATACATATACACACACACAAACACATACCAAATAGCCTCAACTATAAATACAATCACAATAGTAATGTAGACTACTTTACATTAAGTTAAACAGAGTAATATATAATGAGAAAGAAAATACGCTCACTAACAGTAATGGTGGTTTTAGTGAGAACATTATTCCGTGCTGAATATTGAAATGCATGGAATATAAACAGAAGCAGAGATCCTAGATATGGTGAAAAAAAAGAAGAAAAAAAACAGAAGAAGAAGAAAAAAAGACAGTGCTGAAAATGGATCTCTCTTAGCTCTCCTTATATGTATTAATCGCATGACTTGCTGGTTGACTTGGAGCAAATGGTGCCCTTCAGGATTAACTTTTTTTCAAATGACATCTCACTGCTCTCCAGATTGCCCGAGGATGGTGGATTAAACACCCTTTGCCCTCTTAGGTTTTGTTGTGTGGTGACCCAGCTCAGGAAAAGCAAATGTTGCAGATATGTGTTGTTTACCATTCATCTCCGTTCCCAAGTTTCATGTTCAAAAGAAAAATATTTAAAAAACATGAGAATAAAAAATGTGTACAATTACCTCCTTCGGGTGCACTTTTTTGGAAATCCATACTTGTTTTCCTGAAAGCAGACACAAAAGAAGTAGAAATCTGATGTGTTATTGTGTCAGTGTGTTTTCAATGTGCGCATGTTTTCTTCCACAGAAGCCTTTGGCTAATGAAATGGACAATAAAAAAGCCCTTGATTTGTGATACACAGCGTCAAGCCTGGCACTTTGGCATGAAAGCTTATGGAAGTAAGAGCTGTTCAGGTTGAGCCACGAGGCGTACGGCCAGATATTTGCCAACAGTTGGCTCCAAACACACACTCACACGTCTGCGTATCAAATAAAAGGTGAGGGGGGAGGGTCGGGAGAAAGAATTCAGCGTACTAGTTTTGATAATTCCCTTTTATTATCATCACTGCCCAACATACTGGAAGTCGTTTTATGAACGGGCATGAGCTCGTCCCATCTCTCCACGGAGCTGCTGCCAGCGTGAGCCAGGAGTGAGCCTGCTTCTGTTCAAAGGAGCACATCCATCCATGTTTTCAGGGAAGACAGGATGCATAAAAATGGGTTCTTGGCTAAACTGACTTAGGATTAGAACCAGATGCCTCAGGCAAGCAAACCTGTGCTTCACAGCTGCTGCATTTTACAGGACAAGCAGCAATGAACAAACGCATACGACAACAAATGGAATATGTAGGCAAATAGAGACACATGAGGATTTAATACATTAAACATGCATCAAATATGTTTCACCACTATAAACAGCACTGGTTGTATGCATATATATTCCGTACATCTTTTGTAATGTCCCAGTTAGTTTACATGTAAACGATATATCTGTAATTCGCCAATACAAGCTTATGGTAATAATAGTAAATGCTTCAAGGTATGGGTGAAGGGCATTAAAGTAGAGGGGGGGGGGCATGTAATGTAGAATGACCAGACAGGACCAGATGTCCCGCATTGCCTCGTCTCTCTTATCTTCACAACAAAGTGGGCTCAGTCTCTTCCTGTCTGAGGTGTCGGTGTGACTTTGTTGTTGTTCCACTTGTTATTCTGCGACAGCTCAGTTTTATCCAAATAGAAGCTGCGCAGCAGGACTGTGGAGCAGAGGATTGTAGTAAGCGTCTGTATATGTGATCTGAATGAGCACATGGCTTTCTCTTTCTTAACCTCCGCTCGGCTGCTTGGCTTTTAATTCAGGTTCTCGGGGCAAAAACAGAAGTGATTGTAGGAGAGAGAAACATTGGAAAATCCTTAACACTCCAGAGGAGATACAAGATGATACACCTTTATTGGCCGCGGGACAGAACCGGGATGGACAGCGCTTGCTGGATATTTAAAGTTTCTTACTTCATACTTTAATTCATGAGCTCTGCTGAAGTGTTGGGTATAACTCTTACTTTTCTTTTCTCTAAATATCAGTATGTAAGATATCCAGATCAGTAATCAAAACATTGAATTGATAGACATGATTACTTTTGAATTTCCTGATTTGATTTATTTGACAAGTCAGCTGTCTTAAGAAGAACTTCTTGTGAAAGTCCAAAGGTTGTTTTTTTTTCCTCTTTTCTCTTTTCCTGTCGCTGGTTTTGTATTTTCACAAGATATGAAAAAGTGAATGTACAGTGTAATATATACATTAAAGCACAAAAACATGATTATTATATTACCAACTGTATTTCCAACCACGTTTTTCAGAGATATTAAAAAAGCAAAGAAAGAATGAAAACATGACAATCATTTTAAATGCTGTACGGTTGATCGTAAAACTTTATGAGACAGGGTCTCAAGCTTCTAACATGTGAAGATAAATCACCACTCCTTCAGTTTCCTTTTAGCCTCCAAAGGAAAGAAAACGAGAGGATTTCTAACTCAAGGCAAACACTGTCCTCAAGAGCTTAAGCACCGCCAACTGTCATCAGTCTCTTCTTGGAGGTTGTAGCATTAATGTCGTCTGTTTGCTCTAAACACTGATCCATTGTTAATGTTTTCGCATTTTTCTCCTACTACTCTCTTCTGACCCCTGTGCTGTCATTCACTGTAATAACTCACTCTGCCAGGCCATGAATAGTTAATACAATGTAGGTGGGAAGAATATCAAACAGATTCAGCAGATGCTGCTGTTCCACAGTCCCCCTGATGAATTAGGATAAGCCTATGACATTTTAGATGGAAGCGCTTCAGAGAACCTACTTCTTCCTCTAAAGCCTTTTTAAGTTGTTAAGCATCCTTTTTCAGGAAACAGTGGCATGCTTTACGGTACGTATTCACACAATTTGTTTCTAAAGATCCCGGACAGGCAGTCGCTCAACAAAAAATATGATATTTATTGAGTTGTGGTGGACTGGAAGGAAAAGATATTTTGCATCGTCTGACTGTCTGCATTTCAGTTTTGCACAACAGTTGTCTGAAACCAATGCAGACCGGAGAGAGAAGTTGTTCAAAGAGCACAGACAGATAAGTCTAAATGCCGTTTCGAGGGGCCTGGCCCCCGGTGAGAATGGGCAGGTGGCGCTTTAATTTCGAGATTGCATGATATCACGAGCAAACTCATTCAGGATGTGATTGCGCCGAGTGGGTATGTAATAAACGATGGGAAGTCTCACCATATGTTCATCAGGGAGGCACAAACACGGTCATACACAAACACAAAGACAAAGCGGTTACAGTGTTGGCGCCCATTCCATTTTAGTCATTTGTAGTCCATTCATTCAGAGCAGAGACAGGTTTGCCTGGGTCCAGATCCCGCCAGCAGGGGGACTAACAATTAGCCAATCAGTGGCCTGGCACAGCTTGTCAAGTTGTTGTCAAGCTGTTGTCAGCTGTGCGCCAGAACCTAGGAGTAAACAAAAACAACAATGGAGATTGTCAATTTGTGCAACCGTAGCATTAAGCACCAACTGCCACCTTTTTACAACACATTGTGAATCTTCAACAATCTAAGACATGTACACAAATTCTACCACACTCAACGCCGGGTTTATATGGGGAAATTACTCCGACATTCATGACTCGTTTATTCATCGGCCTCATGTTTGGGCTGCTCAATAAACCTTAAGGTTTCTTCCTTTTTTCCCCATAAAAGTTTATTTTCTATTTTTTGGGAGTTTTTTTCTGATCAGATGTGCGGTCCCAGAACAAGATTGTAAAGCCAAATGTATTATTTGTGATTTTAGGCTATACAAAATGAACTGAATTGAATTGAATAATAGTTTAGAATGTTTATATAATCCCCTTGACGAACAAATACATTTTTACATATACGTTTCTTTATCGCCTGACATTGTCGGCTAAAACTTTCTCTTTTACCTGGCTTCGCTCCACTCTTAAAACACCCGCACAAAGTATGTTCTCGCTGCAACTCATCACCCGTCGACTTAAAATGACATTCAGACGGATCCGTTGGTCTCCAGCGATTGAATGGCGAACATTGAACCCCCCCCCATGGAAATCGATTAGAGCGAAGGCAATGTCAGACTGAAGATGGAAACAGAGTAAAACGAGTTGACAAGTCTGTCTGATGTGAGGCGAGACACAGGTGAGTCCCCTGTTCCCTTAATCCTGTAAAGGTACACCAATACAGCCTCATACTCTGTTGCTATGGCACCAAGACAGTGAAAGAAAGCTCTGCACACGTCTGTGAAGAGTCTCAGTCACCCAGGAGAGGACGTCTACGTTAAGTTAAAGGAAAGAAAGTGGAGGGGTTGACTGTTCTTTCCATAAGATTAAAAAAGTCCTGGAACATCCTCAACAAGTCTGCTCGCCTTTTGACTCACCACTTTTACCAGTGAGGAGAAAAAGCGAAGAAAAAAAATAGATCTTATTGACAACCGGCTAGATATCGAGACTTGTGCGTGCCTCAGTGCCTTTGTGCAATCAACTCAGGTTGAAATCAGGCTTGAAAAGCTTGCTTCCGATCGCATACAAAAGTCCAGTAAAGTTCACGGAAACTGCAACGTTATGCCTGAGTGAAGGCACTTGGCTTGGCAAGCGAGCCCGCCTGAGGGTAGGATTGAGCGGGGGGGGTGATGTCATGCTTGGCAGAACTTTGTGGTACTTTGGTAAAGAACAGCATATCTATTGTTATTATTTCAGCTGATTTAGCCCACGGCGATGCCCTTCACCTCAATCAGCTCAGAAGATGTTTGCACGCGCCACTTTGATGTCTGGCGATGTGCAAGGCGGGACCCTTTTATCACGGCTCACATTGAACAACCCAAATGTGAGAGCTTCTGGTTTGAATTCCCTTGAAGAAACATTTCAATATGAATGAGCCCTGTTGCAGGGGAACAAAGGTTGGCTGATTACCCTGCCTGATGATCAGAACGACGGCACAAACAGCATGACCATGAGCTTCAGGATTTTATGGCAAGCATCCCTTGGATTGTTTTCCCTTGCAAGATTTAGAGCTGCCTTAGAAATCATGTTGACCCAAACCTCTGCAACTGGAACAAGAGCCCGCATTACAGCTCATATGTTAGCACCACGGGTCCCAGGGGCAGGAACAGGCTTTGTTTTGCATCCCATTGTTGCAGTGAATTCATATTCAGGAGATGCTTGTGGCACATTGGCAGGCACTAAACCAACTACATGGCCCTAAACACCCCATTACCTCATTTTCAGACAGTGAAAACATTACCTTTTTGGTGTTTTCCCAAGATGAGCATCATTGGGAAACAGAATACCATAGCAACAAGCTGGACACAATAATTCAGTGGAAGGAATATATCTGTACAGCTTTAACTGGTGCGTGTTCTGTTATGCAAGCTGTATTAACATCAGTAAATCCTTGTTTGAGATCAGGACTAAATATGACGCCCTGTTCACTCTGGCTTTTTTTAATTAGATAAAAGAAAGTCTTATCATAATTGGATTTATTTTATTGTATCCACACCAGAGCTGAATCCAGAGCAGTATCCGCAAGATGCAAAAACATCTCTGTGTGCTATTATAGCATTTTCATTAGAGTTTTTGACAAATCGTGCATTGCTGAACTGCGGCAATGCTAACCCTTATTTGCCCGCTGATTGCCTGTTAGTTTCCACTGCTGTCGCTGTTTTTGAGAGATTCAAACTGCATAAGGAAAAGGTTGAATTAGCATATAATTGCTGTCTGATAAGAAGCACATTATTAAAATGTTGAGTCTCAGTTAACGTAGATGAATGGTAGATATGTAAATGCTAAATAAAATATGGAAAGCAAGAAAATGTATATTATTAGGATTTTATCGTGGTGTCCTTATGTTACATCCAGCATACTGAACCAGAAATTCCATGAGAATAATATGTGGATCGTGTTTATCGTGATTATCTGTGATTAATAATAATTCAGATACATAATGCAACAGTTGTTTGGGACATTTTGACTGCTAGGAACTGCAAGACAGTTTGTATTTAGCACTATTCTCTACCCCTGCCTTAAGTTTTTTATAGCAGTTTGTCCACGCAAACTCCACTCCACACAGCCCACTTCTCACTTAAAATGTCCTCTTGGGCTGCAGCACTTAGCAACATGTTCTCTCTGCAAGCCCAGGAAGGCTCAATACCATTCTGAATCACGGAGGAGATACCAGATGAACTGGAAAATAATTGCAAATTCTTAACAGGACACGCAAAATGAATGCAATGTAAGTGAATGGGGAACATTCCCCTTAAAAGGTTTGATCATTTTAAAACCAGCTGGCTTTAAATTTGAATAACTCCCCTGAAAACTGAATTAAAAGTGAGATAACAATAGAGACAATGAGTGGCTGAATGACTCCCAAGGGAACCATAATCAAGAAAAGTGTCTTATCATACTACGATATGGTTGGTCAATCACCATCCAAAGATCTCTCTGAGTGTATTCATAGCTATTGTTTCAGTGGTTTGTAAATGCAGACTGCAGTGTTCTTTCGATTATTGATTATCCAATGTGGCAGATCACAATGTGCTGAGTGGGCAGATTCAAGAGGAGCAAGCCATTAGCTAAATCATGTTGACTGTGATCATTGAAATAAGTGTTGCGCGGGTGGTTGATCAGAATACTAAAAGCAGGTGTGATTATTAATAGAAATGTACAGTGGAGTCTTTCATGTGTGTTGGAAAATAAACCTATAGGATAGGAAATGTTTTACAACCATCAGCTGTGTTCATGAAGTCCACACAATGTCGTCGTGCATCTTTTCACCTGTAACCCCACAAACGTATTTACTGCTGAAAGTAGTGAGCTAGTTATCAAGATATGCTAACAATTGCAGCCTACACTAGAACAGACACTGTTAAAAACATTCCTTATACATCTGTTCTTCTATTTTTGGTTTTGGTTTTGTAAAAGCCAAAAAATGCTTTCCTTTTGAAGACGAAATGCATGTCTCCACAACATAAATAATACATTTTCGGTTGAAGATTTTCGGGTTAGGGTTAAGCAAGTAGCGGTTATTGTCAATGTCATGTCCTCTTTAGAAAGGTGTATGTGTGTGTGTGTGTGTGTGTGTGTGTGTGTGTGTGCGCGCGTGTGCGTGCATGTCTGTCCATGCGTCACTTGTCCTCATCAAGCCAGGAAGGAGCTGCCAGACTGAGGTCAATTACACCTTCATCACAGGCCTCTGATTCACAGGAAACGTATGCACAAAGCAACAAAGCATGGACAAGCACACGCTAATCTTCAAAGCGGAGTGGTCATCATCAGTCTGCTTGAATCGGGCGCATCGACAACCGTCTGTTGACACCAGTTCAATCCACATGCAGGGGCTCCAGAGAGAAATAGGCTAAACCTCCCAGCACGCATTATCGCTTTGGCACAGTATCAGCCTTTGGTACTTGTGAATATAAGATGAACCCCTCTGATGAACATGATGCTCATTTTTCCAATCATGAGTTTATGACCATGACTAGTCTCAAATACTACTTATCTCATATAGATATATTAGTACTACTTTTATGTAAATAAGCTATATTAAGATGTTGACATTGCAGGCCTAATTACCATTAATGCAGAGATAAATTTGCATTTTCACTTCCGAGCCGTGTTGGATGGCAGTTTCCATTGACAGTGTTGACAGCGTTACAAGAATAACAAGAGAAGCCGCATACTGCATGTCTTATTCTTTACCCTTAATAAGCTTGTACGTGTATAGGAGCATTTGAAAGGAATTCCCAGAGAAGCCAATACTTCATGTGTGTTGCAGATAATGCGGCTGTCCCCATGAGAGCCACATAAAAGCAAAAACCCTCCAACGCTCCTTCCCCCAACATGCTATCATGCACAAAACACCTTCCACTTTGAAAGACTCCACTTCACTGACCGATTACCGTTAATGTATCACTGCAGAAATGTAAATTTCTCAGGCTTCGCTCGATGCTGCGCCCCAAAAAGGTTAAATAAGTGCAGCATGGTGTGCTGCATGGCTAAAACACCCCAGCTGTGTAGCTTAATTGAGATTCACAATGAAATGTAGAGCACCATATGTGCATTCATGCGTTTGCCTCCAGATTGCAGCTCTATCACTCACAGGCATCGGTGTGTGTCTGTGTAATTGTAAGACTCATCATTATTTATCAGTATCGATTTATTTCTTTAAGGTTGCAAGACAAATTTGATTCCCCGCTGTGCATTGTTGGATGTTAAAAATGGTGAGACAAGGTCAAGAAAATCCGTTTGAGGAATAGATGCAGTAATTCTCATTCTAATGAGAGAGATATGAGATAAGAGGAATAGATAGAGATACATATAAATAGAACCGTTTTTGCAGGTATCACAAATTGTGAACAAGGTGAATTGGCATGTCACTGATATCATTTTGTGAATGGGTTTGTTTCACCCTTACTTCATTTCAAGATAATGGTTTCCACTTTGCTACCTTCTGTGTAGCCAGCAATCTTAATTAGCACCCGATTGCTCCATTTTCCCGCCAATGAAATCCACTTAGATCCCAAACTCAATCTCATCTGTTCCAATTCTGTTTACACCTCACGATGGGGTTGGTATTAGTGAAAATATTTTAATGTGTGAAATGCTAAAGGAGATTTGAGCGCTTTATGCTATCAGAAGCGCATGACTTAAGTGAAATGCTTAGTTGTATTAGATTCAAAATACATTTATAACAATGATATTTGTTCTGTGAGCTCTGAGCTAAAGGATTTGAAAGACTCCAAAATATTTTTTGCAAGAAAATGTACTGTACAAGTCAAATGATATGTATATTACTTAAAGCAACACTATCAAGATGTTATGTAACCAGACAGTCATTGTGCCACTTTGGTCCAGACTGAAATTCCTCAAGATCTACGTAATGCATTGTCACAAGCTCTACCACTTTGTCAAATTTCTGCATTCATTGTGCATTCAGTTCTGATCGCAATTTTAACATTTAATTCAAAGCACAGTTTAGCCAAAAAATAGCCTGGTGGATTATTATTCTTTGTCAATAACTGTATCAAATGTTCCAGTGTGCCTTAAATCAACTATTGTGGGCGGCAGAGTGTCACCCAGTGGGCAGCGGCGGTACTGCCAAATGAATACATTTATAATTGCATTTTGGGTTTTTTTATAATGCTAGTTATTTCTTATATCTTAATGTGCTCAAGAATCCACAAACGTGATAATACATCAAAACTAAATGCAAAACTTCAATGACCAGCTACGTTTGAACATCACCGCGTCAATAAGACCAACAAGAAGGAGTTTTCACAACGTTAGCTCGCTAACAATCTCTCAGATGTGAGCTAACCTGCCCCAGTAAAAGCTCCAGTCATGAGGAAATATGAACCTGAATGCATACAATTTGGCTTCAATTCAATGGATTTGGGTCATGACAGCTGCCAGCTAAATGTTATTATATTTTTTTAAATCATATTTATTCAGGAAGGTGATCGTTGGAAACATTATTTTACAATCAAAAGTTGGCTTTAAGTAACCAAAGGTTGAGAGACCCTGCCTATGATGATTGTAAAGGGGTTTGCTTCAATAAGAGCAAAGGAGTGAATATATTTACAACATATATAACATATTTTGCAAGCAGGAAGTGCATTCACCTGATGGATGATGTGAATAAGGAAGAATCATATTTAAAAGAGATACTTTGTGGAAGAGTAAAGGCCAAGAAAACTCTCTGCTTCGCTCGCTTTGTGAAAACTGTCATTTTACTTTCTGCTCATTCATTTTATATATCTATTAAAAAAAAATCAACTGATAAATATTTGATGACACAATCTGAAATACTATCACGGTATTCTGGCTAACATCTGGCATTGTCTGGCCGTATCATATTGGAATTTGTAAAAACTAAATACAGCAATCACAGACCCTGAACGTGGCAAAATCTCTTCAACACAAAGGATTCGTAGTGAGTGTGTTCTGCTTCGGTCTTTCACTTGGCATGTCAAAGAAGCTTTGCGCCTCAGTAAGCATCGTGATACACCAAAAAAAAATGTAATTCAGACAAGCCTTGTTGCAGAATATATAAAATAGAATTTCCTCGGAGACAGAAGATGCAAAGAGCTTCACCGCTGAGCGAAGCCAACATCTGTGGCAGCTTTAATGAGGCCATTTGATGTGATTAACTGCGGGGCAATTATTGATCTTTACCAGAAGCTGGAAATAATACTGATAAGGGCAGAGACATCTATAATGGTTTTATGTGGGACTTTATTCCCAAATAAAACCATCATCTTATGTATTTTATTGTTTCTTTGTCTATGCAAGGTGAAGCACTGTGAATAAAAAAAAACTGGTGTTGTCCCAGAATGTATTATCATAAAGTAAAATATTATTATAAAGCTTTGCTGACAAAGTAACTCGGCAGGATGTTATTCAGCATTAAAGGTTGTACTTGTGGGTACGTGTGTGAATTCTGGAGGTAAGATAGAAATCCCACCTGTATGGAAGTGCAACTTTAGGGATTTTTGACTCAGGGGCAAAACATAATACAAGCGCACACACACACACACACACACACACACACAAACACACACACACCAGCACAAAACAAAAGCAACGAAGAGCAAAGACCAGCTCAGTGCCTCCTCTGCAGGTTTGGCTCTGTTTGGTTCTTCTTCACATCTCCCAAAAAAAATCCAAATAAAAAAAACAATCATCAGTCATAATCCAAATGTGTGTTTGCGTCACACCAGATTCAGGTGCCAAAAGAGACACAACCTATTCCTTTTAGATCAGTAAATTCCGAATACACTGGCAACATTTTTGCCTCAGTTTCTGCCTCCTGGTCACCACAATCAATATAAGACATTGATTTGTTGCAGCCTTCATTGACTCATATTCTGTGGTTCATGAAATTCAGTAAATTCCTTATATTGTTGTAAAAATGTATCAAGCGACTATTATTGTTGAATTAAGTCTACACGCAGTTACAATACCGGATCCTGATTGGCTTTCAGGGCCTCCTCCTCCCATGTATCTATTTCTTGAATGAAGCCAAACATATTTGGTTTCAAAGAGGAGGTTGACTCAGACAGAAAATGATCTGCAAGTGCTCACATGAATGGTTATTTTTCATTTCCCACAATATAGTTCTTTGCATGAAAAAGTGTAGGTGTACTCCACACTGGCGTGCTGTGCCCGTCTGCTCTCCACCACCGCCATCTGAAAACACAAGAAAAACCACGCAGTAGATGGACAAGAATAGATGGAATCCACCGTGCAGCATCGAATGAATCAAAGGCAGCGGGCTTGAGATAATCATAGCGAGGCACTCTGTGGAGAGATCAAAAGTAGATCATTTCTGCACCTGTCCGTGTCTGGGAAGTGTGTGTTTGGGTTGTGCTGGTTCACCGAGGGGAAACAGGACCACAGACGGGACCCCAATGTGTCAAGGCTCATTTCTCAGGTCTTATTTGTTCTTGCTTGTTTTCCGAGATTAGAGGCGATGTGAGACTCAGAGGGCAACACATGGGAATGAAAACTTCTGTTGTTTGCTGAGGTGATGTGTTTAAGTGTTTCATCTAAAGAGTGTGATGTGTCTAGCTTCTCAAACACACAATCGCGCGAGTGCAAATGGGGAGATGGAAAGTGTCTCCTTGCATGATTTCTGACATCTTAACCTGGAACGCTTCAGAGTCGACACGAATGCAACATCTATGACACCTCGACTGATTTCTTTTTCGAAACATCTTGCCTTGTTCGTTTAGTCTCATTGCTCCTGTGGTTCTGCTCTTCTACTTTGTTTTATTTATTTCATTAACACTACAATTAATGATGCTTTTAAAATAATCTGAACATAAAACAGAAATACTGACTAATGTATTAAATATGGTGTTTTCATGCATTTAGCAACACAACATGAATGAACACAAATTCATTCAACAGAATGAATTTTTTGTGTGAAAAAGCAATACAATGAAATGAAATAAACAGCAGGGAAACAAATATTGTCAAAAACTAAAACAATTAAAGCGTATAAGCTACAAGGCTATAACATTACTGGAAATTTAAAGCCTGATAAAAGAGATAGGTCTTAAAATACAGAGAGAGCTTGTCATCCTAAATCCAGAGGCAGTTTAGAGGCATAAAAACAGAAGGAACTGTCATCTTTACTTTTATGGGACATATAAAGAAGATTTAAAAGAAAAGCTGTGGAGTAACTTGCGTGATCCGTCTGGGACATAATGTGAAAAGCAAACTCTGAAGCAGAAACTAGCAATTTAACGCTTAATAAATATGTAAAAAAAAACACTTTAAAATCAATTCTAGAAGATAAAATAGGCAGCAGCCAGGAAGTGTGATCCTTTTTTCTTGTTTTAGTTGAAGTTAAGCACCTTTATTCTTCTTGCAATGTCCAGACAAAATGTCTGCTGTGAAAAAGGTCAACTGAGGTCTCTCCAGCCATGAATGCAAACATCTGTACCGTGTCCGATACATTACTCCATATGCAGTGAACTGAGGTTAGTGGATTATCATTTTGTGTCATTACTGACAGGTGGCCGTAGTGGCTGCAATTTTCTATCAAATGCAACATAATGATGGATTGCTGCCAGAAAGGAGACACTACTTTATCAGGTCTGTCGCTGCAACTTTTCAGGACACTCGAAGAAAAATGGTTTCCAAGATTCAATTTGTAAATTGCTGTCAAAAATGGAAGCAGAATAGAAGCAAAAGTCACCATAGGAGTGAAATAAAATCATTTTCCAGCTCATTTATAAAAGTAACTATGCACAGTTTACTTTTTTCGGTATAAATTGTGAACAACCGGCTCCAACAGTCGCTAATTTTTGGCGAACACCTATAGTGAACACCAGGTTTTCCTGCTCTTCCCATTCGTGTGCCATTGCATGAATGTGATATTATTGCAACTAATTAGACTTCTGCTATAGTGGGAGTTGTGTCATACCAACAGAATCTATTAACTAAAAGGAAACAGTGTACATCGTGCCTCTCTAGCCACTGCAACATAAGAGTATTGTATAGTACTGTATCTGCACACACAACCCTTGAGAAGAGGTATAATTGGGCCACATAAGTAAAAACACCGGTGTGGGTGGACAGTGAGTGGGTCGGGGTCAAGTCACCCTATCATCAGAGACGTTTAGGTCAGTCTAAAAACAGAACACCTTCATTGCATTACATTTCAACGTGTCATTACAGGAAACGCACACCGGGAAAAAAAAATCAAATAAAACCTGAGTGGATTTAAATGTAGCATAATTCAATTGTGATATTGGCGATAAGAAAATAAAATGTGTATACTTACACAAAGCTTGTCTGCATTTGTTCCAAACAATATATATGTACAGTACATACATTTTCCTTTACACAATTACAGCACGACAATCAATGATCTTGTTCTATGTTTCTGTTGCACTACATTGTGAAGTATGAGGAGCCAGGAGTAACACCATGAGTGTTGTGGGCTGCGTTGGACCACATCAGCCTTGGCGCTCTCAAACTTACACCCTTTGAATGTTGAAGAGCGTCTTCATGGCCACAGGCGAACCTATTAAAACTAAATCAGAGTTCAAGTGAGGATTTCGGTGTGAAGAACTGGGTTTGCTTGCATTTAAGTTGACTTTACCTGCTAAGCCTTTTGTACAAAGAATGGATCGGTCTGCATAATAGTATGATTCAGAAAGTTACCTCCGTTTAAAAAATATATAAATCAAGCAGGACATTACTAGTGCAGTAATAATACATAACATGAATAATTGATGTGTTTCATTCAGGTGGTGCAGCTCCAGGGCCTCGGTGTCCTCAATGCTCGCTGACATGCACTTAAATGGAACAGAGCCTTCCTGTTATCGGTCACTGGTGCTTTTCTTGCTAAAGATGCTGTTGTTCCTTGTGTTAAGTGCACTGGACAGCTGCACAGCAGACTGAGGATGTCTATGTCGACTCACGTGAAATATTATTGTACAAAACGTTTTACATTCACATCCCATAATACTCTAAAAGGTGGTGATTCATATTGACAAATGATGACAAAAGTCATTTAAACCAAATTATAATGTGAATTTAGAGGGCGATTGTCAGCAGGTGTATTTTCTTCTGTTCTAGTCTATTGCGTAATGTTTGATTTGGTTAGTTTGTGGGTATGATTGTGTGTGTAAGGGTAAGAGAAAAACCTAAAAACAATGAGCCGACTTGCTAATCACATCTCTGCTGAGCACTACTGACCTCGCCAATTCATTCAACGTCGTCCCACTTTCTTTAAAAAACTGCAGAACCTGAACGCAAGGCCACTCAGTTCATCAGAACTGCTCATGCAACTTCAGCACATCCTGCTGGAGCTGACCTCTTTTGCACTGATGCATCTCTCCAAACAGCACAAGTCTTCCTTTGAGGCAACACAAACTGCAAAGTATTATTTCAAACCTCTGACTGACAGGCTTGAATTTTTAATTATTTCAGCTTAAGAATCCCGCAGGGGTTTTTTTTTTTATTTTGATATCCAACTGTCTAAGGATCGCTTGATAACCTCTAAGTTGATTAATGAGCAAAATCATGTAATACCTATTTATTCTATTTAAGCACTACCATTCATTTCTCCTCAAGGACTTTGATCATTTGTGCTCCCATATGTGGCAGCGGTGACATTTCTCAGCTAATTTATCCGTCTGTTTGCTCGGGATGATTAATGAATGCGCACACACATATTGTAACTATACCCTTTGAGCCAATGCTGGTACATTTCTCCTCATGTACATTCGGAGGCCTCGAGTGAGCTTTAAATTCAACACATCTGAGACTCTATTTGACTTGCTGGATTCAGTTCCACCTTCAGGGCTTCGCTAACCAAAGGAGATTCTCCTCGGTTCGACTCACAAGCGCACGGGCGTTGATGAAAGTGGCGCCCCTCACAGAGTCTCGCCGCGGTGTGGCACGGCGTGACTGAACTGACTTATCAATGAAACATAAAGGAAAATGTGAAGCTCTCGCTTATGAAATGTTTCATTTTCGCACCGGCGTGCAAATGTAAATGAGCTCCTATAGGTGTCATGTGAGGATGTATGCAAGAGTACAAAGAACAGGTCGCGCCGTTGATGCTCACAAGCAATATTCAGCTGAGCAGTATTGTGGAGATGGGATATTTTCCTAACTAAAGAGCAGTGACGTCAAGCAGACCCACTCGACAGCCAAAGTGGGGTTTTTGATATGTATATTCCCTGAAATTATCCCCCTTGTTTCTCATGATTTCATTATCCGCTATCAGATGAAAAGAGAACTTTTGTAATAATTGCCCGCAATTATTGGATAGCCGACGCCTATTAGCATTTTGCTTGTTTCATGAATTAAAAGTGGCCCGTAAACCGCCAACTGCAACAGATCTACGAGGGACAATTAGCTTTAAAAGGGATGATAATGACGGACTAAGCAGAAACCAATTTACCTGCTTCTGCAACAATAGCACAGTTGCTGCTTAGCGTCAAGAAGAAAGGAGGACACATCTTAGTTTCCAATTTGGCATATTGAGTAAATATAAGAGGGTACATGTGACTGCACATGAAACCTGTATCGGCTCAACACTGTGCCAAGAAAAGGTTGGCTCGTAACAATAACAGCAGACTATATGTGAGGGCCTTTAAAACATGGTATCCCTGTGAAGTGAAATTAATTCCCAGGTAATATAAACTCTGGAGCCCGCAGTGTCACTTTGCTCTGACCCCTCTGGCCACAAGACAAGCTGTTATCGACAAACACGTCTGTCTCCTCAGTGGACCATGCTGGAATCTGTAAAATGAGCCCGGGGAGATCGTGGCTCAAAACGGAAAATGTCTGCTTCCACTTCCTGAAGAAATCAACAACCCTCGGACAACGAATGTCCCCGGATGACCTTTTATGCCGCTCTAATTTCCAATTTGTGCTTCAGCAGCCGGCATGCTAATGTTTAATTATCTTGTATATTAGATGTCTGCGAGTGTCATAAAGTTTGCGGTTGATGTCGAATTCAAATTAATGTCAAGGTTTACATTTTCTTTCATAAGTGACTGGAAGCTGAAGGACATGTTTTATCTTATTTTGGAAATAATGAGTAGGAAGTATTTCACTTGACCTCATTCTCCAGTGAATACCAACTAAAATGCAATGTGATCTTACGGCATACAACTTGATATTGTGGTGGGAAAAATACCGAGAGCATGAAGGTTCAAATAGTCCTGTTATTGACTGTTATGTGTGTGCCATCTGCTGGTTATTCCTGTGCAAAGAAGCGCGTTATATGCGTTACCCGTTTCGACCACTAGGGGGATGCTGCACTGCTGTTTCAAACAGAAGAGATTGTGGGGCTTCACAATAACAAAAATTCTATGACGGAAAATACAATTACTTGATAAAGACTCGACCATAAAATGCCATACGTATCCTTCCCTGCAGTGTTTAGAGTTATGTTTCACAGATAAAGTCTGGTGTGTTTTTTCCTTTGACCTCAGATTATTCTGCAGCACTATCACTATTCCCACTTATCAGAGATGAAAGATCATCTGTACAGACTGACTGTGTCCTATAGTGTCCCAGCATTACCTACAGCCCTATCAGTAATAAAAAGTACAATAACAACATGTACATATTGATACGAACACTGTAGAAATTGATAGTTAACATGTAATGGAAGGCTCCTTTAGCATTAAATAAAACCTCTCAATGCATTTAATTCCTTGATAAAGTCATACCTCATATGTCCTTTTATGTCGTTGGTGCTGTATAAATAAAGTATAATAATGAATTATGAATTTCATCCAGAAGTTTATTACATTATTAGCTTTTCGTTACACGTTGAACCTTTTATTTACTTGACACAAGTAATGACAGTATCCATTATGCAGCGTGTTGATAATAAACTGTGTTTGAGTATAATTATAAGCTTTCTTAGTGAAATGTTGCAGCTGATTTATTTTCATTTCATCACAGTGCTGTATTTTAAAGGACAGGCAGACAGATGAAGGAGGATAATGGGATATTTTCAGATTGTTTTGCTTTCAAAATCAATAGCTGACTTCTTTTCAAGACCCACGATGCCCTTCTGCAAACACAGTTTGTCAAAAGAATATTTGTTATGCTTTGTGATAAACCATGAAATACGGTCACTTCAAAATCTCCTCCACATGTGTGGACTTCATTGAAAAGCAGTGCTGATGCAAGGCTGAACACACCATTCCAGACAAAAGAAAAGCACATGCTTACAATGCATCAAGGCTCCATCTGTGTCAAGTGCAGGGCAGGCCAACAAGGACAATGGTAGGACAGTTATAGGGAACACGGCGTTCAAATCTCCAGCCAATCCTGTGAGTTTGACAATCACATGATGTCAGTCAGTCTTTGGCTGTCAGATTCGGCATAGTCAGCCAGTGAAGTCAAGGTTCTGGACTGTGAAACAGCAGGAGACCATCAGCGGGGATTCAGAACTTCTCTCAGTTGTCTTTTGCTTTAACTTTTTGAGAAAAATGTTTAGAATTGTTGTGTTTAACTATTTCATAACTATACAAACTACACAAGTTGTATTTATCTGCATGTATGCAGGTGTTATAATATTACATTAAAATAAACACATTTTCTTCCAAAGTATGTCACAGCCTTTCTGAGCAAAGTAGGACTGATGTTGGTTTTTGGTTCAAGTGAAAATCTTTGTCTGAGGACGGTAAACAAGGCTGGTTTACTTTTGAAATTGTCCATATTTTTTCCCCACACCGTGCCCGTTCAGCACTTCTCCTGATGAGGCCACGATGTTAAACATTAAGCTATAGCCAGGCAGAGTTCAGGTCGAGGTTGAGTCAGGTTAAGGTGGTGTGATCGAATGCAATACACTTTAAAAAGGTGCTTTGCAAAGAGAGCGGCCGTAAACACGCCGTACTCATACAATATAACTCGGTAAACCGTTTCAGCAGAGGAAGTGGAAAAATAAGCCTTAAATGGAATCAACATTGCTCTATTCATTTAGGACAGTTGGGAAATATGTTTTATCGTTTTCTGGCATAATCAAGGCTCTGATATTTGTCTGTTGTATGAGAAGATAGCCAGCAGTCCAAAACATTTATACATATATATATATATATATATATATATATATATATATATATATATATATATATATATATATATATATATATATAAAGAAGGCAGTTAGCTTAGCTTAGCCTTGCTCAAAGACTGGAAACAGGTTAACATCGAGCCAGTTAAAAACCAAGACCACCTTTCAGGCTCGATAATTATCACCCATATGTAGCTATCGTGTGTAAAATCTCGTAAAGAATTGACTTAAAAGTCTAAAGTAACTTTAGCTCAGTTAAAATGTACACTGAATAAACGTTAGTGGGTTACATTTATACGCTTTTAAAATCCGCGGCAGAATAAAGCAGCCGAGGTGAACATGGGCTGTAAGTCCATAAACACTGTGAGCTCCACAGCGGTGACAAACACGCCAACGCAACGGGGAGATTGTGCAACTTCTAAACATATGAGCAATGTTTGACTCGCGTCATTCCGTTTCAGGGTCAACTCCTGAACAGATAGCTTGATAAATTAAAGTTGCCGTAGCCGTATACTGCTAATCCTACACATATTTGATTGAATCACCAGATATTGTTAGTGTGGTCTGCTATTAACCCACCTGTTCATAGAAAAATGCTTAATTTAGGAAAGCCTAAGATTTAACCATAACCCATGAGGATTTGATCCTTCATTTTATTTCATTATTGAACTTTTTTTTATACCTTACACTTTAATACTGTACTTGAAATTCAAAAAAAGTATATAAGTAAAAGTAAGAGTGCAAGTAGGTGGATTTGAATACGGTCATTGCATTACATTTGGGCAGTTAATTCAATGTTCCTTGATTTAATCATGCTACAAAATGTTTTGGAGTTCATGACTGACACAGTTGTTGTTCAAGACATTTCAACTGAAAGAGTTTTATCAGCTATAAGTCATGTGTGCAAATCGCAGGACGGTCACCCTGGATGGCTGCTGTCATCGTGCGTTGTTCAATTAGTCACTGTCTGTGAAGCAACTCCTGGATGTGCCAAAGGATTACATCACTATCACATTCTGTCTCTCTGCTGTTTGTTGGTCAGCTTGAAGAGAAATCTGTTTGAATTTACCGAATGAAACGCATGGTGTATGTTAGGAGCATTGTCCAGCTGCTCCCTCCCTCACACACACACACAGAAATGTACCCACCGAGGGAGTGGCTGCTATTGGTCGAGAATGACACCTGAGCAGCCAGGCGGGGGTCCTTTGGGATGCTGATTGGCTGTTTGAGCTGTACTGCTCATGGGCACTTCTAGTGTGGCTGACTTGAATAGAGCTTTTGTGTAAATATGCCACATATACAGCCAGCGGGGGGGGGGGGGGGGGGGATCATGTACACTCATGCTGCAATGAAAAGCAGCCCAACACAATGGCCCTGAAACAAAATATTACCTTTGTGCAGCTTATAATGTTCACTTGTATGTGATATTGTCAAAAAAAAAGTGTTGATTTAACATTGTGGTAAGTTTTGACTTTGTGGTGTTGAGTCATTTGTTTACCAGGTTGCACAGAAAACATAAAGTGATTCACGATAGAGTCAGTCGCCCCGCTGTAGATACAGTACTTATCACCTTGGTGCAGTTTCCTTGTAAGTAAGATAAGAAACTCGCAGGTTTTTCTTTAAAGTCAAATAGCTATTAAAAGGTCAACGGCAGCAGTAAACTGGACTGGGAAACTTACAGATGATAAGAGCAGCAGGCAGTTTGTCATAACAGAAACAAAAGAGTAGTTTTGACAACTTGGGAAATACGCCTGTGTGTGTTTTTGCCGAGAGTTGGATGAAAACAATTGATACCACTCTCACGTCTGTTCATTAAATATAAGGCGCCAGCCAACGGCCATTTAGCTTAGCTTAGCATCAAGGGTGCAACCGGCTTGTCTAGTCCCCAAAATGTTGAACTATTCCTTTAAATAACCACATTGAATGAAATCAAACATTTTTTTAAACATTTTCATTCACTAAATAGCAGAGTGTGTTTGGCTTGTAGCTCTGATTTAGGATGTGTTCATCATCCATTAAAAGCCAACATATTCCTTCTGTTTTAGAGCCAGAATATAGGCCTGCTGTGCGGGGTTAAGTGTAGGACCTGGCTCTGAAATCAGGTGAGCTGCTGTGAAACAAGTCTGGATCTGAACGCTTGAGAACAAAGAGGCTGGGAGCGTTGCATCCTGGTGCCACGCCCTCGGGCTGTAGAGTCAGGGCCTTTATTGCAGCCTTTGTTAAGCTGCTTGATACACTCTATACCGCAGAATCCTCTTTCATCTTTCATGGCACAGAGAGCGGGATACTGAGAAGATGTGTGAATCCAGAGTACCCAGAATGCATTGAAGCGGCGGTATTGAAGAAAGGAAGAAAATAGGGTTAGAATGTTTCGAGCAAACTATGGATTATTTACCAAGTGATAAAAAGGGACGCATACTGTCTTTACCTCTGGTGCATTTACATGAAAATACCCGCTTTATTATTGTGTTGAACAATTTTGAAGGCTCCTAAAATGAGCAGTATCTCAGCACTTAGAAAGGAATAAACGCAATGATGTTTGACACCTGAACTAGAAGGAATAAAGAGGATGAAGCTGAAACCGTTTCCGTCTTAATCAACTCTTCCGGGAGGACGGCTTAGGATGTTTCCCCTCATAATTTCACACAAAATTGGGGAAAGAAATTGTCAAGCTTGAGTTTGACAGCTCAATTTACCAGCAGGATTTTCCTGTAGCTATAATTCAATCCCTCCCAGTCTAACAGCATAATCTATGGCACGCTTGATCTCCTATTCATTTGAAGTGTCATAGCATCCTGCTTTATCTTCTGATGTGGATGAGACCTCCTCAATGCCAGCTCTGCCGGTTGCTAGGAGCTATTTGCTATATGCCGAGTCATTTTCACGGTTATTATGGCTCCGCATTAGCTCACGTACGACTTGTAATTTCATCCTCCACTTTAATGCACATGTTACAGTCAGTATAGAAGCACAAGAAGCCATATTAGGGATCTAAATTCCCGCAATATCGCACTATTTTTCTTTATTAACCTTGATTTCCTTCTTTTAGTAATAAATAATAATTACTTAATGTCTCTCTTTGTGTGGAAGCCGTCACAGGTCACACACGTCCAACAATACTGACACCCTGCACACACTCACTGCTGGAGTTTTTTTTAAATCCTCAGGTTTCTGGGTTGTCGAGAGATAAATGTATTCATTTTGGGAATGTACACACACACACACACACACAGCCCATAGACCTTTAAAACACTCAGTGGAGCAGAGTGGAAAACTATTGCTGGTTTACTGAAGTATTGCAGTAGTTTTGGGGCCTCGGAGAGCCCCCCGTACATGCAGCCTTCTCATTTTGACCTCCTTTCCCCCGTCGGAAAACTGTGAAGCTGTGGCGATTTATCTGTGTTAACCACATGGGCCACTGGAATTAGGGTGGAGTGAATATGACTGATGTCATTATCTAGGGATGGCAGCAAAGTAAATGTCTCTAAATGTTGGTTTAGTACCACAACGGGGTGTTTGGAAAGAGGTCATGATTGAGGATGTATGCCATCATATCGAAGGGTCTTATGAAATGAGTGAGGAAGAAAAAGAAACCTGTTTAGATGGTTAAGAAGCTGTTTTTCTCTCTTTGACAGTGCTCTCATCCAATAAGATATGCTGTGTTTGTTCAAGCCTCATGCAACACAAGCATTCAGAAAATCAGACGGGAAGGGGTGGGGGGGACAAATGCAAACTTTTCAACCCTCAATATACTTTCATGCTTGACTTGTTTGGGACAAAATAGTGAAACTGCTCCAGTGGAGTGCAGCTGTGACATTTATATTTAACCATTCAGCTATCACTGCCATTTTAGAAATGGCATTTTCTCATTCTATTCAAGTGGAACCAATTTAAACTCGGTCAATTTGAATGTGCTGTCTGGAAACTGTAATACTTATAATATGACTTATATATCCATATGAAATACAAACATTCAAACACTCATTCAAAAGCTGCTGTAGTGGGACTAAAAAGGCTTCTTTATCTTTTAAATTGTGTGATGACATGGTTAATAATATTAAAGTCTCTGGAATAAAGTAGCTTCCCCACCACTACATTTGCCATCAGTGTTTGAGAATACAAGTCGACGGTCATGCTAGTGGGTCTGCAAAACTGTTTTGGGAAAAACTGCCTTTATTTAAGTAAAGGAAACACATAATTCAGGCAGCAGGTGACGATTCAAAATGTAATGGAATATAATGCAGTGAGGCTCTTAGGCACTTCTCTCAAATGTTTATTCAGATCAACTTCTGCTGAATCAACACACATGTTGGCTTGATTTACTCTTCCGCCCCCTTTTGTGTCTTTTTGTTTGGGCAAGTAATACATTTGGCATGTGGCACGTATGCCTGTCAATGGTAATATATATATACATATTAAAACTGGACTCAACCTGCTCAATAGTCTGCCGTGCATTATGGTATGGCTCTGCTGGTAGTATCCCATTCAGACCATCTGACCACAATGCCGTTTGGACTGTCTGTCATTGCTCTTCCTCCACTGGCTCGATGTTTTCCAGTGGAAAACTGAAACTAAGAACACTTGTAATCAGGCCTAAATCTCACCGCTGTTTGCTTTAATGCACACACATTCGTTAACTTCACCACCTCCTAGAAAGTGCAGCTCACAGCATCGTTCTCATTCTCAGAGGGAAAACATCCTGGAGTCTGAAAACAGCTCCAAAAAGACAAAATCACAACAAACAACACATTTTTATAAATATGCATACAGTAGGTAGCTGTTGTGCTGGAGCTCACCACAGGGAAGAAGTTGATATCCCACTGAGGTAATAGTTACCCTGTAGTTTAGTCATTCAGTTGTGTGTATGGCTGTGTAGCCATGCAGGCTTGTGTTTGAGGTAAACAAACTCAACTGTGTTATTTGTACTGACGAGTTCTCTAATTCGTCATTTTGAGGTTGTCAGCTGCTGCTGTTTTGCATCTATGCTACTTCATCTATACCTTTTTTTTTCATGGATTCGCACGACCCGCTAATATAATAGGTAGACAACTATAAAAATGTTGGACCCAACCGCTCAGGTTGCTATTTTCTTTTGCATTTTTTTCTGTTTCGCTTATCTGCCTTCGGCCTCATGCTCAGCCCTCATACATCTGTTTTCCACTCGTGTTGCTACCAGACGAACAGGGAAGTGTACTGGTGGCGCCCCTCCCCCCTTCCATACATGTGATGGTGTGTGATGTGTTAATCTCTATAAACAGATTCGGCATTTACATGACGAGTCTGCAGGCAACTGGGCTAAGATTTAGCCAGCGAGCGCTTTCTGGTTTCTGCTCGCAGTCCAAGGAGTATTGACCATTCATGTTCGATGGGTTCCGATATTAGTGATGTGGTAACTGTGTGAACTTTCATTTCTGTTGCAATTGTGTGAGGTTGTTTGCATACGAGTGTGTGTGTGGAAGCACCTGGTAGCACTTCGGTGGCCCCTTTATGTCTGGCTCCTGCAGACACTGAGGTGCTTTACTATCGATTTAAAGGTTTAAATTTTCTCTCGTGGTTGGGCAAGTTGACAATAACCTTCTGACAATTTGGTATCGACATGTCCTTCCCAAATTCTACTCCCTTAAATTCTACTCCATTGGCTTTAAACTAAATCAAATCAGCATGCTAATTTGTGCAAAATAACAAAAACATGTATGCTTACATGTAATCCTGGACAAAGGGAGAGAAAAAACAACCTCTACAGCATCAATGACTTGCCAATTAGCACTAAACACAAAGTATTTACAGTACATTAACGTGTGCACCAAATTCCATGACAGTCCCGCCTATACTTGTAGAGACATATTGTATTAAATAGTTTAAACCGCATGGTGCCGGGGAAGGAAAAGTTGGGGGATCATGAAAAACATTAGGATTAGGACACATCAACACAACGTAATGTACTGGCAGACTGACGTTGCGGCCTAGCCATGCTGCTAGCATGAATAAAAAACCTTTAATGGGCTTGCATTGATCCCATGCCTGCTTTCATTATCGTTACAGGATGTTTTCTTTTAATATTACCAGTAATAGGGGCACCGTTTTCCTCCACATGGCACATCAAATCAGCCATAAAGAGATAAATTCAGCAGTTGGGTTCAGGGTTTGAAGCTGAACACTGAATGACAACCAGAAACCAGTTCCCTCATTTGAAGCAGAACTCATTTTCGCACCACATAATTGCCAAAAAAGCACAAATACAAAACCCTGAGACATCAGTCACATAATTACACCAAAGAAGGAGTTTAATTAAACGTAATTCCTAATTGAAAATAAATGCTATCTGATTGATATGCTTTCCGTTTTATTTTACCAAATTTGCTGTAGGTCACGATGCATCACTTCATTTTGCAAGGCAATTTGCATGAAAGAAAGATGATTCAACCATGGTATTACTTTGTACAACATGCCGGCAGCTGATATTAAGTAAATATGACTTAGTATGGGATTTTTTTTTTAAAGTAAAACTGACCTAACTGGAAGTGGATTGTTGATGCAGTGTCTGGTTTTTCTTTTGCAACACATGTCCTCAGACGCAGTGAAAAACAATATGCGCTATGCAATATGTGTTTTGTTACATGTATGCAAAAGGTGGAAGTTTGTTATCGCATTGCACTATATACCTGACTGGGTCACACAGGTTTTTGCAAAACAGTTTCCATGTTTTTGTCCTTGCATTGGGGGGACTGAACCTTCCATATTATCACAAGCGGACGTGCAGTTCGTTTGCATGCCCCTCCCTGCAAAGTCCTCTTTGCAAGCCACGCCTCCTCTAACCTGACCCAAAGTTCAACAACCTTTTTTATCAACAACAGAAGGAAAAAAAAGTGGCACTAATCCCAGTTTCCAACGCTATATAAAGGCACCTGTGTAGGAGATTGGAGTAGTTTGCTTTTGGGGGAGGATTAGATCTGTACATGTCTGAGCATTTATTCAAGAGGAAATTCTGCTTTTAGCCTGGTAAACACATATTTGCATTTGTTTAAACTAACAATCTTACAGGAGTTTATTATGAAAGGCCATTACAGCTGTTTCCAGTCATGAGTTTCGCATGATGTATGTGGCTACTTTTGTTATATTGTAATATGTGATATTATATCCCTGCTTTTATTAGATATCTTCAAATCCTCTTTAAGTTCCCTGTGTTTATGCGTCATTTAAAGTAGTTCTCGGTTTCCACTTTCACTTCTGCTCACCAGACGCCTCCTGGCTTGTGCGTCTGTCCCGGACGAGGTGGGCGGTGAGGCGGCGACACGTCATATCAGCCGCCGCGCTCTGATTGGCTGCCGATTCTCACCCGACACAGCTGTGATTGTTTTCTGCAGAGAACCCTCTTGTCCCTGGTATGAGCTTCTGTGCTGTGGAATGGAGCAGCACTGTCCTCTCTCTATCTCTTTCTCTCTTTCCGTCTGCTAACGACAGTGTGAACAAACAGCGTGAGCGCAGTCCTTGTTGCAACGAGCAGGAACACCAGGAGGGGGGGGATCCTGTCTCAATCACACTGAAGCAGAAGACATCTTGAGATCAAGGTAAGCACCAGCCTTTACTCAATGGAGCCCAACTTATTCCCCTCCCAGCAGGATACAAAAAAAAATATACATGTATGTTATGCAACATTGAATCTGTCCACGTGCGAGCTAAATGTAACTATGTATCCAACTGTCCTCCAGCCTTAAAGTGCCAAATGCCCAGACTGGAGGAGCACTGCTGGAGCTGCTCCTGTGCATCAAGGGTCGAAACTAAACACTCGTCCGGAGCTAACTGGTTAGCATCCAAAGCTGAAGAAATGATGTCCATCATCACCTCGGTGCTCAGCAATGCCTACGGCTCCCTGCACGACGTGCGGACGGCCAACCTCATCCGTCGGGGTCTCGTCCTCTTCACCGTCGGCGCGTTCCTCGCCTTGGTGCTGAACTTGCTGCAGATCCAGAGGCATGTCACCCTGTTCCCCGAGGAGGTGATGGCAACTTTGTTTTCGTCCGCCTGGTGGATCCCGCCGTGCTGCGGCACCGGGGCCGGTGAGTAGACGAGACCCCAAAAAAAAGGAAACGTGCATACATTTGTGCGTTATGAATAGTGGTGGTAGGGTTATCAGTAGTTTGCAGCTAAGTTTGAGACAAAGGAATGCAGAGAGGGGAGGGGTTACGGTGCTGTGGTTTCTTCCATATGAGGAGAGACGTGCAGAGCTAAATAAAGTCAGTAAGATGCCGCTTCCGAATCAACAATGGGTGCTGAAAAGTCTGAAAATCATCGCATGTGGGGTTAGTTTACATGCAACACCGTACTGTGCTGTAAAACAATGGACATGTAAACAGTTGTAAACAATACTGTTTTAGTATTGTCACTGCTGCCAGCTAAACTGTATGAACATGTGGTAATGATTCACCATTCGGCTTTGTTATTGTTGGCTATTATACAGGCCTTCCTTTCTAATGCTATACTAGTCTTCATGGTTTTGTCTGGCAGTCAGTTCTAAAAAAAAAAATGACTTGGAACAGATGGTAGCAATTTTTGCTCTCTGATTGGCTGCAACAGCCGGATACGAGATCAGCGGCGCGCTCATTGGCTGGTGTCATAACGGGTGAGCTGAGGGGGCGGTGCTTTAAGGCCAGGAACCGGGAAGTGGGCGGGGCAGAACTAAGAGGGAAAAACAACATCATTTATCGTCGGCTCCTCTTGCCATGTGATGCGTGGCAGAGAACAAACGAAAGTTAAACTGCAGCTTTATATTTGTTCAGTCTGTTGCCAAATGAATGTCTGTCCGTGTCATGTAGGAACTTGCTTATGGTCCTCATTGTGTAAAATATGTGCTTGCAGTACTTAGTTTACAGTGAAGTACATTTCCTTTCCATTAATCTAATCCATTTTCAAAGATAGAGAAACAATACCTGTTTCCAGTTTCTAAGTTGTAAGAACTTTGCTCCTTGTCTTTGTTTTATGCAATGATAAACTGAATATTTCTTGGGATTTTGGATTGATGCTTGCAGAAAACAAACAAGCAATTGTTTTCAATGTCTGATCGAAAACTGGAGCTAAACTTTACTTAAAACCAGGATTTTACATCAAAATAACCATCAAACAAACAGCGTTAAAGAAAAGGTTCAAAAGAGTACTCCATCTATTCCTGTTAAGTGTATGCAGGTGTCTAAATAAGACTTCATTGTTGAAGTGCATGTTCAGCAATTGAAATAATCCCACACAGCAGCTCCATAACAGGATTTGCCTGCTTGCGTTTTCACATAATTTCTGCTTATCTTGTGTAATTTTGGGGTCTGTTTGTTCCCTCTCGCAGCTGTTGTCGGCCTGCTGTATCCCTGCCTCGACAGCCATTTGGGAGAGCCGCACAAGTTCAAGAGGGAGTGGGCCAGCGTCATGCGGTGCATCGCAGTGTTCGTCGGCATCAACCACGCCAGTGTTGTATCCTTTCAAGCACTTGCACATTCTCTACATCGATTTTATTTTGTTAAAATACATGAAAAGGGCACAGTTCAATGTCTAGTTTGAACAAAGTATGTAAAGCGACAAGATATCCTGCTTTCCCATCAAGAAGTGGTGGAACTCCTGCATGTCGTGCAAATATTTGAGTATGAACTAGTCCTAAGTGGGCGTCTTTCTGTTTGGTTTTTGTCCTTAACTGCGTGTTGATACAGAAACTAGACTTCGACAACAACGTGCAGCTCTCCCTCACGCTGGCAGCCTTGTCCCTGGGCCTGTGGTGGACATTCGACCGGTCCAGGAGCGGCTTTGGTTTGGGCATCACCACCGCCGTCCTCGCCACTGTTTTCACACAGCTGCTCGTCTACAATGGAGTTTACCAGTAAGTTAGCCGTCAGCTGTCATTGCAAAAAGGGAACAAAAGCAGCCCAGGTTTCCCCCCTTTTTTGAGGAAACAAAACTGATGCCATTAACGAAGATTAACCAAAAGGGCTTAGTCGGCACTAATTATTGGTTTTCGTATTGCACTCGCAGCAACAACTATGTTTGTTTTATAATGATATAGCTGTCGAGTAAAGCCCCGCCCCCGGGTGTGAAGGAAGTAGATGGTGTACCTGGAAGTACTCCCAGCTGCATGATTCCATCAAAAATAAAAATATGCGACAGATAAGGCTGGAAGTTCCAGGTTCTATTTTGGGAAGTCCCCTTGTCTCTGAGAGCCCAATTAACAGGACCCCCCCACCGGCTTCAGTGGCATACCTTCAAAAATACACAGCTGAGAAAGGGGACTCTTCATGTTAGAGGTTCAAAAGGTAGCTGCAGCTCACGCTGACTTTACAAGGATGAAACCGAGAAGGAGTGCGTACATTTTCTCACATGACAGGTTTTGTTTGTTTTAAGATGTCTTTTCTGTTGCAGTTATGTTTCTGTTACATTGTACTTGCGTTATTTTACGATATCTTATTTAGCTGAGCGGAGAACTGGGTTTATTTTGACAACTTCCATAGAGGTCAGGATCCGCTCACCGAACCGGCTCCACGCTGTTGATTTAATCATTTTGGTTTTTCCTCTCTTTCAGGTACACGTCTCCAGACTTCTTGTATGTACGCTCCTGGCTCCCATGCATCTTCTTCTCGGGCGGTGTCACCGTGGGAAACATCGGACGCCAACTTGCCATGGTAATGTCTGAAATGTATTCATTTATATATATATATATATATATATATATATATATATATACACACACACACACACGAACAGGATATATATATCTCTATCTCTCAAACGTCAGTCTGGGTCTAATGTATATTCACTCTCAAAACACTTGAAACATTCTTCAACCTATGAATATAACACATACAAAGCAAGCATTTAAGCTATTTTTTTATTCACAATTTTCTTTCTCTCCTTTTTTTTTCCTTAAACAATGTGATTCCCATAGTGACCTAGCAGTAAAAAAAATAGTTTTGCCCTCCATGTGCTGAAAGCTTGCATTTAATATGTATTAGCTTGCAGTTGTGTCACATCTTGACTTTGAGCCTTCACTTTTCAGTGGAATGTCCTGCAGTCACACGATACTCTTGATCCAGACGCTTTTTTCCAAGATTATAATTCGGGGGGTTAACAACTGTGACGATGGGGAAAATGTTTTGGTCTTATTTGAGCAAAATAGCTCCTCACATTTATCGGTATCAGCTCTGAGCGATCTATGTGTCTGAACTCATCTGCACTGTCTAAACTGTGGAACAGACTTCAAACGAATCCTCTGCCTCGCATGCTTTATTTGCAATTTTAAAACTGAACGACAACAACCAATTTATAAAACAGTCAAACCGGCTTAAAGTTGTGCAAAGTGCATTGGACACCCCCACCCCTCCTGCCCCCAACCCCTCTTTCCTTCATAATTATCCCATCAAGCCGGCTTTGATGTCTTCATTAAGCCTGTGCCCAGAAGCCTCACCTCATTCTGTCTGTAAAGTAAGAGTCCCGTCACTCCCTCAGTTTGACTCAAGTGAAAGCGTGAAAGCAGATTAAGGGCTGTTGTTTTTCACAGTCGTGGTGAGACACAGAGCCAGTCAGGACTCGGCTGACCAGAGGGTCATTTGCTACTTGTTGTTTTTGTTTGCGATGAGGCCGGAGGAATGTTGGCACATGTCTGTGCTCGTGGTTTTGTGTTTTCCCCCCCCCTCTTTCGCTCCAGTGGGTCATTTATGAGCAGGATCAGGAGGAACATGAGGCTTTGTATCTCCGAGTAGTTTAGTTTGTGTTTGTATTCTGGGTTAAAGCCAGTTGTAGTGAAACAGTTTGTTTCGCAGCATTAACCGTGCAGATTGGAGTTCCTCGCTCTTGTACTTATTGGCTCATTGAGTCATTTCACCTTCTTATCTGAAGTTACACAGTCAGATGTGTAGTTTTGGAATACGTGAGGGAAAAAGTTCAGTTCACAAACTTTGTCTGACTATATTTAGAATGTAATTTTTTTTTGTGTCGGGTAAAATAAGCAGTGAAAAAGGCGGTATGCATTTTTATTGTGTCGAGCAAGCGTTCCTCTCGTCCCTTATTGTACAACAAAGGAAATTCTAAAAAGAGGAACTGAATAATGTTTTTTGCCCGTCTTTAAATTTGACACCTAAAACTAGTTCTGATTTGGTCATAAATCAGCAACCAATCCTTGTTTTCTTAAAATCTACTAATTTATAGATGAGTCTAAATTCATTTCTAAATCCACACTTTGGTTCAAACTGCAGTTTTGAGTTTACAGGAAAAAGAAACTAATGTGTAATTCATGTCTTGAAAATGAGTCACCTGAGGCTGTTAATCTCCTCTGTCTTCAGAACAACAGTTTTATGACAATACTTTGTGAGATGCCTGTCCCTGTAGGGATCATAAATCTACATCGCGTCTTACATAAAAAGGTTTCAGCCACTACCCATACTCCTAAAGACACTCAATTTGTAAGCAACTTTGCGACTCCACATATTCTACTGTTTCCTCTAATTGCTGGAGAGCTTTGATTGACATGTTATTTACACCGAGCGTCTTCTCTGCTTCCCCTCAGGGTGGCGTCGAGAAACCCCACATGGACTGAACAGTGGAAACGCAGGAAAGCAGGCGAAGGACAGACAATGTAAAGATGGACAAGTTACGTGAAGAATGAGGAGAATAACAGGAGCGCAAAAGACTCATTGTTTTCACTTCATCCTTTGTTCTCATAACAAAGTGCGGGTCAGAAAAAAAAGCCCCTCATCTAACGTGCCATGTCCTCTGCACCTCCTTGTGGCCAAAGCGCCTCTCCCTCCTACTCCATTAGCATTAAGGCTCCCTCCACACCACACAGGAGGACAGTGTTTGCCTTTTTTCTTCTTCTTTTTTTTTTTTTTTTGAAGTGAACTGGTTTTATTTTAATGCTGGAAGTGTACGTATCTTTCTGCAGGTCATGGAGTGGGAGCCCGTGCTTTAGTGTGGATGCGTCCTGGCCTTCTGGTCTTTGCAGAGAAGACTGGTTTGTCTCCAGCCTGAATATATTATGATCATAAAAGGGAAACGTTGCATGAGTGGGCAAAAGAAAAATGTCCTCACTCTATCGCTTTGCGATGTATTCGGTGGCCGCGGTTGCATCGCTGGGGCACAAGAGGGGGAGATGTATGTTCCCAGTCAAACCAAATTAAGTATTTATTTTGTAGTTCTTTGAATGACCCCGACGCAAATGTACTGTATGACTGATGATGAATGATGCTTCCCATGTGGAAAGAAACTCCTCAGAGTCATATCTGTGCTCTGAAGCCAGCAGCAGGGCGGAAACATATCGCTACATATTTACCGTGAAGACATTAATGCCGTCGATCTGCTCCTCTAAATTGACCTTTTTAAAGTGACGGAAGCGCATGCGAGAGGACGGTGGTTGGAATGAAGAGAGACAGGAAATGTGTTTAAAGAGTGCCAATTAGTTTGTGCCGGCGACACGAGGCCTACGAGTCGCATTTACCTGTGAACAGCAGCGTGTTCGCCACCGTCTGCCACGACGAGATCACGGCTTATTGTCCGGGAAGACCTTCAGTACATTGTTTTTGTCCGCTTCTGACAACTTTAAGATACACAAACAGAGGATTGTTAGGTATGGAGTGATGGAAGAAAAAAAAAATCACATTTTGTGTTATTTTTTTATCAGCAGAGCGGAGAAAGCCACCAGGAGTATACTCGAACCAGCATCCGTGGTCACCGTTGAACCAGTTTAACACACTGTTGTGACCATGTGTTCAATGTCTTTGTGATCATTTCCATTATTTTTCCTCTCCAGGTTCAAAACTATTGGGAACATTCACCAGTTGAAAGAGAGGGCAGGACATTATTTCTTAAGATTTGCAATCTGTGATTGCCTGTGTATTATAGAATGTAGTGCTTTTGTCACTATAACAGTTTAGTTTTACCATTTGTACAAACATTATTGCTTCTGTTTAATGGCTTTCCTATGTGATGAGGAACGGTATTATTACCATACTAGACCTGCGGTGTGTTAGTTAGCATTTGGGGGTCTACAGGATTAAGTGCAATCAGAGTATACATTAGCCAATTATTCTTCCTTATTTATTATTTTTTTCTGACTGGCTAAAAAAAAACAACTTGTAAGTATATGCAGTTAGGATACTTCTTAAAGCAATAACATCTTTGTTTTTGTGTCAGAGATTACATGCCTTCAGAGTCAATACCAATGACTCTCACCAGAGAGACAAAATAAGAAAGATATTGTGTCAAACTGTTGTTAAAAAAAAAAAAAATCTCATTTAGTCGAAGCAAACCTGATTTGCTTTTTTTCTTTTAAATACTTTTTTTGTGGCAGATCACTTCAGGTTGAGTCTGTTTACATTCAGGTGTATTTCACGGAAGAGGAAGCTTTATTTTTTGAGGTGGTGAAGCACCTTTTTTGTTACGATGTTTGATTTTCAGTGTCTGATATTTCAGCCATGTATCATTTTTGCTACCATGCATTTAAGTGAAAAATAAACACCTGATAAGGATATCTGCGTCCACTCATCACTCGCACATGGGACTGGATTAAGGGATTCAAAACCAGATTATTATAGAAAATGAATCTAATAATGATGTGTACAGTACTGACATATTGACACCATCTATAAAACCATACTGATATGAACCTGATAGGAACATACAGCTGAGCGTCCTTCATTCTGCCTTTTGAGCAGAGACTCTGGCCTAATTACACGTCTCAGCAGCTTCAGTAAAACAACGGCTCTCTGATTTTCCTCCTTGTTTATTTTCTGGGTGTCAAATGCAGCCGCAGCTCAATCGCAGCAGAGCTTTCTGGGGTTTGTTGTGTCTGCTGTCACGGACCAAGTTGAATGGATGAGGACACTCTTTTGTCCGCGCTCTCTGTCAGCCTCCGGAGCCATTATAATGTCTTCTGCCGCATCTTTCCTCCTCCTCCCTACCCCCCCCCCCCTCTAAAAAATAAAAAAAAAAGAAACCACCCCCCGCCCTTGTGTGTCACTGGGATCACAAGGAACTCCCCCCCTCCCCACCCATCCCCGGTCTACCCCCTCTCTGAACACGCCTTTCTGGAGGGCAGACTTCTATTTATACCTAGCGGGGGACTGACAGTTAACCTTTTGCTCTGGGGGAAATTTCTGGGAGTGGGGCCAATATCCGTGGGCCATTCTGAATGAACCCCTCGTTCTGGGAGGCTCTCTATACATCTATGTATCTGTCCTCTATCTATCTATTTATCTATCTATCTATCGCTCCCTCTGACAGGCCAACGATCCAGCGCCACACGCCACTTCTCCCCTCTCCTTCCTCTTTCAGTCTCCTCCTCTTCTCAGGCAGAATAATTGGCCGGGCTTCAACCTCCTTTCATTTCCAGCCACAGCAAACTGAAAGACTCCATTAGAGCGCCTCCTTATTGCCAAAACAGCCCCCCACTCCCCGCCCCCCCCTCTTCCTCTCTCCGTTCAACATGAGGAGACAGGCCCGGGCCCATCTGATCTATTGATTTGAGCCATCTATAGATTCTCCTAGTAGACCGTTCAATCGCATCTCCTCGCGGCACCTCTGTGTTTTTGATTATGTCTTTGAAATTGCGGTTATTGAGCTTTTACTGTGTTGCTGCGAGTCAACTGCCAGTAAACACGAAGACAGTGATGTTAACATTCAGCAACTCTTCAATTATAACAGGATAGCAAGCAGAGGCCCTCCAGTGGGTCAGTCATTACAAACCCATGCTGTGCAGACAAACACTGCTCTAATGGCACATTCTGGAGATCCCAACGTTCCCGAAGGCAGCAAACATGTCGGTATACAGCTCTGGGACATGTGTGTAAAAGGATGTACACGACATCTAGAATATCTCCATTTGAAAGAATGGGGGAGTCATTAAAAATATAGATTTAATGAAAGGATGGGATAGGCTGTTGTAGTTTATCCTTTTGCTTGAGGAAAGTCAGCATGTCTGCCATGAGATATGTCGAAAATGATGTCTTTTGCTGGATTCATTCAGCTTTTTCCTCATTGAGTGTCTTTGATGTGGCAATATATTATAAGACTCACTTAACTTACTATCAGCTAATGCTACACAAGTGCATAAATCACTGGTAAAAAAGTATGCTGATCACACTCGAATAAGTGTTTTAATACTCAAGATGGACTAATGTACTTTTTTCTGTGATTGAAATTCTTCATAGTTTCATTTATTTCCAATCCGATAGAAAATCTTGATCATAAATGGCAAAAAAAAACAAACTGTTTTCCCGTACAACCATAAAACAAATAAAGGCGCCCATTGAGAGTTCATGGCTCACAGGTTTAGGAAAGAGGAAGATATAAAGGCCGGCCCCAGAAAAAAAACATAAAAATAAATCAAGTTAATTGCCCAATAATAATAAAATATATATGTATTTTTTAAAGTAGCAGACCTCCAAAACGCAGGCCTTAAACCCAGCTTGCAAACATTCATAAGAGCCAGCGTGTTATTAAGGTCACCCACTCCCCTAGTTCAAAGTGTTGTGAGGTAATTCCTTCTCACCTAAGGGACCCTCAGCTGTTTCAGGTGGCTCGTCTCCCTCTTAATCTCTGCAGTCAACTTCTTGGCTGAGGGATCTCCTGTCTCCTCACTCAACCTGTCACACACATTTAAAAGTCTCTCAGGCTGCACAGGCTGCATGCATACAGGTGGCACAAAGAGCTGAAGAGCACAGGACTGGAGGATGTTGTGTAGATCATGCAGTATACAGCGCTATCTGCTCTGCAGTGATGGCTTTTGTTACCACCAGATGACAGTATTTATCCTCTCAGCTTGTCTGGACATTATTACCATGACCTTTGTGGACCCCTAGTGGCGGCACAAGGAACAGCAGACATCTTGTGTCCTGATCTCACAATGCAGAAACCTATTCATCCAACTACTTAAATCAAGAGTACATTTAGAGAACATCAAGCTCTTGAGACCTTTAGACCAAATACAGATAGAAACCACTTAGTTGATCGGAAATGACAAGCTCTATATGTTTAAAATTGTATGTGTTACACCCAAATTTGAACATTTTCAGAAATCCTATCAGGTCTTTTGTTTAGAAAATAATAATAAACAGAGTTTCATGACCGCCTCTCTCGATCCCACCAAAGAACATCAAAATTCAGATTCAAAAAGATGATTTATTAAACAGTGGCTGGAAGATTATTCTTGGAATATTTATCTCACACTGCAGCGAGCGGGGCAGAATCACATGCATGATGGAAAAGGTCAATGAAATGGATTGAGAGTGGAGAAAATCATTGCACACTCTTATTTCTCTGCCAAAAGGTCTTCAGCGGCATTAATGTCCTGCTCTCTGTGATATATAATGAAAGAATGTGTGTGTGTGCGCGCGCGTGTGTGTGTGTGGTTTAGGTCTACTGAGTCTTCATTACACCAGAGCTGGGTCCACTCCTGTCCTCTGTCCTCTGCCCTCGCTCATTGCCTCTCCCAGTGCCGGCCAGGAATAATGAATTACAGTGGATGCCATGGGGGGGCTCAGTGAGTGGCTCAGAAGTGGACTCCATTTTAGCTCAAATTACCTCTCAGATCCCATTCAAATGGAAGTCTCAGGCTGCTCACTGCGTCACGTATTCCTGTCTGAGGGTGTAATTACCCGTTAACACCTTTGCCTTCATTTTCTCATTTCTGTTTGCAGCTTGTCTTTTGTGTCCATTCATTCAGTGCTTTAGGGCCGAATCAAAGGCATACAAGGAAAAGGTGTATACTTCAAAACACGTGGAATTGACTGCAGATGCAGCATCGTCTTTAACAGTGTGCACAACAGTTCACATCTCACTGGGATTTATCAGTTCATTCGGCGTGCTTCCATGTGGGTGCAATTCCTGTTGATTCCTCCACTTCCTCCGCAGGACAATAAGCAAATGACAGCCTAAACCTCAGGTGATGGCACATTATGCATGTCATCTAAACAAATCCTTCTCAGTGTAAATTAAACACACCCCCGTGCATCTCGCAGCCCAGATCAGACTCTGCAAATCGAGCAAGGTGGCAATAATAACTGAATGAAAGGTAATGGAATAAATCAAGCTGAGCATTTCCACTGCATGATCATATCAGCAGACAACAAAAACTTGCTTTTTTTTTTATGGAAAACTCCCAGACATGGTTTAAAAATGCACACCACAGGTCAATATCTATGCTTCTGCCTTAAATAATACAAGGATTAAATATGAAGAGATGATCTGTCAATCTGACTTGAAGATTAGCTTAGTCTAGGCTGGGTATGTGCTTTGAATTGTGTAAAAGGAACCCATATATATATATATATATATATATATATATATATATATATATATATATATATATATATATATATATATATATATATATATACATACACACACACATATATATATATACATATATATACATACATACATAAATATCAAATATGAATAAAGAGTTAGTCAATAGTTCAGATAACAGAGACACTGCTGTGTGGCCATGCAGGAGCAGAAATACACACCACATTGAAACAAATGGTCTGTTTACGGACACATCTAAGAAATATGTCCCCCACATGAATATTGCCAAAGAATGGAGACTCATTTGCATAATCCAAATCATGCTCGCAGCCCTGTTTAGGATGCACTAAAGGTCGATGTTTGTCATGTTTTAATTAGTCTTCATTAGTAGGCGTAAGAGACATTTCTGGTGAGCAACAGGCATGCAGCCTATTCATCTCGCTGCTGAGAGATGCACAAAGTTGGCAGGCTAAATCCAACTGGGAAAGTTATTGCTCCTGAAATGGCCTTTGACAGCCCCGGCCCCTGATAAGTGACAAATTCACAACATATCCGCGGCTGGGGGGTAAAAACAACTCAGGTGCGCGCGGGGTGAAAGGGACTCTGTCGCACATGGCGCTTTCAGGGGAGTCCGGCACTATTTTGGCAGTGAAGCGGCTGCAGGGCGCGATGCCACACAGGGAGAGGGGTCGAGGAGCCGCTTATGACTGACCTCCTTCCACTATTATTAAAGTTGCAAGCTGGACACGGAGACATAACATGAATTGTTTCTCACATTCAGAATGAATTCCAATCTGAAAACAGAAATAAATGGAAGGTTGGAAAAACAAAAAGTTGGAGCGTCAAGTGGATTTTTTTGGGGGGGATTTTTCTTAAATGTGTAACTTTTATAACCCCATGCTGTGTCATTTGCAACTGTCCGGATACACGTGAACTCAACTCAGATGACTGCAGAGTTGAATTTGCAAAATGTCTCTTGCCTTCTAGTTGAACGTGCGTGTTTAGAAAACGCTGACGTACAGTGACTGCACATTCTGCATGGGACGATCTTGAAAAGCAAGACACATAAAATAATACATGTTTGGTGACCTGACGAAGAAACACACCTCTCATTCCCCTGCCTGTTTAAACCTCCCTATACTCTGTTTATTCTGCAGCAAGTGCTTTCCACCTGTCTCTCTCTCTCTCACTTGTTCTCCCCTGCTCATAAACGCACGCAGGAGCGCGAGACAGGTGCACGAGGCATCCGGACGATCCGAAACCCGTGAAGCACCCATGGGCGGCCCCCGCCCAGGAGCACCGGGGACCAAGAAACTTTCGGGGGCCCCGAAGGAAGCGAGTTGGAGAATAACCAGGGAAGATGAGGCGCGTTATTATATTACATTGTGTTCTTTGAGGTCTGTTTTGCGGCACATGTTCATTCATAAATACCCCCCACCCCCCTCCTTTCTTGTTCCCCTCCGCTCCCCCATGTTGCATGGCAGCCTATTTGTTCTGTATGATGGAGAATGTAAAGCCATTGACCTTACGGAAATAGCCACCGCGTGCACTTCATTCTTTGCTGTCACAAGTAAGACGTGAAAAGTCCTGCGGACCAGCTGGAGGACCGCAGTATGCGAACAACAGCTCACACTAACCCCACAGGATGGGACGACCTGATGATGCATCCTGAAACAATCTTTAGGAGGAAAGTATTTTGACAGAAGTACCAGTGAAAAACGAGTTTTTAAAGTTCTAGGCGTCAGTGAGGTTACATCGTTTTTGTGAGTTTCTTTTTCTTTATTTTAGGCTTTTATTTATTTGGGCGTTATCTTAAAGGAACATGGAGTAGTTTCCCCTCCATCGCTGAATAATTTCTAAATAAAATAGATGAGGTTGGAGGTGATGTTGAACGTAAAGCAATTCACGTCTGCCGCAAATGTCCTACAATGGTTACATTTCAGGTGTTGTCTAGTTATTGTGTTAGTTTTGTTATTGCAACTTTAATTTCCTTGTGGTTTAATGTTGCAGTCGGAGGGAGGAGTTATTTTAGCCTGAAGTTCCAATAAAAGTTCCGTAATTTAAAAAAAGACAAAAAAAGATTTAGAAATTGAACAAACTGTCTCTTTACATATTGTATGACCAACTTGGCTTCTTAATACTTCTATTTAGAATTTTACACACTAATCACCAACTTTAAAAACCTATATTTTCCACTTTTCCAGTATTAAATGGACTAAACTTAAGTTTCGAACACAAGTCAATTAACCACACAACTTTTTATGGTTCACATTTCACATTTGTTTGTCTTATCTTATGAGCAATGACCAATGGACTTTAATACATTTTTTAATAAAAGCTTTTGGTGTATAATTTGAGTGTTGCTGCTTTATTTTAAGGAACATTTACTCCTTAAAAAAACGTGGAAAAAACCCGTGACGAACGTTTTCCTCATATCAGTGATGCGTTCAGGAGCTGAGCTGCATTCAATTAGCCTTCATCCAATTTAGCTGAGGCCTTAATTGCGCTCAGGGTGGTGCAGTTGTTTGTGCTAAGCTCTGTTTGAGACTTCTGTGGAGAAATACCAGCCGCTCCTTAAGAACAATCCCAATTCAAATGAGACTTATCTACGCCAGACCGATCAGGCGGATTAAGAGTTATTAAAACCTATAAAGGGCTGAAAGCAGAAGATGCAACAGCCCCAAAGTCCGCAGCGTGCACGGCTCCAGAGGGTTTCTCTGTAAACACTTTCACACCACGGGAAAAAAAATGATATAGACATCATACATACGGTGGTGTATGATGAATAAATAGAGGAATAAAGGCGAGTCACCATGCAGAAACACAAATTAATTAGACTTTGCGAAACACTATGCAAAATGTTCCTTAAAATACAAAAGTGAAACTAGAATCGTATACAAATTAGCTGTACATGTAAAGATACAGTATTTCAGCAACATTTGACCCCCAAAGAAAAAAAGTATGACTGCTAGGCAAAAGTTTTAATATTTTCACTGCAAAAATAGCAACATCTTGACAAATGGCAAAAATAACCAAAGGACCAAACAATTGCATATATTTTTATCCACTTTTCTTTTCTTTTTTTTCTCCCACGTACATGTCTTGTGATGTTCCCATTTCTCCCATAGTCAACGCACAACACGTTCTGGAAAATTCCTGGAAAACATTAGGGCGTTGGAAACAGGTGGGACTCCGTCTCCAAAAACCTAATTGTGTGTGAGTGTTTTTTTTTAAAAACTAGATTAATTGTCTCTCTAAACTGATTGACTTTTTGCAGTGTAGACACAATTAGGCCCGCTTCTAATCTTCTCTAATTCGCCTGCCATGCTCTTGGCTGACCCGGGATGAAAAACAGGGGGCAGCGAGCTTCCCGGCCCACAAAAGCACAACAAAAAAAATCATATGGGATCATCAAATAGGAGAGACTTGCTTTCAGGGTTTGAAAGGCACAGGAAGCTGGAGGATTTGGTCCGACCCCTGCATGGTGACAGAGCTGATATCGAGACCCCCATTCATCTGGAGGGAGGGATGGTGGCCGGGAGGAGGGAGCAGGGGAGGGAGGGAGGAAGGGTAGAGGGGGCTCAGGGTGCATCTGCAGAGGTCCCACCACCACCCTCTGATCTGTGAGCTGGCACACATCACGGCGTCCATTCACAAATCCTCCTTCTGCGCGTCACCTTTTGTAGTACTCCATAGTACTGAGCGCTGCTGACGTGTAAGACAATCCTACCAAGGAAAATACAGAGGAGAAGAAAAAAAAAATAGGTTATAGGAACTCAAGGACAGGGCACATGCGCACAATGCATGCGATGTATTATAGTAGTAGGATGGGTGTGTGTATGTGTGAGGAGGAGGAGGAGGAGGAGGAGGGAGTGGGGGAGCTATAAGTGAATATGAAATGAATTTATAGGCCACATAGAAACTAAATGTGCGTTATCAGTATGATCTTTTTTTTAATTGGGGATATTAACCTTTTCATGCAAAGCAGATGAGATCCTCAGTGTTGTTTTTAAGAAACAAGAGAGAAAAAAAATGAAGCATTCACTTATTTAGTAGAACCTGGCAGATATGAGATACGACAATCAATATGTCCTGCTTCCCTGAACAAGAACAGAATGCATTCATACTAAAACTCTATTCAACGTATGTGCTTTAGCCGCAAAGCAACATGGCAAATAGTCAAAATTACATGTTAATAATGATGATTGTATGTTGGCAAATTACTAATAACGGTATCAAGATTTTTCCAGTACTTCATATCATGCATTAGTGATTCAACTTCGGCTTTTTTGGACGTTAGGCTACGTAATCGAATGCTATGGAGCAAATTATTTCAATTAACGCTTGCAGGATACGAAACATGTGCATCTGTGTTCACCGTGTGAGAGGAGAAATGTGTTGATAATACCCCCCTTCCCGCCCCCCTTTTTTATTTTTTAGGAATATCTGTATCTACACGCCTGTTCAAACGTGGAAAAGTGCACATGCACATCTTCAATAAATCCACACGCCTGTACCACGAGCCACTGAGGCCTGCGCGAGGAGCACATGTATGCAGACTCGTTTTAGCGCCAGTTTACAGACTGAGTTGTTGTTACAAGCAACACAAATATTATATTACTGTGGATTTCATACATTCTATTTACCGCGTCTGCACAGGACAAGATAGAGATAATACTCATAATAATAACAAAGTGAAAACACACAATGGTCATGTGTCTGCTACCGTCACACAAACTTAAACTGTCTTTCAATATTTAAGAAACAACAAACATCCTGCAGACTGAATATGAAGGGCTTCACTTCACAACAAAGCAATCATGGAAGGCTCCCAAAAACATAATACAAAGCCAGGCTTACAGACCACTCACTTAACTTTATATGCGTGGATTAAGGCCCGACTTCATTTGGAAATAAGAATTTTAAATATATATATATATATATATATTGTCATATGCGACACAATTGGATGCCACGGCCTTGTTTCAACCCTTAGTCCACCAGGACAAACTGTCCCACAATGTGCTTTCATAAACCAGAAAGTATGACTTCCTGAAATCCTCATAAAGCGAAGCAAACAAACGATGCTGATTGATTTTTCTGCTAAAACACTTTTTTTTTTAACGTTCAACCACCACAGTCCAAAACAAGCCAGTCAAAACTGGACAGACAATAGTGAATCAAAATCCCACAATAGTGGGATTATGTGCTTGTACGATACACTGCAAAAGAAAATACCCATATGGTCTAGTTTTGAGTATTAAAAGCTTGTTTTGAAAAACGACAGCAGAGTAAGAGGACTTCTTCACACATGGTGTTCCACCTTTTTTTGAGCATAAAAAAAAAGATAGTTTCATGCGCGTAAAAAAAAGCGCGTTAAATGAGTAGCATATAGGTCACTTCTGAAGAGAAAAACAAGAATCTGGGGCTTATTAGAAGCCGGTTCGTCGTGTTAAAATGTGCACTTTGTTTTTGGAGTGTGCACGGGCTCTTATTATAATTCAGAGCCTGAAATGGTGTCATTTCCTCCAGACGTCCCTGTTTTGCTGCGAGGTTAGAGGCCAAGCCCAGGCGGTAGCGGCCTGTCTGTGCCTCCATTGTCTGCTGCTTATTTAGCGCTCAACATTAATCTGCGCTTCCCCTCACAAGTGAGAAACAATCGCAGCATGAGAGTGGCCTGTCTAATTACATCTTTCACTCGCAACTTTCACTCCGGCAGCCCATGTGAGAGCTCGCGTTGCCATCACAAGATAGTAGCAAGAGCAGATTTGAGGATTTTTGAAAAATTAAGTAACCAAGAATTCATTTGTTGAAGAAAAAAATACGACCCAAAAGGCCATCTTCAATCCTTTGATGTGGCATTTTGACAATATGTGCATATGAGCTGTGACTGCAGACGCAGATAAGCCCTAAACAGATATTTAAAAAAAAGGTAAAAACACTTCACTATAATTACTTTGCAATTTGCGCAAAGCAACGTGGGAAGTGAAGGTTAGATGGTTTCAAGAAGGACAATGCCGGGCTTAGACTTGAGTTTAAATTGCAGTGTGTCACAAATACAATATAAAACAACAGTGTGCAGCAGGTTATTGTTGTAGGCTAACCTTCACGGCGTCCAAAAAGTACACTTTTTTTCATGGCAAACGTCAAATAAATCGGAATACTCTATAATATGCGTCATTTTAGAAATGTGGATCCAAGTTACTTAAACTATCAGAGAACTACATGGTGCAGACAATGCATGCCTTTAATAATAATAAAAAAAGAGAGAGCATCTGTCTGACTTTCCAGCTGAATTGTTCAAAGGCTCCTCACTCAGTCTCGGTCCTCCTCGGTGCCCCCTTTCTTTTACGCGCAGCCTCGGTTCAACCGCCAGCGGAGGACCGACTGCGCCATCCCCGCAGCCCGGTGGCGTCCTGGGAGGAGGAACACTAACTTAGCGCTGGTCAGCAAAGTTACCCAAAGTTTTGTCTTTGGCGCGACTCAGCATCCCGAGCAGCGAGCACAAAACAGTTTGTTTGCATCACTGATTTCTTTTAAAGGGATATGGACCCAACTCTCGGTCCACCGCAGCGTCACGACAGGCGAGCATGAAAACATCAGAAATATACTTAACACACATCTCTGCGCTTTTGCAATCGGACAGGGAAAAGGGGGAGGGGGGGGGGGGTAAAAAGACTCTTTTGGCACTCACGTTTCAGTATTGATGCACCTCGTGGACAAATATCAGACTGTCACATTGGACATTCTGCGAATAAAGTGCGAGAATGTCACGCTTTAACATAACACGTATGGCTGGGGTTGAAAAACAGTGTGCACGTTTTGAAATACAATTTTAAAAAATGAAGAAAATAAACGCTCGGGTCCAGTTGAGAGCACATGCAGCTATTGTGTTCTGCATTTAACCTTGGGCCGGGACAACCTGACTTTAAATTGCCTCGAGTCCATTTGACCTTACATGTGTTAGAATAACCTTTAATGCACATACAGTGTTGACATGTTCCCAAACAACACTAGCGTGTTCAATGTTGCCTAAAGGTGTGTATACGTTCAGTTATTTCAACACATGTTGCCTCAAAGATGGTCAGGTCACGGATCCCCACATGCATCCACATTAGGCCATTTTATCCTGTACAATAGGGGTTTGTCTCATTTGTCCTCAAACGAGCAGAGCTTTTAGTTGCTATTGTTGTAGAATTGAACCGCAATGAGCTGTGGAAATCCTTAAGTGTGGAGAATGAAACTTGTATATACGCCTGTGTGATACAGTGCATATGAATATAGTAAAACTGTTACTATTCCTCGTTTTTATTGGGAATCCCTCCCATCCCTGCAAGCGAGGAACCCCGGGGGTCCCCACATCCCACTTTGACAGCCGATGCTCCATTCGCCCCATTGTTTTAATAAACACACACCAGGTGATGCACACCGTGTTTTCCTTTTCTTTCTTTTCTGTAAATCCTCCGTTAAAAAATATAAGTTGCAGGTTCATAAACACACATGAGTTATTGGGAGTATCTGGAAGCATGCACTGGATTTAAATTAGGCTTCTTCCGTGCAGGACTCTTTCCCTTTTACCAAAGCGAGGATGGGCGTTTGTGGACTGCTCTGGAGTCTGCGTCACGTGGCCTGGTTTCTGCCATCCCATTGGTCCAAGGCACGTGTCTGGGAGGACGGTGGGAAAACGTCACTCGGGGGGCTCGTATTGAAAATAAGAACAAAACTCCAGAGTGAGAGTATTAGAGCATCAGTTTAGGAGCCTCTTTATTTACCCTTAGTTTAGTTTAGGTGTAGGCATTACTGAGCGCACTGAAATCGGATAACACTTAATTGGATGCTGCGCAAATGTTTTAGCTCTGCGATATCAGTTGTAACCCGAGATTGAGGGAATATATGTCAAAAAAGTATGCTTTTCTCAGAGGACACTATCGCAAGGCTTTGCATGGTGTCCAAGGCACCCACTAGCATCTGAGTTTTATTTTTTATATATACACTCCACACGTGAAGTTGTTTTTTCTTCTTCTTCTTTTTTTTTACAATCTAATTTCCCTGAAGTTCTTTTTTTTTTGCGAATTGTTATTGCAGCGGAGCGAGCGACAAAGGGGTTAAAGAGAGTAAAGCGGGGGGAAGTGAATCAGTATGGAAGAAAATGATCGCGGCAACAGAGACGTGGTGGAGCGGCAGGAGTCGGCGGATGAATCCAACAGAGCCATCCTTCCCCGCCTACAGGCGCCGGGGAACCCGCAGATCCCTCACCGGGTCACCAATTTCTTCATCGACAACATCCTGCGGCCGGATTTCGGACGGAAAAAGGACGGAGGCGCGCCCCGCGAAGAGAGCAGCCTGCTGGCGTCGCGGGAGAGCCACAACGGCCACCGCGACGGCCCTCAGACCGAGCCGGTGGGGAACACGGTGCCGGCGGAGGGGACCTCCACTCCGCACACGGTCACCGTGAGCAAGAAGCCCGCGATAGCCGCCGAGGAGCCCCTGAAAGCCCGCGAGGAGAGGGAAGACCAGTGCCTAAGCTCAGACTCAGACAGTTCCCAAGCCAGCTCAAACCCAGCCGCGTCTAAGTCTAAGTCCATGCTGTGGCCAGCCTGGGTCTACTGCACCCGGTACTCGGACAGGCCTTCTTCAGGTTAGTGGCACCGTGCATGCGCTTTTACTACAACCGTGTTCTCGGTAACCTGAAATAGCCCGTAACACTGACCCCGGATGCCTTGACCGACTTCTCCCGAGCAGAGGATGGCGAACCGTGCCGAGCAGCGCACGCTGGGTAATATAGAGAAAAGAAAATCTATTTGGATTTTTTATTTTTTTTATTTTTTACAATATTTAATGCAAAAAAAAAATCCCGTTATAGGCTTTACACGTCAACATGTCCTCGTACAATTTGAGGAATTTATCACATAAACACGAGCTTTAAAAATGGGCTTTTCGGTGAGAAGAGGCCTATTTTCAATGCAAAAGAGAAAGAAAAAAATACTGGTTTTAAATAGTCTAATTTAAATGTTCTTTTTTCATTTAAACTACTCGCAAACATACATATAAACACGAAAAACAGTCACTTTTTTTCTTGCTATTACGCACATTTTTTCATTGACAAAGTATTCCCATTCAGGCAGATCGTCTCGTATATTTCCTCGGGTTATGAATATGATAATACTGGGGTCCTACATATACTAAAGATTATCGCTGACAGGCTGAGTGTCTTCCAGGGAATCTGCAGGTCTGCAAAATAAATACATTTGCTCCTCAGAAGCGTTATTGTGTTTGGTATGAATTAAATATACATCTGTTGTTCTTTTTTTTCCACAATGGACGCTCACACAGCTAATGTATATGCTGGATACTGAGTTTATTTCTCATGTGTATTTACAAAGAAACTCACGCTGCAACTTGTCAGCCTGTAGCAAAGTTAACATCAGTGTATTTTTCTTAGAGTCTATGAAAAGTGGAGTACAACTTGTTCTCATGCATTATGTAACGCTGTATGGTGTGGCGTAGGCGACTACTACGAGTTGTAGAGCTGCACAGTTTGTATATGGGCTGCTTGGGGGAAAACACACACACACACTCTCACACACACACTCACACACACACACGCTGAGGCTGATTCATCAGTATAAAAGGTTCGGCCTGCATCATGTCGTTGTCGTTAATGTTTTCCACACAGTTTGGAGGAGGGAACCAAACACTAAGCGCAAAGCTCCAACGAATAGGCCTCTATCCAGATGGAAAATGAACGTGTTTTTAATGTGTGCTGCTCAAATTCCATTCACGTTGGCCCATTGAGGAGCCTTTCAAGTGGCCCACGAAAACAAAAATGCAAAGTAGCTGCATTGAACTGAATCCTGTATTTCAAAACAGTAGCTGGGATGTGTCGGGGATGTTTTTGCCCAGTGTTTTCCTATTGGTTAATAATTCCTTATTACTATAGGCAGTGTCATAGTGTGCGCGCGTCAGCGCGTGTGTAAGTGCGCGTGTGCGTGTGTGTGTGTGTGTGTAGGCTACGCGTATGTGTGTAAGCGAGGACGAGGAATAGAAACAGGGAAGGAGGGGAGGTTTGGCTTCTTGCTTGTTTTCTTCAGTGGACGTGTCAACATTTTACAATCAGTCCTCATTTTTAACAAGTTTGCCACCAAAAAATGTGCCTCAGGGAATCGAAACTTATTTTGTGACTTGGTTTCTATACAAAACAAATCAAAATAATAACTTCTACAGACGGTCACACAATGACAACAGATGTCGGCGGAGACATTTGGGAACTTTTTCTTGGTTTTGGGGGATTACAATCAGTGGAGAGAAAAAAATCTACATTGTCTTATAGACTTTATGGACGCATCTGTTTCATATAAATGTGAAGGCTCTATTCTAAATGTAAAGCAGTAAAATACTAGACTATCCATGGGTTGATTCATTTAATGATAAAAACTGATAATTGCATTTTTTAAATTTTATTTCTAAAGTTATTGTTAATCTGTTTGCCTTGTTACCGCATGCATGCTTTTTTATTAATTGCCCATAATAATAATAATAATAACGATATTTTCAAACTGACAAACCAATCTACTTCTTCCTCCCCTCTACCCCCCCCCCCAAAAAATCTCTCCACCCCTTACAGGGCCAAGATCTCGCAAACCAAAGAAGAAAACGACCAGCAAGGAGGACAAGCGACCACGGACGGCCTTCACAGCAGAGCAGCTGCAAAGACTAAAAACGGAGTTTCAGACGAACCGCTACCTGACCGAGCAGAGGCGGCAGAACCTGGCGCAGGAGCTGGGCCTCAACGAGTCCCAGATCAAGATCTGGTTCCAGAACAAGAGGGCGAAAATCAAGAAGGCCACCGGCCCCAAGAACTCTCTGGCCTTGCACCTGATGGCACAGGGACTGTACAATCACGCCACCGTCTCGTCGAAGGACGAAAAATCAGACAGCGATTGATTTCCTGGAGACGTCACAGCAGCCTCCTGACGAAGAAGAACCTATAGTACTCCTATGATAGATTTGTTTTTATAGAGCTATCACTGCAAAACTCTACCGACAGGAATATTTAAAGATGCCACATACAAATACCACAAAGTTATATCAATATCACTATAATCACTGACCCACTATTCAAGAAATACTAAATAAAAAAACAAGGTCATTGGACTACTTATGTCCCCACATGAATATTTAATGACACCATAGGTCTCTATAGTTCCCTATAGGAATACTATAGAGGATTTTCGTTATATGGGAGGTTTTTTTCAAGCCTACAATGCAATAATTTCATCGAATAAAGGGCCAGTGTAGAGTATACCAGCATAAATTGTTTGAAAAAATAAGATATTTCTGCAATATCACGTCTATAAACGATGTTGTATAAAGGTATGTTTTCATTGTTTGTCGTCGCCCCGCCCCCTCCGAGGTACAAATGCTTACACACATCATTTTTCTATAGGCCTATATTCTGCTATCCATGATTGTCATCGTTTCACATTGAACTAACTGGCACTTGACGTTTCGATCAGTCAGTGAAGTGAACAAACTGAAGTCCAAAGAATATTTTTCTGCTGCATCCAGGCTACTGTGAATTTAAATAAATGCTAACACGAGTTTTATTTCCACGCTTGTTGGTTTCCTTGGTTGTGTGTTAATGTCAAAGCGGACATGAGGAAGGTGGTTGTTGTTTTTTTTTGTGAGAGGCAGTTGCAGACCTAATTGGGCAGACAATGAATTTTGATACGTTTTTTAAAAGATGAAGAAAAAAAAAAGAGAAATATCACAGGAACAGTTTATTATCATACGTGACATGAGAGGTAGCGATTTTTTTCTAACACGCCACTTAACTAAAATGCTAAGTTACGCCTTGCTTGTGTGTGTGGTCGTCTTCTAGCCTTTAAACAAATAGTATGTGCGTGTTCCCTTCGTTATACCAATGCATCAGTGCAGCTATTATAGTTTTTAACTAGCAATATCCATTTTTCTTTTGTAGCTAACTGAATTTGAGGCTATAATGCTGCCTATAAAGTCACAGAACAACTCTGTAGCATAAAGACAATGACGACAACCACTCCGAGTGTAGAGTACAAGCAGGTTATTGGATGTTCTTGTTAAATCTTTCTCTATATACAGTTTTATTACATATCCATTTATCATAAAAAGGCAAATCCGTCAGTGACTGTATTACAAATGTTGGAAATCTCTTATCGTTGTTGAAAGGACTTCATATGTGTATTTATATAGATTATATTGAGAAAAAAAATCTATCCAAGGACCAGTGTTGCTTTAGAGTAGATATCTGAGGTGTTTACACTGCTTGTTTATCTTGCAATAACTTCTTTTTTTCCCATTTTTTTCCTTGTGAATGAAAATAGTTTATGGGGCCTTTGCATGAAAGCTGCAATTTGTTGTACTTGGGCAAATAACTGTGTTTATAAACTTTGGTCTTTATCGACAGCAGTGTGATCGAGCTAAGTTTTAGACTGTATCCATACCAAATTGTGGACTTTTTGCCTTTCAAAGTGTTTTTGTTGTGTATCTGCAAAAAGTGTGTGTGAATTAAAATCCACCAAACAGAAACACACTTTGCCTTAAAGTTCAAGTGTGAACTTTGTATGAAACAGAACTGTGCCGAATCAGAGAAGCAGTATTACTTCAAATGCAGACTAGTCAAGTTGAATGCCTTTATGAAAACTGCTGGTACGACATTATGAATTTACTCATCAGCGTATATCTATCTATATATGAACATGTTTAAATAAAATTACAACACAGAGTTGTAGAATACAATGCTATTTTTTATTTTATGTTGGAAGTATTCTTTGGTATAAATGTACATAATTTGTATCATGTATTAATTGTGTAATTAACTGCCTCCTGAAAACTGCAAAAGAAGAGTAAATAAACCTTGAATATTATACACAAACAAGTCTTGCTGCATCTTTACGTGAAGAAAATAGTTCATATTTCCATTAAAAAAAAATCAGAAACAATAAAACATGAAGCATTAAGTGTGACCTTCAATCAATGCAGAGCTCCTGACGGCATTATAATCATGCATTACTAGCCAAAATAGTTTAGAAAAGAGAAACACATACATGTTGCCAAATATTCACAAACGTAATCACAAACACTCTTAATTTGCACAGCATGACAATCCTTTCAATGCAAACACCCACTCAATCTATGGGCGGTGCGGGAACACATTCATGGAGGATCAAATTCATGGGTTTTGAGATTAAAACATTTGCGAAAGCATCCCCACATTATGCAAGGGAAAGCCTTGAACAATTCCCAGGCATGTTTTCCTCCACAATGCCTTATCTGCATTTCCATACTTGCACCGCTAGTCTTTGAACGGCATGTCTAACGGCCAGTGACTAGCATTAGAGCGAGCAGGGCTGCTCCCAGCGCTGTCGTCACGACGGTCAGTCTTCCTCGCCGCCACTGAAAAGAGCTTCTATCACAAGGCAGAAATGGGAGTCGAAAGGAGAGCGAGTGAGAGAGCGAGAGAGAGAGGGGAGGGAGAGAGAGAGCAATGAAGGTCAAAGCCTGTCATGGCTGCAGGTGGCTGGTTTTCCCCTCCCGCCCCTTCAGTAACTCATTCTCCACACACAGCTTTCTCTCTTACCAACTCATACGCTCCCTCCCCTCATACACCCACAACTTACTATCACTTGTTTGTTTTTTTATTATTTATTATTCTTGCCTGGCACGCACACGTCCCCGTTCATTTTTGTTCCTCCTCACATGCACACATCCCCCTGTTGTTTTGGTCCTTCATTCAAGCACATCAATAGGAACCGTCATCGAAATATTCACCGGCAGAGAAGCTCCCTGAAGTTCAGATCGGGACACCGATGCACGAACAATAGCTTGAAGCCGTACGGCACGCAACGAGCACATCGTCGTGGAGCAACCGGCCTTTATTGGAGAATAATTTGTCTTGTTACCAGAAATGTCCTGCATTGCTGTGAAAACACAACATACTACAGATATAGAAATCATCAGTAATCTTGGTACCTAACATTGGAGACACATCTCCTCTGGAATAGGGTGCAGAAGTTGTGAAAAGAAAAAAAAACACCCTGGAATAAAAGTTATTTTCAGGAGTATATTGCTAACAAGTTCTCAAGCTGTAAAAAAAATGGAAGTGAGCAGAGGATACATCAGGAAAGTATCAATGTCTACCTCTAAACACAAAAGGGCCCCATCCTGCTATGACCTCTCCTACCATCCTCCCCCTCCCCTACTGTGTCATTTACCCAGTTTCTAAATGCTTCCTACGGCCAGAGTGGAATCTGCTCAGAGGTGCCTAGGCTTTGTGGCGGAAACATAATTAAAGTGGTGAAAGATGTAAAAGGTGAAGAATGGGGATGACATCAGGCCAATTTCACACTTGGCACTCGAATGGCTAGGTCCAAGCCAGGACTCTTGCCTCGCAACACAGATCAAAGCCCACTGTCACCGCACCAGTGCAGGAAAAAAAAGAGGCAAAGGGACACCTAACTATGCTAATCCCCAGGACGAATATATTTTAATCTTGTTAGAATACAAGTTAATGCCGTGGCTCAGTGACTGAACTTTCAGGCAAGAATGAGAGGTGGACAGAATTACTTTTACCTTTTCTACATGAGTTGCCTCTGTCTGGCACCGGATAAACAGCCAGAGTCTGAACTAACTTTCTTTTGGGCAAACTCAGTACATTATCGAGCCACGTACTGTACCGCATGGCTGTTGCAAGCCGACGGAGAGGCAAGCAACAGATTTCATTAAGAACAGCGATGGGGAGAAGAAGAAAAAACTCCACCCCAGTGGTTGTGTCAGTGACCCCGGCTGAATCCCCACTAGGGCACCTAACATGCAAAGGAAATGAGTATTTTGTGGACTGGTTTGTCCCCTCTCACATTGAGCCCTCCTTTCTCAAAAGCACCTTGGTAACCCTTGATCTCTCATGTATGGAAGTCGGGGCACTGGGGCCTGCAGAAGTTGACTAGGCAGACAATAGCCAGCGGATGCTTTCTGGAAAAGTCACACCCAGGCAACTCTCATTTCACACACCGTGTTTGAGCGACCCTTGTGAAGAAATGCAAGACTTTTCAATAAAGATTCTTTTTGTTCACTTCACAAAATTTAGGAAAAACAAATCCCCATGTGCTTTTCCCCTCATGTAACTCGTATCTGCTTTCTTGAGTGGAGGTTTCGTGCTTTAGGGGCTGAATTTAAACATTAAATATTCTTTTTTATTATTTCACAAAGTTGTTTATAACGTAGTTTATAAGCAGCTTCTGGTCAACACTGACCGAGTCATGTTTGTGTTGTAAAAAGATTACTCTTGTGTTTTTGGACACCTTGAAACAGTCTGGGTAACACAAAATAGATGACATTAAAAAGTTAGTATTCATATCTAAACTATACTTGGGTTACATTCAGAAAGATCACATCAACATTCAGGACGCCGTTGGGAAAATTACTCTCGTTACCGTTTAATTTCTGATTCACCTCCATGATATACTGATATGATATCCATGTTATCCACTGAACAAAGCTGTTATCATTTTAAACCATAACATTTCAACAGCTTGTGTTCATTTTTAACACACATTTAATGGAGATAGTTTCAAAAAGCTGCATCTGCCGATTACTCTCATTACGATTAGCTTTTTGGTTACATTTATCATTCCTCGATTAATCAGTCGATAATATAACAAAGAAAAACAGTTAAAAAAATAATGGCCATCATAAATTACCAAAGCATGAGGTACATCAAATTGCTTTTTTTATTACCAACAGTAAGAGAAATCTAAATATATTAAACATATGATGACAAAACAGAGAAAAGCATTGATTGATAAATTACTTTAATGAATATATTATCAGAATTGTTGTAGGTTCATTTTCTGTTCAACTAATAGATGAATCAACCGTTTCATCGCTACATATAATGATAATAAGACACACTTAAACTTGTATTACAAATAATATGAAACACCAAAAACAAGATGAGCATTGCATGAATAAAACAAATAATGTTGCAATCCACAATTTCTTCACATCATTTGAATTGGAAGAAACATTTATTAAGCACTGATTAGTCATTCATTCCAGCCAAAGCATGGATAACATTTGTGGGACGTATTTATTAGTCTAAAAATGACAGAACTGTTACGTTAGATCCTCTTCCAGCTTTGTGATGTTGCATTTGGAAACTACTGATTCTCCAGCTGTTTAGCCATTATAAGGTATAATGTAAAGATCCTAATGTAGGTTTTCTCAAGTCATAACGTCTACTTTGCTGCTGCCTAAAACTCTGCAAGTGTTTCGTTTAAAATCTAGGCTATTTGAGTTAAAATGGGTTAAACCTTGACTTAAACAAGCTTTACAAACAACATCTGACTGCACAGAATGGCACAGGAATAATACCTTTCTCTGACATCTTGTTTTTTAAGTTTAAAGTGCCATTGGGTGTTTAGTAGTGTGTCTGTTTACTTCACTGAAGTAAACAATGTTGAAAATAAACCAAAATCTGTACCAGGTTCATGTTTGAGACCGGTTCTAAAAACATTCAGTACTCCGGAGAAAACAAATGCACAACGATATAAAAAGGTGGAGCTGTATCGTGAGATGCTGCATTATAATTTCATAATTCATAAGGAGGAGTTTATGCAATAAAAAACTTCTCTCTTAGACAGAAAAAGTCAAGTTGGTTGTGTTTCCGAGGTTCCTCTTTCTATATACTAAATTAAGATGTACAATGTACAGTCATGCCATTTTTGGCCTTTGTTACAGAGTTTGTGTTGCTTGCTGACACAGCTCGACAGGGTCAAGGATACATCTGACTCACCTCAGGCCCCCTGCTCTCCCCGGGGATTGGCCTGTCACTCACTTTGTGGTTACGCATCATAACTGACAGAGGCACAAAGTGAGAGCTCGATGCTGCATCAACAGCAGCAACATCATCACCAAAACCCATCCTTAGCATGACATCTTCCTCCTAGTCCACCACCAGCTCTCTCTACACTGTGGAGGGAAGGGAGTGGAGGAGGAGGGGGTGGGGGGGACACATATTCACACCAAGAGCCAATAATAAAATGTCATTCAGTGTGAGTAGGAAGACCTAAAAATAGAGGATTTGGACATTTACCTTAAAATTCTCCTCACTCCAGTTTGGATGTGGGATGCCTTGCAATAGAGTTGTTATGAAGTGGCAGCCAGACCTGCAAAGAGAAATGATTGGGTGTATTACCTAATTTCAGACGGTTTATCGAGACTGGATACACACATCTACGCTCTGTGATCCCTTCTAAATGGGTTTCTAGCTCATTGAAACGGCGTTGGGTTGGTGTAGCGTATAGCCTTTAATTGGTATTAAGTAGATGACATAATAAGCACATGCATTGAGCTGTTTGACTAAGAGCAAAGGGTTTCAGTGATCATCGCACTTTGTTCTTTCTACATTAAAAATGAATATTGTTGCTGGAATACTGTTCTACACTACTTCAGAATACAAATGATGTGATGGCCATTGTGCTGACGACCTAAACTAAGACGCATTACAGCATACACACATATACAGTATATGAATAAATAGCTTGTTTTTAAGCTCTTAGAAGCTACAAAGCAGAACATTTTGTGATAATCAGCGAGGGCCCGCGCTTGCCACAACCGAACATTTTTGGAATAAAATGGCAGCGTGCCAAAGACCTGGGTGAGGAGTTCAACATTTTGAACATTCACATTATATTGTAGTAATGGTCGCACTGTATCCAGATGTTGAAAATGGAGGTTTTTCCACTTGGCTTCATTTGTACCGGGAATTGAATAGTAGCCATGGTTCCGGCAACGATGTTCGGATGGATTTCATTTTTTAACATTCAGTCATTTAAAAAGAGGAATATACGGCTGAGTTTAGTTCTATATATCCTGACAAATAGAGCACCATCGTGAGTTACAGATTTTGGATAAAGCGGTGACAAAAGAGGTTAACCCTTCACTGATTTCCGCCCAATCTACCTGTCTAGACTTCTTTAGATTCTACATTGTTCTCAGACGGCCGAATACACCAAAAATAATCATCTCAGTTGGAGTTGGCATACAAGGCGAGCTGCGGCTCAGTCGACCGTGCCTTAGCTCACAGTAGTGGGCGTCTCTCTCTTTCTCCCTCTCACTCATTTTGCTGCATGCTGCCATTTTAACTGTTCCTGAGTGGCAGGCGAGAGGGCGGGGTTGGTGGTGGCGGCCATGATGGTGGAATCACTACACCCACTCCTGAGGAACAGCCTCGACATCAAAGCCAATCGACACATTGGGTTACATTTCGGTTCATGCCCAAACCCAGGGACTCTAGGTAAAGAAAGTACGAGGCGATAAATACGAACACCAACATCTTGCTGCACGCACGGCAAAATATTTTTATGAGCGAATACACTGGTTAAGTTTTTCTGCCAATTTGAAAAGAATTGGGACACAATGTCTTCCTAAATATTAATTATAATTCTAGACATGTCTGGTATGTGACATTTGAATGTTTATATTCAAAATACTAAATATCAATAGTAGGCCAGTACAGTGTTTCGTACAATAGTATACATCAATACTGTATGTCGGCGTTATGTCTACTTTTGTTTTTTTTAACAAAGATTTTGACTGAGGTTTGCATTGCTGCTTATTATTATTATTCCTTTTTCGAGCTTGAATATCTAATCTTCTCAAATCATTTTTTTTATTAAATTATGCAGGTATAACTGCAGGTAGAGAAGAGCTACACAAAACTTTCCTCTACTGGAATATTTAAAAAAAAAAAAAAGAAACAAAAAAAATCACAATTTCCAAAAATGGTAAAAGAATAAAATAAATTAAAAATTATAGAAACTTGCATTGGCTCAACAAAAATAAAATACATAAAAATGTAAGAATATTTGGCTTTGTTTTACCCCCAAACTGCCTGTTGCGTATATTGTGTCACAAGATCAAATGGATAACAAAATCAAAGATTACTTACTGCGTTTGAGAAATAAAATGTCCAAAAATGTATCTGAAGCAAGAAACCAAGAAGAACCACAAAACAGCATGACTTCCGTAGTGTGAGAATGTCAAATAAAAAATGTAAAAAAAATCCGTCCTTCCGAAAGTGTCATCATGGGATCAGATCAACTAAAGCAAACATACATAACATTCTCATGAAAGTAAAATAGTTGGTTTCAGAGTTGGAAGGCCAAGGAATACGCCAGCTATATTGTTCTCCATTTTGCACAAATGTGTTGACGTCCTGTGAACATCTAAACACGTCACACAATCAATAAAATATAAAAATGGAAGTTTTGCCAACAAATTCATGCTTGTGGTCGCTCAAAGCAGGCTGTGTATTATGTGGGTCACATCCATACCCCCGCCTCATTTCCCCACCCCCAACCCTTAAAATTAAATAAAGAAAAAAAAAAAGTCTTCCTTGAATGACCACAGTGGCTCCTAACCAACTATATTTGAGGTCAAAGTTCATAACGTCCCCTTGGCAACACCAGGGCAACAAGTAACGGTGTCTAGACAGGTCATGGTATCCCCCCCCATGCCCAAATCAACCCACCACCCCCTGGCTCTTTCCGGAAGGAGGTGTCAACAGCAGCCAAGTGCAGGGTAAACAGGGCGGAGGGGCGGGGGGTGGCCTTTGGCCCCCAGGAGGTCGGATCAGCACCTCCACCCTCCACTGATCAAAGATGAGGATCCTCCATGCCAGGGCCTTGGTCAAAGGGGGCAGGGTCGGGAGATGAACTCTGCGTTTCTGTAATCTAGATGTGTCCAGACGCGATTGTCTTATTTCACAGGCCAAAATGGACCCTTCCGGTGCCGCTGATTACATTAGGGAGGACAGCCTCTTTTCACTGGGGCGCCTGGACAAAAGAGGCGCTTCCGTGCCCCTCACCATCTGGTCCCAAAATAACAGAAAAGGTCCCAGGAAAAAAAAAAAAAAAAGAAGCCAGCCAGCACACAGCCCTAAATGAAAGGAACGCTGTTTGAATAGATGGGATGGCTGGACAGATAAGCCAACATACAGTAAAGCCTCACACATTTACGCAGCGATTGGAAGCCAATCTAAATAAGCAAATAAAGCAGTGTACACGGGCTCTGATGAGCTGGTCTGCAAATCAATGACGGATTTGTGCAGAAATGGAATTCTGCTGTGCACCGAATAAGGGACTGTGCCACACATACATCATTATCATTGCAAACTACCGATGCCCAGAGGCTCTTCATCAGTTTAATCTAATATGTGTTTTACCACCGTGGTAAGATTTGTGATGGGAATGAAAAGAACAGATAGTTTTGGGGTTTTAATACAATACAGTCAATAAAAAAGGGAAATAATTTAAGAGATAATACATTAGTCATGACCAAAAAATTAAAGAAAAGCCAACGAGTGTTGGCCAAAACATAATTTTTTTAACTTTACTTTGAAATCAGCATTGTTGCTACACAGGTGTGTCACATTAGGTTGATTGCCAATTAGCAGTATTTGCAACCTCAAATAGCCTGCATGCTGTATGTCTGTCATGTATTGGTTAGTTTCACCTCGAGCCCAGTCCGCTTTGTCAAAGCTGTTTTGCTCAAGGAGTCATGACTTTTGACTGTTCCTTCGCCCCCCCTCTGCCTCAAACCAATGCAGCTGCTGTTTGGGCACAGATGATTTGGTCTAATTGCAGCTCATGTTGCCTTGAAAACCCTCAGAAATCAAAATGCCAATTACGAGACCTCTATTATAGATGGAAAAAGCTGCTCGCCGGCATTACACAGAATATTACGAGCATGTGTGGGCTAACATTGTTTGCAACTGAGAGGAAGTTATTTCAGAGTTGACAATATTTCCATGTGTATATTGCCGTTTTGCCTCTACTCTGTTAATATCCAGTAATAACCGCACACATACAGACTATCGTTTAAGTCTTCAGCCACTTGCTGTCAAATCGTGCTATAGTGACATAATCATCTGGGTTTTTGAAAACCTGACTAGAGATCAATATAAAAGTTGGAAATCAACATGAGTATCTAGAAAATAAAAATAAAAAAAGCCTTAAAAGTTCTAATCTGCAGTCCGGAAGTCTTTATTTATTTCCTTCGAGGAGTAAAATGCAGTTTGAGGGTTTAATAAGATAGCCTGTTCCCCTCAGCAGCCTCTTTGACGGGTTTACATGTTGAACATGCAGGTACTTCAGGTAAGCTACACGGCGTTACTGTCACAAAACGTACAACTCGCAGCTTTTGGAGCTCTGTTTTGGCAACGCTGATTATGTGCTCTGCTATGCATGGCTTGTCTTTCTCTCACAGTCCACAAGGAAATTTGGTAAATAAACTACCTCATTAGTGCCAAAGGTGATGCTGCCCTTGATCTTGAACGGTTTTGTCAGGAGAAAGTAGATGTGCACCGCTGAGGAGTTAAGAGTAGCCGGCCCATATGAGACCAGCTTTGAAAACTCAAGTCAAGCAACAACAACAACATGTAAAGACAGTACAAAACTACCTCCTAAACATACAATGTGAACACACCATAAATAACGTGCCCTAGGTGTACATTTTATATTAAACTTCAAGATCTTGAGAACCGTTTGTTGGCGGTCTATCCACCAATCATTGGAAACCAATTCACTGCCATCCACTCACAGTAAATATAACCAGCTACAGCATAATAGTTTTATTTTAATGTACATATTCATTATTTCAGATAGACCCCTCATCTTAACTTTGAATGTAGATATGGTGGATTTAAGAAATCCAAATTAATATTACTGCCAGAACAAATGGATGATTTAATATATCATGAGATATACGAATATGACACACAGATCATCCAAGGTAAAACTCCTGAAGACAAATTTTCTCTTCGTAGCGTCAAATTACAGAGAAGTTATGTAAAGCTGATTTTAAGTGCTGCAAAATGCATGTAATTTTAATATCTTCTTAAATGTTGCATCAGTCTTACATTTACAGTATCCCAGGTTTGACGTAGCACATTTCAATGACCAGCAATCCGTTTATAGTTTGCATTCAAACTTTTCATTATCTATGTCCTAACTATCAACTTAATTTTCTCTATTCATAAAATATCAAAGCCTTTCTGTTGTGTTTTTAATCCATAGATAAATGTAAAAAAAAAAGTGAAATGCATCAAAAAGAAAAAGCACTGCAATAAGTAAAATGACTGTGGTTTTGCACCAAAACAGGACCAACCTCCAAAATGGTGACCAAAATGGTCAAATGGCATGTAAATGAGCCGATTCTTAAAAATGAAATGAATGGCAGTCTACTAGTATGATTCTTGACAGCTATATCTGGAGAAGAGTGTAAATTACTGTAGACTTCAATGTCTTAAAATACCTACTTCACACATGTCATCAAGCTTTTCTCATCCCTGCTGATATGCAGCAACATCCTGCAAGTATTTTGCGTCGGATTTCTTCATCTGTGTCATTTCTGGGAGACGAGTTCACAGAAAAACAATATTGAGATAATACACTGAAGCAGGTGAGGTGCTGTGATCTGTTTGCTGTAGTTGGGATAAAGCTTGTTAATACCAAATTAAAAAAAAGGAAAAGTTCCAAACTTCAGAGATGAGGCACATACCTATCATGTAAATGCTCAAGATTAGCGTTATAGAAATGCACTCAAACAAGGATTTGACTTAAAGTAAATTTGGCTCGGAGAGTCAGTTGTCAGCCATATTGGAGGTTCTTTATATCGATGCTGCACACTTACACCTGCTTTGGTTCCTTTATAACAGAAAGTCAACCCTCTAACATGCACAAATAAAGATTATATGGCTTGTGTGTCTTTTCTCGAGTTCTTTTTAGCTTTGCATTTATTGATGAAAAAGGTTTGTAAACCAGAAGACAATGCAAGATGTTAGAGCCGCGAAAGCGATGCTGGAGGTGAGAATGCGGAATTACAATTTACTAGTAAATTATGCAAAAGTAACATAATACTTTGAATATGTGGCGGTCAGAAAGACACTGAAGGTATCAGTTGTTATATACAGAGGTGAATTTTACTTAATGTATTAGAACTTGTTATATCAGTGCAACGCCGGCATGAATGTTCGAAGTTGCTCAGGCGATCTTATAAACAGAAAACTGTTTTATATTTATAAACAACTTTCTACTTTTTAAAAGCAGGTAAGCTAGAGAGAAAAACCAAATGCAGAGGGAAGAGATTCACAAGCACAGCCAGAACTGAAGCAAACACCTCATACAAGACTCCATATGTATACACCATGTTCCTGCCCTGCTAAATGTCTATCCCCAAAAGATGTTATTGAAATATTTTAGTCAAAATGAGGGAAAAACAAAACTCTTCCAGCAACAGGTCAAGCCCCAACATCTGACAGATACAGTCCAGTGAATCATGCGTACTAGCACACGCATAGAAATAAATACAGTGCAAACAGAACTTTCTTTCCAATGTCACGACTTTCTCAACTTTCCTTCAGTCTCAGTAAAGAAGAGCAACACTGGGGAGAGAGAGATATCTCTTCCTCTTGCAAACTGAGTCTGACTTTCAAAGAGCTCTCAATCCTGTACATCATCTACTTCTAATCTTTTGTTTATGGGTAAATACAATCTAAATAACAAAAGCATTATCAAGTCCAACCCAAATGCGTCTGCTGGGGGTTGCATATAACTGGCAGACACCAGCTCGGTTTCACAACCGTGGGGTGAGTGAAGTGAGTGTGACATATAGAGGGCAGGTGGTGCCAGTCAAGTGAAGTACACAAGCGGAGTCCCAATCTGTAGTTTCTTCACTCCATAATGAGTTATTTTTCCATAGCAATCACCAAATAATGTCATCAGGCCTTACAGAGTACTCATTATTCACTGCAACAAACAAGCTGGAAATAACATTCAATCCTATGGAGACCCGGGAACCGCGTTCCAGGGAGGGACTCAAGTCGCTGTGTGAAACCAACAAGAACCAACGCGACACCTGGCATTTTCCAGCTGAAGTGGGCTGTTGCACACTGCTGAGCACAATGGAAAGACATGCTTCTTAATTGTGCAGGTTTGAGAATGATGAGAAAAAAAGAGCACATATGGTTGGCCATATAAAGGCTTAAAAACAACTTTTTGGGAAAATGTGAATTCATGGAGGACACTGACAGATAGAAAGATATACACTTTAGCCATCCCCAAGGGGAAATTTGTTAAACATTTATGTTGGGCCATCTTAAAAGAGAGCAAAACATTTTTGAACAGTTACTGTTTAGCAGATCAATGGTATCAAATATGTGAATCATGCCTAGTCACAGCAGCTGTCATATCAGTTATCGCATAGTACTTATTAATTTTGAGGGTAAACCACACAGCAATCAGTCAAAACACTTTAAAAAAAATGAAATCAGGAAACGGAAAGACACAAACTTAGTGTCAGATGCATAATATAAGTCAAATATGTGGAGAATTGTAAATGGGAACTCATCCACAGAACAGGTCAATTAATGTGCTCAGTCTACGTTGAAAAACAGATAATAGGTTACAATTTAATTTATTTTTCTCTCAAAGTATGCCTTTTATGAAGTTATTATTTTTCTATTTTGAGGTATTCACAACAATCTGTTTAGCAGCAATCCTCTGCAGGACGTCAGGCATTCGCTGTTATTTTTATTGTGAATAAGGGAAAAAATAAACGTTGAATGTACTTTGAGGTTAGACCCGTGCATGTACCAATGTAGTAATCATTTTATTACTGAGTTTTAAGACCAAGTTATTGTAAATTAAAAGATTCAACAGATCATTTAGGTTTTTAAAATGTTTAAGTCATCCTTATTCATCAAACTCTTTACTTCAGATCACCCCAATAATCCGAGTCCTTATTTTACATATCGTAAAATCGTAGTCATATCGTAAAAATCCAAACAATTTTTATGCAACTTGTTTGTAAAAATGTACAGAGTTCATGAAAAGTTAATCATATTAAGTATTATTATGTATTTATCTCTTCCATTATTATTGTTGATCACTCACACCTGGCATGTAGAAATCATTTGTAAAAAAAAAAGTTAAATAACGATTTATTTTGAAAAAGACCAAAGCGGAATTTGCTGGCTCATGTGAATTTCAAACAAAGATGTGAGAACAACGTTAAACTTGTAGACCGGTGCAATATATTTAACTAATGCAGACAACAAAATGCTAGACTGGAGTATAACTAAAGGGTCAGCTATAACGAGCAATGAAGTGTTTCATTAGGGTCTAGTGACTACCAGGGAACAGTTAATTAATATAAATGATTGGTAATTCAATTAAGGGTTATTGTGTTTGCAGGATGAAGATTATTGAATGTAAACAGAGAAAGTCACCAAGATAAAGCTGGAAGGAGCTGGTACAACTCCTGCCCTTTGGAAATGCAGCATCTGCACAGTCATAAAATTGATATGGGTCCTGACTCAAAGTCAGTGAAAACATTTTAAAGAGGGTCATTAGTTAACAGTTAAAGGCGGTAATCACCTTGTGATGAAGATGAAAAGGACTCCAAGGAAAACAAACTGGAAATGGGCTGGTACCATTCACATCACAGTCGGATTCCAGGGGTCATATGCTAAGTCTTGTTAAGAGCCTCAAAGGGCAGATCCTGAACATTGGCCACTTTTGTGTGAGTGTTTGGAAACACAGCCAGAATTTAAGCACACAAACATGAAAAATATCAATTTCACATTTGGTTTAACGCTTTCACACTTTGTGTCACCGACACCCAGAGAGAAGGGCTGTGGAAGACAAAACACAGCTCCTGGATAAGGATCATGTTAATGCCTATCAATTAGGATCAAAAAGGGATTAACCGGCATGGTTGCAGCGGTACGATGGAGGCCCATGCAAAGTCACTGAATACTAGGGGTCACACCCCCGACTTCATTAGGCCTGACCTTTCCACGCCATTGTGTGGCAGCAAAGAGACCCTGCAGTCTGTGTTTCCCCTTTACCCATCTTAGATGGCTTATGGGGAGTCAAATATAAGACAAGCAGAAAAGCTGTTGGAGATCAGTGAAATATGAAATATTCACTTTCAAAGTCCAGAGAGACTTATTAGGTTACTGCAACTTGGAGCAGGTGGGTATTTACTCATCAACCCCCAACCGCCCTGCAAAGGAAATCATTTTTTTCACCTTAGAGAAAAGTGAGATTTACTAATTAGTCATGGTGCAGCCTCCCCTTGCTACGATGTACCGCAGGGTTGATGAACTCAAACTCTGCTTTGCCGTCTTAATTCACAAAAAGGTCAAATGGCAAAGTGGAAGGTGTGTCCAGGTGTGTTAAAATAAGCTCCAATTAGGGAAAAATGCAAGCACACCCTCAAGTCTCACATATCCAACTTGGAAAGAAACTTTCAGTAAAGCTCCTAAACTGGGGTGATTTTAATGCTGCAGCATGTGAAGAGTAGTTTTTTTTTAGAGAGAAAAATGAGAATAGAAATATATTTTACCCACAAACCCCTTGTACAAATATGACATTTTAACAAAATAATTGGTCACAAACAGTGAGTGTTTCAACTCTTGCACAACTGTTGTATTAAGCAGTAAAATATTATTTCAACATGTGAAATGCAACTGGGAGCTTAGCCAAACCACAGTTTGTTTCTCTTTAGTTAGTATAACATGTTGCTACACATGAATTCAAGCATCTTTAATGTTCTAAAAAGCAAAATGTTGAAATAAAGAGCTCACGCAATCTTTTTGCTAATTGGTTCTCAGAGTACCATATTACAGTGTGACCAGATGTTTGTACTTTTTCTGGGAAGAACAATTCTGTTATTTTACAACCAATATTTTTTGGGATTGAGCCATGATTACATTTTGTAGAAAGTAAACAAACGTATGCTGATTTTTTTTATTATCAGAAGCACTTCTGCACATTTATCAACATCAGTCTCTAAAATTCATTACTGGTCAAGCTTTACATAGCAACTATAAAGTTGCAAGGACACCATTTACTGTTGAACATTTCATAGCACATGGCTGAACAAGGTTTGGCCTGCATGAGACCCTGAATGAGAGAAAGGTAGACCTGGGTTCAATAACTGACCTTTGACTTCTCAAAAACAACAAATACTGTGTTGTTCGGGTAAAACATTTTTTTGTTTGTTAATCTTTTAGTTAAGATTTAAGTCCAGACATAGACGTTAGGATGATTTCACCATCAACACTGACCCAGCTATTCTAATGAAAAACACAACCTTAACATATTGAGCAGCATGTTAAATTTTTACCGTTTATATGAGAAAAGGTAACTTAAGACTACACCTATTCATTTGCAAGGCCTCCATTCAGCGGGAGGTGTTGACAATTCAGTGAAAGTTAAAAGTTAAGTAAAAAAGCAGAAGTTCATCTCAGGCCAACCGTTGCTTCCCAGAGAGCGAGTGCTTGTCCAGGCTGTTGCTTAGTTTAAGCAGGCATGCAGCCTTGCACCTCAGTCAAACAGTGGTCACCCAGGCCTACAGCCTTCTTTGTACCATTTATGAGGGTGCTATAGATGAGCACACTCCATTTCAAAGTCAGTGGTGGATATGGAGTCAAATTAAAACAGGAAGTATTGCTGGAGCCGTCCATGCCATGACGCTGAGTGGGAACGGACACGCAGCACTTTGCACATCTTAAGACTGGCTGGCTCACAAACAGTGGAAAACTAATTCAGGCCAACATAGGGCAGTCGCACAACACTGCAGAAGTTCTTTACTTACCTTTCACAAAGCTCAAAAAAGTAGTGTTTTAACAAAAGACATTTACAGAATAGTCACTGGGCAATTTCCTTCTTCTAATGAGGATCTAATATTCATGTGACGTTGATATTGATGTTGTTGCTGCAACTGGAATTCAAAACCTCAGTGTTGTTGTTTTAATGATAAACAAAGGTCTGCTATTGCATCAAGCAAAGATCTTACTGTTGGCCCCAGATCAATTGCGTACCTGAGAAGGATAGTTTGCACAATCCACCCCATAAACAAGTCTCTCCTGTTTTTATTTTAATATTAGTGCATCATGAATACAGTATAAATGAAACAACTGGAAATAACCAGCGAAAATATTAGATCTAAACAAAAAAAACTATATAGCATATTAGCAAAAGCATTTGTGATGAACTTAAGTATAACTATTTCATACAATTAGGATATTAAAATCAGTCTGACAACAGCTGAGATTGTTCAGTACGTATGCACACTGCCTTCTTGCAATATGGAGAAGGAAACTTGTTTTGTAACATCTACAAAAGGTCAACAGGTTCAAGTGAGCAAAACAAAGTTAAAAAAAAGTAATGTAGTCAACTTGAAATTAATCTGTAGGTTTTGTAATTGCGACTCGTCTCCAAACCCCAAGTCCCTTTTCACTCTATTTTCATGGCAACAGAGCAGAGGCCCAGCTTAATATGTTACTGACAGCTACCGTTGTATTACGTGGCATCAGAACACAGTCTGGCTTTCACACAAGGTCTTAACAGTGGAGGAAAACAAGTATTCAAGAGGGTAAAGGTCACCGAAACCTTTCAGTGAGTCAAGTGAGCAGCAAAATGTACTGTAAAATATGTGTTGCAATGGGAAGATTTTACATTTTATCACCTTATTATAAAGACGTGTTTTAAGAATACCAATTATCTACTAATGCAAATTAACTAAGAAATAATACTGCATTGTCGGTTCCTTCAATTTCTAATTTATTCATAGTTATCGTAATATACATATATGGAGTAGATTTTTTTTTAAATATATTGTATGGATACATATCTGAATATACTTAAGATAATACAATAAATATGAAATTGCAATATTTGCAAACTGAAGTGACTTAAAAATATGAGCATAATAGCATCATACAAATCAGTCAATAGAACATCTGACTGACATTTTAATATTGTTTATTACTTTGTGAAGAACCGACAAAAAAAAAAGGTGATATTATATAATGTTTCTAACGCCCGACTCAATTAAATAAAACTGCATTTTATTCAGTGTTGAAATTTTTTTTTTTTAAATAATATAAAACAAGAGAACTAATCGTGCCTGTGACGTTCAGCTGGTGAAAATTCCAACTCACAAGATCAGATCAAACGTAACAAAAAATTACCTTTTCATTGCATTTGAAAATATTTTTGATTCAAGTTCATTGCATGTCTTACACGTCACCTTATGTTTTAAATTAAACTTGGATAAATTTTGCAACGTAAAATAAATAAAAAGAACAAACTCCATCGCACACAACATTTTCAAAGCAAATAATACATTTTGATACTGTTAATATCATTGTGCAGTGGTGTATAATATACGCATTGAATTTAATTACGGCATCAATATTTTGTTTAATCATTTATCCACGTGCATATTCAGTAATATTAAATATTCCATCGAAAGCATCAGTAAGATGATGTTAATGGAACAAAAGTAAAATAGGAAAATTTCACGTTGAAATCAAAATACTCATCCAAATAAAAAGCAATCGCGCCGCAGTTTATACAAAGTTCAAATTGAAATCGTAAAACGCAATTCAATCCAAATATGTTTCACTTGTTCCCGTTTGTTCAGTATTATTTTCATATCTGTGCCACTAAAAAGTTTGTTTCCTCCGCAAAAGGTCGTGCCATTTCCTAACTGAAATAAAGCTGTGGGTTCAGATTTCTTTTCTTCTACGAGCTACATTATAGTTCATCTCTTTTGCCACCGCCTGAACCTAAAATGGACGCCGCTGGCTTTAAGTTAGCAACGGCTAGGACCAGCTAAGGGTCACAGCTGTGCAGTGGTGCTCTTAGGAGGGAACAGGCAAATGGATCCATGTTTTGGCAGACTGCCAGGAGTCTCCTTAAAAATACAGTGGAGGCCTTGATTTAAAATATGCCACACCAATGTCAAAGGGAACTGCGTCATTACGCAGCAGAGCCTGGTGAGATGAACAACCCACCGTTTTACAGCAGACAATGGCAGGTGCTGCTGTAGTACAGAGCAATGCTTGGAAACAAGCTCAGATTTTACTCTGTATGTGCACAGAAATAACCCAAGAAATCTTTTCATTACAGCTCAGGCAGCGTTAGCGCCTGGATGAAAGCCTGTTTTCTCTAGACATCATCATGATGTTAGACCTCGTGACTGCACTGTGGGTGGAGACAACGAGCCAATAGAAAAACAGGATGAGGATTCAGAGAGCGTCTTGCATCAGCATTTTCCAGCTAAGCCTCAAGTGAAAGTTACGAGATCCATAACCATGATTATGTTATGAAGAGATCACAAATCAGTGTTAATAAAAACTGATTGCTGCCAACGAGTGAATGACAGCACTGAATTTGATGAGCCCTTTCTCATCGTCATATCATGCAGAATTGGCTTTGCAAGCCAGAGCTCCACATCTGTAAATACTGGTCTGTGCAGCTGACTGATATTTCCCTCAGGCAATCACACTCACTGCAGCACCTTAAAGCATTCCTGGGATAGCTTTCTCAACTTTTAACGTGCCCAAAAGTGCTTTAATGAACAGGTCAACACAGATCTTACCATTTAGGCAGAAACACTCCAGCGTTGAAGAGATGAAGGCATGACAGGCTGCAAGAACCTGTCTCCTGTGAAAACAAGAGAAAAAGAAAAAAAACTCGTCAAACAACTGTGGGGCTTGATGTAGACACATGTCACAGACAAGTCAATGTAATAAATACGAAGAAAACAATTAATTAAAAAAACGCTTCATTTTTTGTTTCTTGGATTTGGCTTGGAAGACAAAATACAGATTGCAGTGATAAAGTTACAAATACAATATTGCAAGTATTAAACGATTTGAAAGCAAATAAAAATCATTAAAAATAGTATTGAATAAAAAAGAAAAAAGGATGAGCTGTTGTGACATTTACTTTCAATTTGATATCTAATCAAAGCCGTATAAAAACATGGTATTAAGTGATGCATGACTTTGTTTAAACTGCATGCATGAAACACAAATCATCCTCCAGTCACTGCTACAAATAACAGATGATGACCAACATCAAATTATGTGTATGCATAACCAAAAACTGATTTTGTGATTTTTTTTTTACCTTTCTAGTTGGAGCTTCAGTCCTTTTCATCAATCGGGTTTGGGAAAGACCTGCAAAGACAGTGCATGCTTTAAGTGCTTCTGTACTTTTCCTTGAAAACAAAATCAACAAGCACTCAAAAACCATTACAGAATTTGACAAGACGAGACTAAAGAAGGTGTTTGACAGCAGACGGGAATGCACTAAGTAGGTGATAATAAAGAGCTCTGTCCGGGCTGGTCACTGATAAGGCAAACAGATAAACATCAAAGACCCACGGAGTGAAAGTAACTTGTAATGTCAGAGTGAGGCTTGGAGCACTTTTAGAAGCCAAAAAGGTAAGGTGGTGTGTACAGTCCCACGCTGAAGAAGTGGACTGTGCAAAAAGTATTCTTTAAAAACACTTCTCATTACGGTTGGCAGTATTTTACTTTTAAAAGCTGTAAACATGTTTATAATAAAATAAACTGGTGCTTCAACAAATGCAGAGTGGCAGGTTGCTGTTCATATAATTTAACCTTCCGTGAACAAAATATGTTTATCTTCCATTATGTTGCAAACTATTTTTAACAATAGAAATGATGTCATTGGTTTCACAGGCTGTTAATATAGCACTTAATTGAGTTTAAAGCAAAAAAACTACAAGTGATAATAATTAAAGTGTGTGAAAATGTAACCTGTTACGTTTGTTTCTAACTTGTGAGAAATAAAATCAAGATTAAGTGACTGCCAGCTAGTCCAAAACACACACTTGTGCTAAATATAAACAGTATTTTAGAGTTGCTGATTTTATCATCAACATGTACTTGTGTTTACTGTTGCCTTCTAAATCTGCAGGTAATGATGTGATGTATTTTTATTTGAAACTGACTAAGTTATTGTAAATATACTTTTGAGATACCTATTAAGTATGTTGTAAGACACGGTATTCAACTAATATGCAGAATACAAGTATTTTAAAATCAGAAGCCACCACTGACATTTCATATATAATATGCAGAGACACTATGGTTGATCACAACATATTTTTGGATACCCTGGAAGCCTTTGGCACCGATTGGCAGTGGTGAATCAGACAAAATGGCTACCAAACTGCCCAATAACAGACAGACAGACACACGCGGTGGTCGAGAAACAAGAAATAAATAAACTTCTATCAATTCAAGAAATATATAATATTTACAGTAACTGGGAGGTATTGGCAAAGGATGGAAACTTGTGATTAAATGACAATCCAACCGACTAAACGCAAAAAAAAAAAAAACAATTTAGGGAAGAAAAACATGTTAAGGAGTTATTATTAACCGCCCAGTCTATGTGCAATATATGCTTGAGCCGCTGTTTCATTGAAGTATAATGTATCATGGTTCCCCATGTTTTTTTCTCCACTCACATCAATTCATATACGTCACGAAGAACAACAATGCTACAGTAGCCATCTTGCCCCAAAAGAGGAGACGCTGGGAGGAGGGAGCAAGACTCCCCGAGTCATATGACTGCACTGTCTGCTGACAACTGCAGTGACAGAGCAAAAGTGTCTAGACGAGTCTGAGACAGCAGCAGATCAAGTACACATGCACTGTTGCACACATCATACTTAAACACTGTTGGGAGTTCAAAGCATATATACACGTTTTTAATTTATGCATAAAGAAATACAAAAACTTAGAGATTTGGATTTGGAAATTGTATGATGAACCTCATCCAGAATAGGGACAAGCTTTGTTCTCACAGCCTTTTGGTGAACACAGCAACATTTAAAAATATATTAAATATGGCAGGCTCAACCACAGAGAACATCCAAATACAATGCACAAAACATATAGAATATTCCCATTTCAAGTGACGAGGCAGCCAGACTAAAAATGGCATTTAAATATTGATGTCAAACTAGAGATTTAAACATAGTGTGAAAGAAAGCAGACACATTTACATAATGGGATGCTGTGTCAGACTGTGGAAAATGTATTTATTCAACTTTTATGCTAACTGTGGGAAGTTTAAGGAAATACTGAAAACATTTAATTCAAGATATGTTTTCAGAATTGCTGCACAAGACGTAATCATGACAAAAGAATAAATACAACGGTCTGATACAAACCATTTAATTCATCCAATATCACCTAACGCCACTTTAACCATGTAAACCTTGTTTGAACCTATGTGTTCATCAACTGACCTGTCTGAGCTGTGCAGACTGCCATCTGGATGATGCACTCCTCTTGAACTCCAGGCTGACAGCTGATCTCCTGCAGAGCATAAACAAGAGAAAGAAGGAAACATTTCATAAAGGATTCATATTACCTCACCTCAGAGCCACATCGATTAGCTGCAATTAGCAAAATGCACGTGTGCCTGAAATATGCCTTGTTCGACGCCTTAATACCTAATTATGGTGGTATGGCTGAAATCATAAAAAATAAAAAATCTAATACATTTTTTTTTTTTTTTTAAAAAGAGTCCACAAGAGACCTGTTCCCCCTCAGGTGGCTGCTGAGTAACAGGTAGCTAAAGCGCACGTGGGGTTAATCAACAACCTCACGTCAGCCAAGGTGCGTCACCTGCGCATCCTCCTGAAGTAGTGTGAATGAGGTCAAGGCTCCAAAACAAAACAGCTAGTGTAAATTCATAAGAAAAAAAACGCAAATCATACGCCTTTTTTTAGCGGCAAAAATGTATCGGGCCACTTCCAGTTTGCGATATATCCAAATACTGTACATGAAAGATAGAACAGGGTCATTTCAATTTTAAGCTAGCAAACCGCTTTTTCAACCAAACCCTGTCAGCTAACGTTCACAAATAAACACAGTTTTGGGCGAATGTTTAATGCTGCAGTATCGACCGTATCTTATCCAACTTACACTCAAGCGCCTGTCTTGCCTACCTGTGCATAAAGAGCTGTCTGCTGCTCGACTGCAGAAGAAAAAACTTTCACAGCGTTTATCTGTAAAATATCTTTGGCTTAGCGTGGCGACTCGTGGGCGAAGGCGTTTGAGGAGGAGAGCGAGAGAAAAAAAATCCCATTTCCAACTGGCGGCTTCCTTGTAAATGTGAAAACAGATGCAAAACTCCATCTCCAATTTTATCAATTTCAGACAGACTCCAGACAGTCTCCAAGCGGGTACGTGCCTGCTTGTCTTGCGCGTGCACGCTGAATGGCGCGGGAAGCGGCGATAGATAAAAGATCCAGAGTGACAGCGCGAGCGGCCAACGGTGAAGACGAGCCGAAATCCAGTATCCAATCACAGTGACCGATATGTATAAGCCCCGCCTCTCCTCCTCCTCGCCAGTCTGTTGACAGTGCACTGAATAAAACAACAGTCTGAGTTAAGCAGTTCATTGCACTGAGATGTGGGTCACTGACTGCAGCCTATTCACTCAGTGCAGATGCATAGTATTATTGATTTCCAAGCCATATTATTAACCCGGATATACACTTGAACCATCCAATTAATTGTACATCTCATGGCATAGATATATGTATCTAAAATCTTTTTAATAATCTTATTAAATATATACCATTTTACATCCATATGAAATCATATAAATATGGCCTACACTCATAAATTAACAATACACATTTTTCTTTGGTTTGAATCCCCAACGCCACTAGTTAAAAGTGTGTCTGTGATACATGCAGCAGCCATTCTGTCAATGCATAATGCACATGACTACGCAGTTGATTAAAACAATGGTCCTAGCATTTCAGATGGATATATAGATGGATATATAAATAGATGAATGGATGGATGATAAATAGACAGATAGATTGATAGATCGATAGATCGATAGATCGATGGATGGATAGATAGATAGATTGACAGACAGACAGACAGACAGACAGACAGACAGACAGACAGACAGACAGACAGACAGAAAGATAGATAGATAGATAGATAGATAGATAGATAGATAGATAGATAGATAGATAGATAGATAGATAGATAGATAGATAGATAGATAGATAGATAGATAAATAGATAGATAGATAGATAGATAGATAGATAGATAGATAGATAGATAGATAGATAGGTAGATAGATAGATAGACAATATCCCTAGTCTCCTGTGTTATTGAAACAGTCATTTACACATCTGCCAAAGCAAATTTTCCTATGACTATTACTTCTATAAAGTAATCTATGAAGTAATCTATGAACTTCTATGAAGTTACTTCATGAAGTAATAGTTCGAGATATGGCCCTGTTCCACATTCTTTTTCTGTCTGTACCAAAACTGTTCCAACTTGATGATGATGATAATGATGATAGTCTGCTTTAAAACCGAATACATAGTGATTAAAAAAATTAAACTGATGAAATCTTTCATTTACAAAATAATCTATTACGGGCCTATATGCTCCATAACACCAGCATCACTTTCTCAGGACAGTTGCTGACCCTCATGAATTGACAGCAAAAAGCTTATTGTCTCACACAAAACAACTTCCAAGTTAGATTTGAATTAAATTTAAAGGCGTACAGACAAGTTTGTTGTAAAGAACTGTCCTTTGGATGGAAAATAACAAGTCTTGTCTCCTTCGGCTTTGCACCCTTTAATTTGCATTGTTATGGAAAACCGCTGGATTTGGATAGGGCACAGAATCATTGAGGTCACTATAATAGAGTGTGACAGCTCCCCTTTTCACATCTATTTGGAAGTAAAATCAAAATTCCTGGGAAAGTGAATCCAGGGAGTGTAAATATCTCATACAGCTTTGGAAACAGCTGTTTGGAGAGGATATTTAATCAAGTGTGGAATACATATTGATATGCATTGCACTTGCATCAACTCAAGTAGACAAACTGGATACTCATGCTTGTCTATGCGCATACAGGTTTTTGGGAGGCAGAAAGATCAGGCTTTTAGAACTTTTAAATAAATAAATATAAAATAGGAGCAGCACTGTGCCCTTGCCTTTTGTTAGTGTTGTTTTAACTTGTACACGATTGAAGACTGGAAATGCTAAGGAAGTGTATAGAAAGATTACAATACTGTGGTTAAATCACCTCAACATATTTTTTGTACAATCCCCACAGTCCATTAAAATTCACACACTGTCTTTCATGAGGAAAAACCCTTTATGCTTTCTCAAATTAAAAATCTCATGGCTGATCCCCTCCATCGCCCTGGCTTTCATATATTGACCTTGTGGTGCTACAAAATAGCTTCTTCCTCACTGCGGGACCCCATAATGAGCCAATACAATGAGGCTACAGTTCACTGCTCACCTCTCTTTGGTGTCTCTCAGGGTCTTTGTGGACATTTGTCAGCCCAGGAGGAATTTGGGGGTTAGAATTCTGCCGTAGTCTGGCTGTAGACTTAGACAACATCTTTGACTCCCAGACTTATAAGCACAAAAGCGATGAAAAACGTATAAACTTAAAAAAGCTTTGACCTTACATGACTAAAAACCAAAGGAGTGACTTGAATCTTGAATAAAACTTCCAAATTAATCAAGATTTGTTGTGGTATCCATACAAGGAATAAGACACGCTCCACCCAAAAAAACCTATTCTTTCATTTATCTTTTGAGCTCAAATAATTCAATAATGAACTGATTAATACATTTTAAGTAAAACAATTACTTGTAAACATTGTTGCAACATTCTGTAGTGAACTGCAGGCTTTCTCAGCCAATAAATGACAACTCTAGAGGTGAAAGATGCTCAAAGTAAAAAAAAAAAAATACTAACTAGAGGGAGACAACAGAGGTTGGGTGCTTTTTTATGAGCCTTGAGAGAGTGTTTTACTTCTTTTTGTATTGTTTTTTTTTTGTAATAAATACAACTGGACTGTATTTTGGTCCATTCGTATGTAGTCCAGTCTTGCTCATCTCTGAAGGTGTTTGCTTGGTCCCCTTGTGTTATATCGTGTTTTTTATTTGCATAGTCATCTATATATATATCCGTTTCTCACTTAACTAAGCCAATTTAGTATTTATATTCAATCAATTGTATCCTATACAACTATACAAGAAACGTATTTCCCACAACAAACACCTGTAATGGATTGCAGGCTGTGGTGGTGCACAGATTCAGAACAGCCAGTCTGTTTACCTGCCCTGTCAAGCAGCTCATGGGCAGCATACCGATCGGGGGAGCTTGTGTTTTCTACCCACAATGCATCACCGTGGCAAACACAGCGCGGCCATGTTTGTACTATTCTGGTCGTGAATGGATATTACTGCAGCATATAATCGGTTCCCTTTCTAGTTTCACATTTTGCACCGTTAAAACGGTGGAATACTGAAGATTAAATGCACTCTCAAGTGTTGTAGTCGTACTCTAAGTGGGACGCGCCGTGCACCATGTCAGCCAACGCTCAGAGTAAGTATTTGTCAACAATGCTAAGTAAGCAATGTAGCTAAGCTAGTTAACGTGGCTAACGATAGTTAATGTCAAAACATTGTTGGAAACATTCCCGTGTTTGCGGCGGGGCACGAACTGTATCACAACAATGATTAAAAATAGCGAAAGATTAAACAAACATTTGACACAATTGGTTGTTCCATTAATAACGTTTATTAAGTTAAAGGGAAATGTAGCGATAGCTTGGATGCTAAGTAACGCTAGCGTCAAGTTATTACCAACATTTCGCTTAACATAACAATATGAGTGTACGTTATTTTCGACATTTAACATTACCCACGATTTACGATAATTAATTGTTGTCCATGTGACGCGCTAACGTTATTTTTTACTTTTTCAGTCCAAATTTTCGGCGTCAGGTTTATTAGCTGCGTTTGCTAGTTTAGCAATTTAGCTAGCGCAAGGAGCCTTGTTCCTAACACTAATATTACGCTATCTGGTAGAAATCCCGTTTCACACTTGAATGACTGATCTAGATTACACCTGGCGTACTGTTTGCCATGTTACAGTTACTCTTGAAGTGTTAACGTTGCTTACGTAATGTTATTATATCAAATAATGTCCCCGTAAAGTCAGTCGTTTGGGGTTCACATTCAAGCTAACATTAGCCTCTGCATCGTTGAGGAGTAGGAGGGGGTGCGTGTATGACGCAGTTCATCCTGTTGTTTTATTCCATATTTCCTTTTGCCGTTTTTGATTAGCATTTGGCTGTACAGACTATCAGAAGATCAGTAGCATGTCAGCTTTAGCCCGAGCCTATACAGTGGACTTTGGGTGGTTGAATACATGCACAAGGCCTGTGAACTTATCAGCTTTTCAAAAGTGGCACTGCTGTGTCGGAAGGATGTGTCGCCTCGCAGTTTTTGTTATGGGATAGCTTCATCTGCCTGTTATGTCTGAGGAGGACTTGCGTAACCCAGCGCTTCAGCAAGATTCAGAGACTGAAATGTTAGACCAACAGTTTTAAACTCAATTTTGGGCAGATCCACGACCTCATCGTATTGCATCTGTCTTTTTAATGGGAGACATTCTGACATGTTGCAGCAGCAGAATTAATGACTTTTATTTAGTTGCTTTGATTTCAGGATTCTGGTATTGTGCATGCTGGCTAACTGTTAAAGAACACAGAACCGACAGAGTTTAACATACCATACATGGCTACTGCTGCTACTTACTGTACTATGAAATTCTGGATATGGATGCACTAATATAATTTGTTTGACAGTACTTACAATTGGGTATTTCCGAATACCAAGTACCGATGTGAGTACTTCTTATTACAATGATCCTTCTCACATTTTGACTGTAATTTACAACATAATGCTTTTGCTGACATTTTAACATTCAACATTGTTTTCTTGAAACAAACCAAGCATAGTATGTAGGAGGGATGTGGATAATTAACTGTTTAACCGTGCAATCGGATAAAAGGTTGGAATAAATATTAGAAGGGGAAAAAAAGGCAGCACAAAACTTTGTGGCTTGTCACTTCAAGACAGTCTGTTGCTGCTTTGAGTGAGAGGTGGGTGCCATACCTGGGCACTAGTTGATAGCTGTCTACTCCGCAGCATCTGCCGGGCCTGACTCTGCTTCAGCCATGATCCACCTCTTTGTCCATTATTAGAGTTAGGCTATGTTGTCACAGCCAAGATGGTGACAGCTAGTGCCATTCACTTTGAGCTTCACAGCGGCTCTGAATAACACCTGTGGGTGATGTCGTGGAGAGTAGGTCTGTATTTGATACTGTGTCTAACCCCACAACAATGCGTACTTCATTGTGGCCACTAACTCTTTCGAAACTGTGTGACCTGCTGATGAAACTGCAACAGGAGGTGTTGGAGGGGCTGTGGTAGCATTATTTTTGAGGATTAGGTTGATAACTGTTTTTGCAAAAATGTTGACACTTAAACCTATATAACTACTTTGTCACACCAGCTGCATTTTACCTTTAGTACGTTGCACTACGTATAATAAAAACATTATCTTTCTATTTGGATTCATGACAAACCAAGAGAAGGATGGGTTTACCATTTTCTACTGTATGTCATGCTGTTGGTAGACATGTCATTTGTGTAGTTAATGCTCAAGTTGTTGATTCAATGTGGGGCAAGCTAACAGTCTCTGTACATTTCAAGTTGTGCAGGCCAGTATGACCGATTGATAATTTTAATGAGGATGGTAATTTTATTAGCATAGTGAATTGCTCTGTAAACAAACAGCTTTTCTTTTGCAGATTATGACTTTGATGAATATAACAAACCTGGTGCTGAAAGGTCACGCAGGAGAAGAGGGGAAGATGACGATCTAGAGAGGTAAATATATCATGTTTTAATTTTTCTCCAAAAATAGTGCTGTAATATAAATTAATTGTACAGTTATCTCTACAATTCCACCTAATTTCTCTAAACAAAACCGTATTAATGTGACAGCTGGCTGAAGATTACCGAGGAGCTGAAAGTTTCTTCCCTGCTGATGGCTCACAATATCAAACGCATGTTTTTGTTTGAAGTACAAATGCCAGAAGATAGCATGTACTACTTCTTAGTCTTTTAAATTGTTATGTCTCCATTCTGATATTTAGCGCACAACTGATAGGCATGTAGTTTGTTTACATGACAAAGCATACCACTTACACGTTGTCTCTCTTTCTATGTCCAAGTTCTCTGTTATATTTATGGATGGGTCTTTACTCCTCCTTTAGTTCGACCTAAGATTACATTTGAATAAATAAGTGATGTTATATGACTCGCCATACAGTGCATTAGGTTGGTGTGAGACAGACATCCTTGTAGTGCTTTTATTTCACAAATTATTATACATTTTTATATTTAAAATACCTGCTTATTATTCAAATATATTTTCAAATGTATTATGTTCGTTGACCGCCCTATTGTAGAGTAACATTATTACTAAATAGATAACACTCTGCACTCTGCACTATGACTTGGCTAACCTGTTATTTGATGTTGTTTCTCTTTTAAAAGTGATTTAGAGGAGGAATTGTTGGGGGAGGATTGGCTGTCAGGTAAAAAGGTAAGATAACACTGTTTTGTTTACTTTTATTCTATACTTTGTGCCAATAAAACACTTGGCTTGTCAGTATGGTTTCTCTGCTTACAAGCAGGAAACGATAAATAATATCAAAACATTGGGTGTGGGTGTTGGTAGAACATTTAGAAAATAGTAGTGAACAGTTGACTTGAAGCAGGTGGCTCCTCCACAGGGGGAACTGTTGATGTGAAGCAGGAGGAAGTACAGTGGACAAAAAAGAACTGTGTTGACCTGCCCAGATTGCCTTCACCACATGGGAATAGAGCATCCTTTGGGCTTGGAGGTGGTCCCCTGCCCCCACGCCTCACACATGAACAAACACACACAACTACTATTATAAAGCACACCATAATGTTCCTTTATTTTTGTTTCAGAATCCGTCAGAAGTGTCAGATGAAGAGCTAAATGATGACCTTCTACAAAGTGATGATGAAGATGTAAATATGAGGTAAGCTAATGGAATAAGTGTCATGTGTTTAATTTTTTTATATTGTCAGTTATACACCTGGCAAAGTCAAGATCCAAATCTTGTGCATTTTATCATCATACTTTTAGTTATGTTTTCTGCAACTTCCAATATTTATTTACTTTCAGTGGTCCGAGTATAAGTGTCAATGCCACATACAGCATGGGCCCATCCTATGGCCAGCAGGACAACTTGCATGGAGCAGACTACACAGATGACGTGAACCTGGGTGCAGGCGTTGATACAGGGGATGTAGAGGATGGGTACCAGCGTGAGAGGGAAGAAGAGTACACACAACAATACAGCCAAGACAACAACATAGAGATGCCAGAAGACCAAATAGATTACACTGGAGAGCTAGCTGAGGGTGATGATGGCTACCAGGATGAAGTGCTAGACATCCAAATCAATGAGCCCATAGATGGTGAATTTCAAGTGAGTTCTCACGTTTTCTTCTTGCATGTAAAAAAAAAAAAAAACACGTACACACACACACACACACACACACACACACACACACACACACACACACACCCTGCCCTCCCTTTTCTGTCCAACTCTTTTGTTCCCATGAGATGATATCAGTTTTTCTTGTCTCTGTAAGGGGACAGTCGGGATTGAAAATCTATTCAGGAGAAGGAGATGTTGGTTGGCTTTTTTGGGTGGAAGAGGATTAGATTCATTATCACTTCCTGCCAGTTAATTTCTCCATCTTGCTGACAAAGTTTGTGTTGACAGCTTGTTTGGCATGAGGTAATGCTCTGCTGTCGCCTCCAAATCCGTGTGCCATTGTGACCTTGGGCCCTGTATCTTTGAGGGAGTAAGAAGCTGCTTTGTGTTGTGGAGATGTGCTGCCAATCGGCGGAGGTTAATGTGGGGGTCTTTTATCTCTGGCTTTAGACTGGATCTGATAAAGTCTCATGCAGGTGAAAAGATTATTGACCTTCCTGAGGACACCCCATACAGTTTTCTAATGATTGATGCGATTTTCCCTTTTATTCGTTTCCCTTCCCTCTTAGCCAGAACTAAGAGGATCAAAGATAAGACCAGATCCATGTGCAAATGTCCGTTATGGTCCATTTACCAAGGTGTGATGGTGTTTGGCACCTGACAGAGATATATTGGCCTACCTCCTTTTTTCAAACAAAGATAAGATGTTGACCTTCTTGCTGACGGTGTGCAGCACAAGTGGATGCCTATTTGGGATTTGGTGAAATGTCTGCCGGAGTAGATGTGTATTTTGTATTATGCGTAATAACTGTTTACAAGGTCACTAAACTGCCTGGCCTTGACATTTTGCTCGCCATGGTATTCAGTTAGTACTATGTGGAACAGTTTAAAGGATTACGCTTGTGTTCCCTTGGGGCAGCCTGTCCATTCGTCTGGTGTGCTGAAAGTGTTTTTTTTTTTTTTCCTATTCTTCATTAATATGTGCTGCTGTTTGGCAGGTTAATGGAGCGCAACACCAAACACCATGGTGTGACCTACAGTCTGACCTTATTTAGCTATTTTGTTAGAGGGTGTTATGCAGATAGAATGTTTGAATGACTGGCAACTCCTAAACCAGAAGTATGACGTTGTTAGTTTCCTGGAATGACTGTATGTATTTAGAATTATATGAAATGATTGCATACATTTTCTTATGGAATAGTAAAAAACAAGAAAGGAGATTTGTCGTCACCCAGAATGTTTGTCGGTGGGATGTTTTTTGCATGGATGCATGAAGTTATTGTGCGGTCAATAACAGCGATTTGCAAGGAGTCAGTCAATGATATTTTCACCATCATTGAACTGGGAAGGAGTGCTTTTATCCGTGCCTGCATTTCTGTATATCATGTCAAACATTTACATCTCATTGAATTTCAAATGCTGCCAGGAATAGTAATGAAGCCTTGCTCCCACTGTTATGGTAATTTGGGTTGGGAGGGGGGTTACATGGTGTCTCCCCAAAATCCTCTCTATAACATTATGTTTGCCTTCATGCTATTTTGTAATTTTTCATGAAGAAATGGGAAAAATATATCTGTAGTCAGTATATATTCATTAAGCACACATTTATTTTAACAATTCAAATTTCATAGAAAATGTGTACATCCCTATTTCATAACGGCTCTTGGATGTCAGTTGAGCTCCAACTCAATCCATGTGTCCTTTGTGCTTTTTTATATATATATATAAATAACGATCAGCTTTCTTGGCCATGCGTGTTTACACATGCATGGAATTTTACTGTGTTTCACTTGGCTCTCTTCTTACATATATACATATTATATACAAACAAACAAGATAAATTATACAAAAGACATTAAAGACAACATATATATATATATATATATATATATATATATATATAGTCGTACAGCATTGTGTAGCATAAATAGATGATTTTAATTTCAACAGATATACTAGAGATTTTTTTCCAAGGTCGGCCATTGCAGATTCTTATCGAAGCGTTGTTCCCACTTAAACTAATCAATACGTATTATCTTTGTGATCTTTAAAGGATGATGAATATCAAACCTATGATGATCAGCGTCTGGGTGAACATGGAGACCAACAGGAGGAGATCCCAGTGGAGCAGCGAGGGGGAGAAGAGCAGCAGCAGCAGCAGGAGGAGGAGGAAGAAGAGGAAGACACAGCCGAAGACTCTCGGGTCTTTGACACAGAGGAGGTACTGTATGCTGACATCTTCCAAATAACCTTAGACTTTTTGTTTCTATTGATCTTTTTTATTTAATTTGTTTGCTATTGAAACCTGGCAGTTAACTGATTGATTAATTTTCATCATAGCTCAGTATACGAATATAGGTGTCTGTCGTTATTAGGGCTGCAACTAACGATTATTTTAATAATCGATTAATCGGTCGATTATTTTTTCGATTAATCGGATACAAATAATAATAATAATAATTTTAAAGCATTAATTTGCAACCTTTTATTACAAAAACAGAACTAACAGTACAAATTCACAGTGCAACAAATCTTAACAATAAAGAATTTATAAAAAACAAATACAAATCAGAAAACTTAACAGGATTTGTCAGAACTTGTTCTCTACACTCACAGACATGCACACTCACAGACGCACACACTCACACACATGCACACACACACATGCAGACACACGCACTCACACAGCTGCACAGACACACACACACACACACACTGACATGCAAACACACACACACATGCAGACACAAACTCACGCACATGCACAGACACACATGCACAGACACACACACACACACACACAGAACTCATAGAACTAGAGATGATATTCTAGAAGTTACACTCAATGTATCAACGGATAACTTACACACTGCACTTTACCTAAACAAAGGTTGTTCATTAGATATGGAACTACAAATCCCAGCAACACTTCTCTGCATGAAGCCACATTATATCAGACTGTTGAACGCAGGCCTGTGTTCTGCACCTCAGAGGAGATATTTACCCGTTGCTTCTCTTGAAGCTCCGCGGTATTTTAAAATGAAGACGTTACCTAACCCAACAGCTCAAACACGGGGAATGAACGACTAGCTAGCGAGCTAACGACAAGGTTAGCCTAGCTGTAAAGTTATTGTACACGCAACGCGACTATGCAGTGACATACGAGAAGGTACAGCGCGCTGCAGAAGCTCCAGGACCTTCAGTCTGCTGCGCTCCGCTCCACTTAACTGTTTTGTTTAATACGCGAACATCTCCGCGACTCATTGAGCGACGTAATAATCGCGTGACACAACGAATCGATAATGAAATTCGTTGCCAACTTTTTTAATAATCGATTTTTATCGATTTTATCGATTCATTGTCGCAGACCTAGTCGTTATATGGTTCATTAAAGACAGTGTAGTTTTGTGCATAAAGTTAATTAAGTTTTGTTTCAAAGACTCATTTTGTAGTTGGTAGTGGTAGGTAGTAAATTCATGAAGAAAAGTTCAATAGTAAGTAGTGTTGAAAGTGGACAACTATAAAGACTAATTTAATTATGGATGCTGTCTTTATGTCTTTCAATCATTTGGTAAATAAAGTTCCAAAAAAGTCAGTGTTTGTCTTAAAATTTAAACTTAAAATGAAAACATCTCGTTTTGTCTGTCTCGGTCTTCAACCCAAAGATATTTGTTTCATGCCATAGAAGAAAAAGAAAGCTGGCGACTCTATTGACTATCTATTGATTACCATAATTACGATCAACTAATGGATTAATTGGCTGGTTGTTCTCACTTCAGAGCAGATTGTGTGATTCACTGCAAAACATCCTGAAATTAAACATAACTGGATTGTAAAAATTGGGACTTTGGTTGTTTTTAACCTCTAAAAATATCCTCAGGTTGAAAATGAAGAAACCAAGGAGGAATCAGATGAGGAGGATGAGGAAGATGAAGAATCTGGTCGCATACGGTTTAAATCTGAGAGAAAGGATGGTCCTGTTGTGCGGTTGGCTGATGCCGGCAGCAACAGGAGGAGTATACCTGAAACACTAGGTACAAGTTCCTTCTACTGGGCATGATTTACCCATCATTCAGTAAAATCTCATATTACTCATATCTGATCTTAAGTCTTTGCCAACTTGTCATAGTTTTGCATTACATGGACTTCAACTTGTATTTCTTGCCATGGTCTTTCCACACATTTTCGTACAAGTTCTCATTTTTTCTATTCCACCGTTCATTAGAGCTGTCAGAGAAGGCGAAGCAAGATCTGATGCAGTTTGAGGAACAGGAACGGCAAAAGAGACAAAACCGATATGGAGGCCGAGGCATGCGAGGAGGAATGCGAGGAGGCAGAGGAAGAGGAGGCTTCCCACCTTTTGGAATGGTAGATTTTAGAGGAGGAAACAGAGGAAGAATGATTGACCACAGGATCCCCCTGATGGGAAACATGGGCATGCAGGTAAACCATTCAACAACATCAACTTGAACACTTTTTTTAAAGGGATAATTGTTTTGCCTACACTGAGTAAAGCATCCCACTCCTCTTGAAGAGTAGCTAAAGTGAGCGCAAGAGCTTCACTGGATAAGATGATTTGAGATGGCGTGACTTTTTACTTTTTGTATTCATCAGTTACGACAAGGCGTGTTGTTATTGTGCGTGACATGTGCTTTTGTTTCGCTCTCTTTACTGTTCAAGACCTCCACTGCTATGGTCGTTTGCGCATGACCAAAGTCAAAGCGCTCTGCTCCCCCGTATCTATGTTGATATATGGATTACAGCAAATCATTTGGCAGTAGTCCATTTAGACAGTATTATACAAAATTAAATTTGTTCTTGCCCAGGATTTAGTTTCTTGCGGGGTTTTATTATTCAATGTCACTCGAAGCATTTAATCCTTCGATTTATATGCCTCATCGGTTCATACAATACCTTTTTGAAGGTCTAGGGATAAAGTCATGAACATGAAACTTAAATACAAACTGTGATGATCTCCAGTAACACAGTCGAAGGTTATCGTGATGTTTTAAGATGCCATGTTTCCATTTTTAATGTATTTTTTTTTATTTTATCACTGACTATAATTATGCATTTTACCAAGGCTGCATTTTACAAAAGTGCACAAAAAGGAAACTATTCATCATAAATGATGAATTACCAATATACTATTGTGATAAAGAGGTGGTCTTCAAAGCTTTGTGATATTTCCCACCATTGTTTATTTATTTTTTTATATGCAGTGACAATAGGTTGTAAAATTCAAAACGAAACACTGGAAATTAATATGTAATGACGGATGGACAACATGCCAACACTATAAACATTCTGCTGTTAATGAGGTTGTACTTTTACAAAATATTATATGTGTTTACTCACTTGACTAATTTGGTCACTGATATGTTTATGGTTTTGTTTGGTAGCTTAAATGGATCGACAATAGCTAATTATCAAGCACCCTTCAAAACTTCACTTGACAATATGATTATTGCTCATTAATCAGTTGGTGAATCCCTGGTTGATTATATTTTGATGCTAGCAGACGGCTAACTTTTTCTTGTTTTTCTTCATGGCTGTAGCTTTCTTAAAAAAATATAAATATATAGTGATCCCACCAAGGTTACTTTCACCAAGAAATTCTTAAGAGCGCATACTTTAATTTTCAGAGTAGCCCAGGTTTAAATTCTTTTAGGATACCGTCTTCAATCTCGCTTGTGAATTGACTTGTTAGTGTGTCATCGCATGTCTGCAAGCAGTGATGTCGAAGTCTTCCCAGAAATAGATGTGTTTTGACAGGTTGTTTTGGTTTTCCCTCCTCTTCGCTTCCCCATCTCTTTCCAATTAGCAGCCATCCTCCCGAATGCCTCTTCCTCATCAGCAGCAACTGCACTCCCAGCAGCACCACCCTTCACGTCCAAGAGGACCTCCTCCTTTCCAAGACCATGGGCGCCCGCTGGCCCAGCAGCCCCTTCAGCCCCTCATTCCCCCACACATGGCACACCGCTCCCCACCGTTACGGCCCCAGATGGAGCCACCACCACGAATGATGAGCTCCCCGCCACCCAACTTCCCCCAGCATCACCAGCAGCAGCAGCCTCCACAGTCCAAAAACATCCACATTAACCCCCATTTCAGAGGGCCCACGTCATCTTCTGTACAAGGTAGGTTAATCCGCTCACTCAAGTACTTTTTTATGAGACTGTTTTGGTTCCACTTCTGTGTCTCTAAAATAATTTCTCTTATTTCCAGTGATTTTGTGGATTTGCCACAGTGCTTACTAATTACTGGTATCAAAAGTGTTATTTTGCGATCTCATTTACTAAATGACAGCAGCAGTTCTGCCACCTTTGCATTAGCAAGGAGATGTGTTGCATCAAGCCAAGCTTCTAATTATACACAAGGTTGCGTGTCAACCGTCTGTATAACCAAAACCAATCACTTGAGATGTGATGGAAGTAGCCTTCAACAAACGCTTTAGTTTCCAAACGGCAGAAGAAGCATTAAAACGTCAATTGAATAACACTCTAAGGCCCTGCCCCTTTGTTATTTCCTGCTGCTACGAAGCAGACGTAAGGGTCCAACATATTCATTTCAAGGATGTCAAACTAATTGAAAACCTGTAAAAAATAAAGATTGAAGATAAAGCCTATGGATCACAGTGTAAATGTGAACCACCATATCACCAGTCTTGTTTTTGCCACTGACATGCTCAGCCTATTATTATAGGTGTCTGACAACAATATGGAAATGACCCAACAAGAGATGGACCTTTTTTGTTAAAGAATAAAACTCCTTTGGTTTATCTAAAATGTTGGATAATGATGACCGTTAACTCAGGCTTTTTAGTTTACGGAGGTTGTCCTCACAAACTAAAATTCATAATCTAAATTCTGAGAATAAAAATCATAATTTTCATTTCATCCAAATGTTGGCAGCTCAGTTGAGATGCATGCTATGGCTGGCAGTTATCCTTACACTGTCCTGAAAGGTGTCTGGATTAGAATGTCATTTAGTTGTTTGGTTGAATGACAAGTGAATAGCTCTCTCAGCCAGTAATGGGTTTATCCTCCATTTTTCTTCTGGCGGCATCACCATTTCATTCCCTGAGATGGGTTTATCTGGCCTGTCTGTCCAGGCCAAGATTGAAATTTTGTTAGTAAAGCATGTTAGCGTGTGTGTGTGTGTGTCTGTGTGTCTGTGTGTCTGTGTGTCTGTGTATATGTGTTGCTGTGTGCAAGTGCATGGGGTTTTGGTTTTGCTCCTGGGAGGAAAACGTGTTCTGGAAAATCCTGGATTGCCTGTGGTTATGATTAAGTGTGTGTGTGTGTGTGTGTGTGTGTGTGTGTGTGTGTGTATGTGTTTGTATATATGCCAGTGTATCTTTATTTATATATTAAATTAAGATATGTTTTCATATTGAATGTTTTCCAATGGTAGATGTTGACATACAATTACATTAACCCTTATTTTTAAGCAGTATGCCAGAAATATGAAAATCCAGTTCATTGATTTGAAAGTGCAACTAACGATTATTTTCATTATCAAGTAATCCGTCTATTTTCTTTATTAATCGCTGAGGCTCAATATTGAATTATAATGTGACAATTATTGTCAAAAGTCAAACGTCTTACTCAATTCTATTGTTTTTTTTTGTCAAATTATTGTCATGTATTTTATATTTCTTTTAAATCCCTGGTCTGTGCTTAGCTGTGTAAAGATGTGAGGAGCAATTCTGATATATATTTTAACATGTATGTCAGTGTAACAGCCTTAAGCATGGAGATGTCTAATAGGCTCCTCCCTTTCGACTAACACCACCCTCTCTTTGCCTACTGCCCTTCATTTTCCCTTTTCCTCCCCCTCCATCTACCCCCTTTCTCTTGCTTTCTCTCTCATTGCAGTGCCCTTGATGCCTCCTGCTCAGAGCCAGCCCAGACCTGCTGTGGGTCCTCAGAGGTTCCCTGTGAGTAGCAGCTGCTCCTCTCCCTCCCTTTTGCCTCACTTTCTCTACCTCTCCACACTGCTAGCGTCCCTTTTTGTGAGGGCAATATCATTACGGCAATTAGACCGCCTGCCCAGGCCAAATGCTGTTAAAGCAAATCTGTAAACACAGATACGAGTCTGACTGCACAACTGGAAATGCGTGATAGGGGCTTTAGGCGGTAGACTTTTGGAGGTCGAGGCTGCAGTGGCGGGACTTAAGTTAGCTACTCTTCATGGATGGGCTGGGGCTCAGACTAGCGAGCTTGGCACATAATGGAATTGTGAAACCAGGATATATCGCCAGTTAAAATTCACTTTCCACAAGTTTGTGTCCCAAAGGCACGGAGACCTTTTTTGAACGGTATTTGAATTAATGAAACATGCTGGTAGTTTGATGGGGCTGGGTTGAGCCTCTTGCCTTTTTGCAACATGTATTCCGAAGGCTGAATTTCACGTCAGAGAAAGGGGATCTTAAGTCAGTGATTTCCTGTAAGAAAAGGTCTTTTATTTCACTCACAAAGAACCCATTCCAGGGATGACGGAAATGCCTTTAAAGTAATTACTGTATTGAGGGAAATGGCTCGATAGCAAGTCAGCCAAAGTGCCCTAAGTTACTCCGTCCTTCTCGTTAATGATGCCCAGGCATCAGGTGGTGCTGGTACTGACTGACATCTTCCTGGAAATTGCATTTTATATGGATTTATGCAAATTAGTCATTGGAAAATAGCTGCATCCAATTGCATTCATTTGGATTTACAACCCTGTTGCCAAATAAGCCAGGCTTTCACATAGTCAATCTTTGTCCAAAAAAATGTTTTTATTTACCTCCTTTCCAACCTTCACTGTCAGTATCGTGCAATTCCTGTTCCCTGAGGCCTGTGATTGTCCTAGATATTGATGGCACAGTAGCAGGGAGCTGTTTCTGCTTCTGATCAGACAGTAGAAGGTGAGGTTGGAAGGGTATGCAGACAACTGGGCTGATGAATAGCATAGTGTTAGATTCCCCAGCTGTCAATCGCGCTCAGGCTGCTGCCGCCAAGGACACAATTTGAAATGCAGGTGACATACCAGCCGGCAACATTCCATTTACCAGTGGGCACCTGATTACTCATGATTATCATACATTATCATCCCATCAAATTTAATTGTTAAAAGACAGGGCGAATGGGGTCATAGCCTCTAGTATTACTGCATTAAATTTTTGCTGGTGGAGACTGGTTTTGAAATATTTATCTATGTGCCAATTATAGGTATTAGAATATTTAATCTGTTTCGATAATGACATTCATATTAACCAAAAAATGAAGATGCTACCAACCTAATTTGTACTCGTGATAACATATTCACACACACACACACACACACATATATACACACACACACACACACACACACACACACACACACACATATATATATATAAAAAAAAAGAATATATATATATATATATATATATATATTTCATTCTATTCTTCCTTGATCTCAGAACCATATCCTGAAAACAAAGAATATGCTTTAATGCCTACAGTTTATATTGATATAAGCTGTAAGACATTTGCATGAAAAGCAGAAACAAAACATCTTCTTAAAGTCAAATTTCTATTCTTTATTAAATACTCAGACATTTGACCCCTCCATTATATTTGTCCTGGTTATCCCCTCGCTGCAGGAACTATCCTAGAATCAGTTGCATATTGAGCAGCCAGCGGCCTGTTTATCAAGGATTAAAAGAGAGGGGATGAGTAGTGTTATTTGAGAGGTATTATATGGACACCAGAGTCTTCATTGTGCAAACCTGCCTGCCTGACCTTTTAGAACAGTATGATTGGCCCCTCATTGTGATCCCCTGTCTTTGTAAGCCCCTTTGATTAACTTTCTGTTAAGCAAGTTTTTGGAACTCTGGCCTTCTAGCTTTCTAACACCTCTCCTCTCTAAATACCGCCACGCAGCAGTGGAATAAAGATGGATTAAGCCTTGATAGCATCTTAAGTAATTTACAATAGGCTTGGAGGAGGCAAGCAGCCCATTTGTGGAAGTGCCACGTGTTGAATAGCAGGTTAATTTTTCAACAGAGATGGATGTTTAAAAGAAAAAAGGAGACCGTTATGAGAGGGATTCAAATTCCAAGGAGGGATTAAAGGGTTGTTATCTAGTTTTCCTTAGGAGATGGATGGGGAGTAATGTGCATGCATTGAGTAGAAGGCTGTCGAACATACGAAGCGGTTGAGACAAAGGTGAGGGCACTTATCCCTTCCTGAACTGCCCGATCCTTGTTAGAGACAGGTTTTTAAAGGTTCATAAACAAAGCCCCAAGTAGCATTAATGCGGGTTTGCTCTCAAATTCAGGTTGAAGGGTTTCTTTAATATTGGCATGCATATTGATGTTTACAACTCAAGATCCTGCATCTTTTTAAGGACCCTAGCCATTCAATTACAAGCGCGCCCTGTTCGATGCAATACCATTTTTCATTAGTTTGATTTGTTTGTGATCATTGAGTTCCCAGTATGGCCTATAATTCATGGGTTTTGTGTTTTCCTAGGGACCGGGAGACTTCCAGCAGCACATGACTGGTAATTTTGGTCAGCCCCAGCGGCCCCCTCATCACATGGAGCCCTATAGGAACCAGCCACCCCAAGGCCCCCAAGACAGAGAGACACTCTTTATGGGAGGTGAGTCCAACACCCACCTTGGACGAGGGTTACAAAGCTCTCTTGGCATATTTAATCCTATTCAACATCACCTCTGGCGGTATATCTACAGGGTATGCTGCTTGCTTTCGGGTGCTTCCCTATCAGCAGCACTCATGTTAAATGCATGTGTGTATATATACATTTGAATGAGCCGTAGAAACTGCATTAAATACCTATATTTCAGATTTTTTTTATTCACAATGCAGAATTAAAACACCCCACGTTGTTGTTTACACTTTCACCTTGATAGAGTTGTCTGATTTCGTTTCCCTTGCCATAAGACTACATCTGGAGAGGGAGTTACTGATGTATTGGAATTGGCTCACAATGCAAAAAAACTGACATCTCTGTTGTGTTACTGCTTGGTCTTCCTTCTCTGAGCTCAGAGCGCACAGAGTCAACACGATTTCCAGGGCAGCACATGTTTGATCATCAGGGCCCCAGCCCTCTGATGAACAGCAGCCACAACCTCCACCACCAGCAGCAGCAGCATCAGCAGCAGCTGCCTGGACAAGGCCACATGGGCTTCGGCCCACCAGGACCGGCCTTCAACCAGCCGGGCCAGGGTCCACTAGGAATCTTTCCAAGAGAACCCCCAAGACCCAACATCCCTCCCCACCAAGGTCATCAGGGGATGGTCGGGTTGAATCAACAAGGTGGCCCCCCCAACCAGCCCAGACCCTTCATGGGCCCTCGTCAGCCGTTTGGTCAGCAGGGGAACCTTTTCCCCCCTCCACAAGTCCAGTTTGGGATGCAGGTACGACTAAGAGTAAGTGATTTTTAAGCCAATAGCTGTCTGTCTGAAGATTGCACAACAATTTTGCGCTGTTTCTCTAGTTATTCCCCAAGTTGTTATTGAATTTGCTTGCTTGGTATGTTAATTTCATCAGCGTACCGGAATGCTTTTTGCATTTGTACAGGAGCTTGGCAAACAATTCTTTGTCTGCCATGAATGTATGATTTTTTTTTATCAACTTTGATCTAGATTATTAAAATTGATGTGGCAAGAGCAATGACTTGACGAGAGTACTGTACACATGAATAAACTAGACTAGTTATCATATTCACTGTTACTGAGGCATTAAGGAAAAAGACTTGTCTGTTTGGCACCTGGCTCTTTGTCAAGAGACATAGACAAGAGCTCCCTCTAGTGATTGAATCACTATTGTTGTACTACTGGGGAGATACTTGAGGATACCAGTTGGATATTAATTACTGTATATGCAAGAATTTCCTGATGTAATGTTGAGATTAGCATTCATAAGAATTAATATCATTGTTATTGTAAAAACAATCAATACAAAAAACATCAATAAATTCTGATTATGCTGGTTTACTCATGTCGTAATTTGTCTTCTCTCACTGATATCTCAGGGCTTATTGCACGGCCCTCCGGTCTCCCAGCTTGCGCATCACGACTCCTTGCCATCCCATCAGCCTATGCACCAGCAGCAGCAGCAGCAGCATCATAGGCAGGAGTTATCCCATCATCAGCAGCAACATCTAAATGTCAATGAGCCTCGCTCCATGATGCACCATGGCCAGAATCTTTTCCATCAACAGCAGGCACATGGTAGCCCGAGGCAGATGACTCCCCGGCCTCAGAACCCCCAACAGCGCAACATGTCCAACAGGCAGAGGATGGTGAGAGATTAACATATCAGCTCATCTATTTTCTGTTCAAATTGGCTGTAAAATGGGGTTATTCTAATAACTATCTACGGTTGTTGCCTTTTTATCAATAAACAAAAACTAGCATATGATAAATGGGTAACACGAAATGCACATTTTCTGATATTTTTCCTTTTTCTTTAGAACACTCCCATCTCCAAGCAAATGCAGCGCAACAGCAACCTCCGGGAGCTCCCTGTAGCACCTGGCAACACAAACATGAACAGTGCCCGCCCTGCCGCCAACATTAGGCCTGTTGCCAAGGCAACACAGGGGATGCGTCCTGGGCAGAACACTCAGCTGGTGCCCGACGGTGGAAGAGGAAGAGGCCAAGTTGCTGCCAAGATGGAAGCACAGCCCGCAGGAGGCGGCAGGACGGTGGTTCGCAAAGAGATCCCAAACACGGCACCACAGGTCAGCCTTTTAACAACAACAATTTAAAAAAAGCAGCGCTTTGGAACCATGTCGTAATGGCACCATGGACACATTATTTCAGATAATTGTGTCTATCCTTCTGAAATGGTACCATAACTGTGAGAATTTTGTTTCCTGCTAAATTCCCAGTGTCCCAGAAATTATGTTGGTGTGCTGAGGACTGATTATTAGTCCAATCATAAGGTTGTTAATGACAGCAGTCTCATTCCATTGAAAAGACAAAATCAATACTACGGAATTTTTCTCTTGGGTTTTGCCTTTGATTACATCGGCCCAAGTAAAATGGTTCAAATAAGACAGAGTGGCTCACGCCTCCACTTCAAGTAAGTAGAGACAGGTAGTCATATTGTCACTTTGTGTTTTGTGCCACAGGACCCCAATGAGGACGAGGAGACGCGGCAGTACCGTCTGAAGATTGAGGAGCAGAAGCGTCTGCGAGAAGAGATCCTAAAGAGAAAGGAGATGCGACGGCAGATGCAGGCCGGCGTCAGAAAGAAGGAGCTGCTGGACAGGCTCAACGCTCAGACCCCGAGCCAGGGCCCACCTCCTTCACATATGCAACCCTCACAACAGAATTCGCCAACGCCACATCATACACTGCAACAACAACAGCAGCAGCAGCAACTACAGCAGCAGCAGCAGCAGCAACTACAGCAGCAGCAGCAGCAGCAGCAGCAACTACAGCAGCAGCAGCAGCAGCAACGGCAGCAGCAACAACTACAGCAGCAGCAACTACAGCAGCAGCAGCAGCAGCAGCAACAGCAGCAGCAGAGACAGTTTCCTCTGAGGACACAACAATCATTGAATCCGTCATTGAAGGGTCCTAATCAAGCCACCCTCATCCCTCCCAACGGCAGTCCTCATATCCCTCCACCACGTCCCAATGTCAAGGCACGCCTGCAGATGGTAAAAGGTAGCATCCAGCAGCAGCAGCAGCAGTCCCCCGGGCTTGTTCCAGACCAGCAATGGAAACCGCCTCAACAAAATCTGCAGCAGCTACAACAACAGCGAAGGAACAGTGCTGTGCAGAACGTGAACAGGCCTGGTGATCAGATCCAGCCCAGTCAGGTCCCCCCAAAGAACATACCTGTAACTGCCTCTGTGGTACCTGGCCAGGCGCTAACACAAGGACCTAAACCTGGGGCTAAAAGAACTGTGATGCAGCGGGCGAAGAGTTTCGAAGGCCAGCAGGTGCCGCAAAAAGTCAGAGTTGTCAAACTTTCAGGAGCGGTGAGCATGCCAATTTCATTTCTATCCAACACCTTTTGTGTTTTGGTCCGACATTTATTTGATCCTCTTCAGCAGATTTTACCCACAAGCGAAATGACAGTTTTGAAATGAAATACCACTGATTGCCCTCACACTGTCTATTTTGTAATCTAAAAGATATCTAACCTATGGGTTTGACAAGGTGATATCTGTGTCATTTTGGTAAAAATTGATTTGTTAAGAGTTTCCTTTCTTTAAGCTTTGGGAACTGGTATTTAAGACGCAATACCTTTACGCACATTTTACCTTTTAGAACACAGAAAGGCTGAAAGCATTAAAGAGAGAAGTATGACATTTATCTGAAGAGTTGGGGACACCTCATCACTGCTCTTAAAGGTTAATATCCTCTTTTAAGGGCAGAAGGGTATTATTTTAAAGATAGAGGCCTTTGAGACGGTAAAACAAGAATGACAGTACCACCAACAAGTGCAGAATTACCACTGCTGGCTATTTTAAACTCACTTGATAAGTTACTGCTGTGGCCTTAATTACACATTAATCTTTATTGAAAAACCACAAAGGCATGCATGTTAAACACTCATACTTGTCACTGATGAGACACGTTGGTGTGATGTGATAGTATTCGAAATAAGCCGCTTTTCGACTCCATCCCAGAGGATCAAGCCACAGAGCCAAAATCTCAGGCTGGCTGCAGATGAAGATAACTGGGTGTCAGTGCGTTAATGGAAACCTGCGCAGAGCTATCTGATGTACCGCATCTTGAAGAAAGGAGGAGAGTGGGATGTGTGGCGGAGAAAGCGAGATGGAAACGGCTAAGGCCTATAGCCGTAGTGAATAGAAGATTGTCTTGATGTTTCCTCTTCCACATTGTTCTGCTGTCATCAACGGGCACTTGACAATGTTATCTCCTCCCTTCTCTTTTTTTTTCTTGCTCTCTCCCTTCCTCTCTGTCATCCCTTGGTTGCTTTTTTAAGCATCAACCCATCTCTCAGGTGCGAGGCAACAAAAGAATGCCAATCCAAGACCCTTGTAATTAATCTTTTTTGGTTGAGCGGAGAGGCAACATAATACCTGTGTAAGAAAGTTGCCACTTTTGAGGATTTGGATTTGTATGGCTTAGGCACACAGATAAGAGGCAAATTATATTTTCATCAGGGATAATACAAAGCAGCGCAATACACAAAAGCTGGGGAGGAGAGGGGTGTAAGGGGGATGGGGTACACATCGAGCTGCTGTCGTTCCAGTGTAATGCAGCTTAGCATTTGATGGGTGCAATCAGGAGCTGTGATTTCTATAGGAGGGATTAATCCATTTACTCTCAACTGGGGACAGGTCAGAGATATCGCCTCTTTTCTTCCCCTGTATTGATCTGTCACATCTCTCCGCAGAGTCGGGGAAGAGACGACCTTCAATTCTTCCCCGCGTGTCAACAGAGTTGAGCTGTGACTTTATTTGATAATGAGACCATCACCTTGTTGGGTTGATCTTTATTCCCCACAGCAATGTCTGATAGGAATCCAGTGCCAATGCTGGCACTTTTTTTTACCTCTGCTTTGTAGATATGTCCTTGCATTTCTCCCTCTTGTCCGTAAACTCTTTGATTGAATTTAAATTAAGGATCAACCAACTATCAGCTACGATATACAATCTTTTTACGATTATGGGAATAGTTCTTTAATCCAAATAAAATAGATATTCTCAAAATGAGCTACTTTGGCTCGGATTCTCTCTCTGTCTGTAGTAACCACTCTATAGTTGCAGTCAATGTCCCAGCCACAGCACATATCTGATTGATTACACGTCACAAGTAATTGTGCCTATCAACACCACTTATGGACATGACATGCGATGTGCAAGCGGAGCTCTGTTTCGCACACAAGACGGCAGATATTGCTGAAGTTACAGTAAACATCACAATCCTGCAAATGTATATTGATTGTAAATATTAGTTATTGACCTCCTTGATTACCAATAAGCTGTATCAGCCTTGACCTAGGATTGTGATGTGTTTGCTAGATGGAGATAAAAGCTGGAAGGTTGTGCGAGTGGCTAATTAGTGTTTTCCATCATCCCCATTCAGAGTGGAAACGGGCCAATGGCAGTCGCGGATCCAGTGCAGCAACAAGGCCCCTGGCCGGCAACCCCGGTGAACCAGGCCGTGCAGAGGAAGGTTACCATGGCGGGGCCGCCCCAACCGGCACCAGGCGGGACACCACAGTCAGGCCGAGGAGTCGTGGCCAACCCACAGCAAAACAGAGTATGTCATAAATGGTCACATGCCGCCCTCTGTGCTTTGGACACCATCAACCATTTCACGTAACATATATACATGCACATGCACAGAGTATATTAATAGAGCAGACTGTTGGATAATGGCAGTACTGAAATAAAAGGATCTGAAATGTCTCCTGTAAAGTTGTCTTATGCCGCTGGTGCTAGCTACCCTGGCATTCAGTAGACGTACCAATCGAGCAGGAGTGGTAATAAGACAGGACAGTGTGCCAGGTGCAGGAGTATTGACAAGCTGAAAGCAGTGTAACACGGGGGGCTACACAAGGTCCCCTGGCCTCTCTGCACGCCTGTCACCACCAGGCTGCTGTCACAGTTACCATACACACTGACGCTGACAGGGTAAGGCAGTCACCATAACGCTTGCATGGCTCCTCTCTCTTTGGCTCCCCCACCCCCAACACACACACACACACACACACACACACACACACACATACACACTCCCTCTACCTCCTCTTATCTCTTTTCGAAGTCTCTCCCTCCTCCTCCTCTTCCTCTGCAGCTGAAGAAACATACCTCTCACTCTCGAGCTGAAATGAAGATATGCCATGCCACATGCATCATGTTCTGACATTGATGTTCTATGTAGAAATATGATAAGTCAATCATGTGAAAGCGTGGCGTGTCTGAGAGGCACAAACACATAGTGTTTTTAAATGTGCCTTTGTGCTGAGAAATATAGCTCCTCTTCACACGGTTGAATGTGAGATTAGAACGTCAACATGTCTGTGAAAGCAGGGAAAGGTTCAGTCTGTGTTTTCGCCTGCTGTCTCACGCTTAACCCGTACACGATTAAAACATTTTTTTTTTTTTTTTGACTACGTCGCCAATTTTTCTCACACCTGCCGTCGATTTAGGTTGTCGTATCGGGCCGGGGCCGAGGTAGAGGGGTTGGTCCGATGGGTCGAGGTCGCCCAATGGCTACCAGACAGAGCCAAAAAGGAACTGAGAATGAGCGCTGCACTGTGTCCATAGAGGGCCTCTCTTCATCCACAACCGACATTCAACTGCAGAATCTTCTCAGGTCCATCGGTCCCATAGAGGTAGGTACAGCAGCTTGGCACTTCCGTGTGCACTTTTAATTTATTCAAGTACCTTTTGACTTAATGTGCTTGCAAAGCATCTAGTTTGTATGAAGAGTAAGAAAATTAGCGCGTACCGCGTGATGAAGCATAGCTATGTACTTGTCTTGCACCCAGCAGACGCACAGTAATGAAATCTTGGTAGTGTGATCCCTTAGCGCCCTCTGTCGTATTGATTTAGTAGGTAGAGAAGCTGTGCCTACACCACTCCCTCTTGTGGATAATCTAGTTGTATTCGATAGACCGTTTTCACAGGAGACATTTTGACTTGTCACTGCGGGAAAAACTTGTGTAAATAATTAAATGACTCAATGATTGCTGAATCCTGTTCAGCTGCTTTGATGACAGCATTGTCACCCTCACTTGAACACTTGACTTGAACAGAGCCATTGTTAGTGGTCCTAGTCACACATGTGCTTTCCCTACAATGACAAGTCAAAATGTCTGTCGCGGTACAGACACATTTGTATTTTACCATTTCTGTTTATTGCAGGTGTTCAAAATGATGCCCCAGCAGAGGAAAGCACTCGCCACATTTTCCAGTCCCCAGCATGCAGAAAGTTTTCAAATGAGCTTCCATAGGTAATCAATATACTTCCCTCTTTTTTTCTCATCTATATATAAAATCCCAATGAATGAATTACCTACTGTTGTTGCTAACCTTTACATTTTGCCAATGCGGCGGTCATGGAATTTAGCTGCTATCCAGATTGTACAAAGTTTTCATTCATATCTTTGCCCCTGAGACAATGGCTCAAACATTGTTATCACAATTACTACACAGGCACATGATTGATTTGTCCCACATTGATGTGTTGCTGATTGATGGATGAGGAGCGCAATAGAGCCAGAGAGTCCCGTCACGAGGAGTCCCTTCCTCCCAACGCGGGAGCCTCTCTCATGCACCGCTCCAGCTCTGCATAGGAATACTTCTTCAGCCCTTTGGGGGTCACACACAGTCAACATCTCTGCACAGAAGCATCATTCATCTCCTATCATCCTGGAACAGTGAACTTAAAGACTTGAGCTGCGAGCATGCCTTTGTTTGACTTTGTGTACCAACTGTCCATTGTTGTAAAAAAAACACTGGAGAGAGACACTGGACAGTTAATCCTATTTTAACGAAGTTTGTGAAGAACGCTTTGTGCATCTTCCACGGACACTTAAGTAGAACTCATCATGAGATAATGGTTGCTCCCCTCCTCAGTTAGATTCATCATTAAAACAAAACCAACACTTAAACTTTGTAATTGCGATACAACCACTACATAGCAGTTTTTTTTGTTATTATTCGCGGCACGCTGTTTGTCTCCGTGCAGGAGATGGTTGTGGCCGGCTGTGGCCAGCCTATCACACAGCAGTGTGTGGCCCCTGCTGTAGATGGCAGTATTTCATCACTAATGGCGGTTCATTCTTTTCCCCATCTCAAGCCCGCTTTCAGGTAGAGACGAGTTTCCAAGCAGTTTCTGAGTGAATGGCGCTATCTAGTGGAGAGTTTGCATACAGACACGGAGGTGATTGATTAAATATTTTATCACATAGTAGTGACAGGGACCAAATTGGCTTTGGAAGTTAGATAAATAGGAATAGTTTGTTTTTTTCTTCTAAATTACCAACGATTTTACAAATTGTAAATGTTGTGACTCTTGTGTATATATTTTGTGGTGCTTTTCAGTTTCAGTGGGACAGATTGCTCAGATCCTCTCGAGTTCAGGTTAGTCAGTTTGGTCATTTGGCATTTCGCTCCTCGTTCAAAAAGTGTAGATCTTTTAACCGTTACCTGGAGTCCAATTTGGAATAACATTTCACGCATTTTGGATGTATATTTTAGTTGTATTGATTGATTGATTATGGATTAGTTCGATTTAGGATTGTGATCTGTGCTGATCGTGCTTTGCGTGTGTATGTAGCATTTCTTTTGGAGATTTTTTAAAATTTCAAAATATTGTGTATATACATATTGTTTGGTATTCTGCGTATATGTGGTACGTCAGAAAGAATCGCTGACAATTCCCCCCCCCCCGATATATTTCTGTAACGGCTTCCTCCGTTCTGTTGTAATTGATCCAAATCTGCGTGACTATCAGTTGATGATTGGTGCCTTATCGCTGAGCTGCACGGTGCTTGTAGAAGAGCACTTTGAACTGTTTCCTTCACACTGAGCCGATAATACAGATGTCTGCCAGTAGAGCGGGAAAGTAATTCACCATGTTACTTTACGCCGAAAATGTAATCTCCCTCATTTCATACAAAGACATCCTTTATCACACTGAAGGCGGACGGACCTCTCTGTAAAGAAATATTTCTTCATGTTAACATTCTAAGTAACACTTGTACAATCGCTAATGCTTTTCCTCTGAGCATGTGCCCTCGTATGAGGAGATCTATGACATCACTGAAACCCTTTGAATTATCTAATTACTTTATTTCCTTCCTTGTCCGGCTCTCAGTTTGATTTCATTCAACATCATTATGAGACTAGGTATAGCAACTAAGGCGCATTTACTTGTTCCATGATATTTTTCTTTTCTTTTCGGTCTATTCCGGGTTCAAACTTCGTTAAACAAAAACAGTTCTTTTAATTAATGAGAAATTGCGCCCCGTGTGTGCGAATAATTTAGGATCGGAGGCAAATCCCGTATAAATAGTTCACAGGAATGTGACAAAGGAAGCCGAGGGGGCAACCATTATCTATGTAGTAATCGTGTACATAAGTAGACAGAACTTTCTCTCAGTATTCATCCTGTTCTTTTTTTTTTTTTAAGTTACTCTTTACTTGCGTTGTACCACGTTAAACATTTTTATATGTAAGGATATACTGATGTGTCCAGTCATGAATCATTTTACGAGTGTTTTGTTTCTAATTTGGATCCAAAATGACAAATGACTGGACCACATTTCTGTTTATAAGACATTTGACAAAAAGTGTAAGGGAAAATAAAAACATGGCCGATATATACCGTGAACATGCAGGTATGTGACGCCGGTTCAACTTTAGCCCAAAGATGTGTGGTTGTGTGTGATGTCCATCTTTCTGGTGCCTTTGCAATGAATAATCTTTCTTAATTTGTGCTGCATTTCTATTCATTTTTATATTACGTATTCTGTAAGGTCCTGGGTATTTGCAACATATCTCATACACTTCACACAACTTTTTAAACACTGTGTATGGCAAGAAATATTACCGTTTCTAGATTTAGGGGAATGCCACTGAATTTTAGCACTGAAATTATTTTTCTTCTTCTCCAGAAACTCAAGAAATCTGGTCCTGCCCATTTAACTGTGATGTCATACTAATGTTTGGCTCCCTGATGGAGGTCAAGCTGGAGGTCAAGCAATAGGCAGAGTAAATGTAGCCACATATTAAGCTATATCAATGGATTTGACTAAAGCAAATAGTTTGTAACATTAAGACAATCATACTTTGATTCTCTGTTAGTAAATCAACGCCTGGCTGTGCATCTGGATGACATCACAGATTAAGTTCTTGGTGCTCTGGTCTTCAGAAAGGGTTATTCTTGTACCTCGTGGCCACTAATCCTGACTGCACGTGTAAATCAAATATATACATTTAGTGGTATTTCCCTTTTTAAAATAGCTACTACTTGAAAGAAAGTTTTAAAATAAGCTGCACATTTGTAATTCTTGCCGGTGACATACTTGCCACTGGATTCTCAACACACTTGAAGAATCACACGTGTTGGGACCATTTAAAGTGTCTAAATCCCTTCTTTCTTCGTGTAAAACATGAGGTTCTATGGTTTTCTTTTTTTGTATGTTGTGCATTTGTTCTAAACTGTCTTCTTTATGTTTTATTCCTTTTTGTTTTGAGTTGAAATGATGTAGAGGTTTTTTGTTCCCTAACAATTTGTATTTAATGTCTTTCGTGTTGTGGGTGACTTGTTTTTAGTGTCGTAGTAAATCCTGTGGATTTGAAAAAGTACCGGCCATGCCAGTGTTAGTTATCTTGCTACAAGACAGCTTGTCTTGTAACGACAGAGCAGATTCATATTGAATCTTTTTGTTCCTTAATTTTAAGAATTTCGTACATATATGTACCTTGAATTTTTAGAAATGATGTTCTATTTCTCATCGTAATTTCCTTGTGGAAAATAATGCTCTATTACATCCTGATCTACAGCAGGATATTTAACTGTTTTTCCAATCACATCAGCTCACGTGGTTGCAGTAGAGTATTTAATATTTGATTAAGAAAGACTCATTTTTGACATATCTATGGGTCTTTCTTATGGTTACGTAAGCCTTTAATATGGCTGCTAGTATCCCAGTGTCAAGCCTTTTACGTGACACTAATGCAAAACTTTTTCAAACAGGTTCGGGGATCCAGGAAGCTGAAATAATGTCCTTTTCTTTTTCCTCAGGTCATCCATCCCTAAAGCAGTGTGACATGCTGTCATCCGTGTTGTTGCTCTCCCCAAAACCAAAGTTAAAGGACCATACCAAAGGTTTAGCTTCTTTTTTTTTTTCTCCGCAAATTGGGTAATTAATGAGTACGGTTTACCACTGACGTCGTTACAAAATTATAACCACAACTTTTTCCAACTTAAAGGCCGCTGTTGGTTTTGGTTTGCTGTATAAAAACTAGCAATCCATGACATGCAACTATTGGTTTTGTCAAAGTTGTGTTATTTTTTGCATGATACGGCAATTTATGTTATTTGTTCCTTGTTGAGGTGCTATTGCACAGCTCCGTCTGACATTGGAGTTGGGCGGTTTATTGTTTGTCCCTCTGATGTAAAATTCTAGCTTCACTTTGAAAAACCCAGCTGGTCATTTGAAACCATTTGCTTCTGGCTTCTGTCCTGCTGGTACAAACAAATATGTGTTCTCTGCACGTTGTATGTAACGTATCCAAACTGTTTTCAATCAGGTTTTTCAAATCAAATTTTCCACATGTACTAAAAAAAAACAACAAGAAGATGCCATACATTTTGTCCACTTTTTGTCTTTGTTTGGTTCAATATTACTCAAACTGTGTTTTATTTAGTTGACGACACACCAGATGGATAGTTGTTTGTATCAGCAGACATTGGCTTTAAATGTTTTCATATGACCCTTACAATTTGGCTTTTATTCATCTTTCGGTCAATCAGTTACTTAAAAATGCGTGACACTAATGAAACCCTGAATGCCAAAAGTGTGCGAGGAGAATATTGATGACATGAGAGGTACAAACGGTTCGAGCAAAAAGCATTCGGAACCGTTGGCATGGTCCCACATTCGTGGTGCGGATGTCTTATTAACTCCATGGTTTTTCAACAGCAGTCCGGCTGAAGGAGCCGTTGAGCCGCTCCAGCTACCATAACATAACCACTGTGTCACTTTTCCTGCCTTAACCCGCTCACTTCACACTTCAGGTTCCCCTCGCAGTGTTCGGGCCCGCGATGGAAGAGTTGACTCGAGCTTACTTCCCCTCACTTAATAGATGTTGCCGCGTCCCTTCGGCCCGCCACATTTCCTTCCATTACTGCTTTTCCCCGCCATCGCTCTTCTTCCAGCCTCCGTGTATTTGACAGTCGCTGGTCTTTTCCTTGGTGCGGCCGTTGTTGAATGAACTTAAGGCGTCTCTGTGTCGAGCAGGGTGGCCTACCCGGAGTGCCAATGTTTGTTAGCCCAGTGGATGGAGGTTTCCATCTCTGTGACGACAGCCGGGTTCTCAGAGCAGACGCGTAGCTCTAAAGCCGCTTTATGGCTTTCACTGCACCAAAAGGTCATCCCGGCTTCTTGACATGCATTGTTTGGTTGGATTTTTTTTTTTTTTTTGAGACAAAGACACTACGGTGGTTTCCTCACCTCGAACAGTACGGCGCACCAAATAACGACCGACAATCCAACCAATCGAGTTTCGGTCGACACGGTCGACCGTCCATCCTGTCATGTGTGTTCTCACTTTGCTGTAAAAAAAAACAAAACATGAAGTAATGTTTTGTGTTGGAAAACTCTGAGTCCGCTCAGTCATGTTCTGATGCTGTCAATAGAAAAAAAGAAAGTTGAATGTTTTCAAAAAGTGAATCATTATTTCAGAGATGGAATGTGTTAAGTTTTGATACGAGAAACTGAAGAAAAATAAATGTTTTGATACACGCAGCAACGGCAGTGTTTGTCTTTATTGTGAGATTGGAAGCATTTGAAAAGTTGTGTTCATAATCTACTTCCAGATCAAACCCAGCATGGCCCTCGAGCCATCTGAAGCAGGTTTCTGGTTTTTATCTTTAGCGCGATGATCCATTTGAATGGCGTGTCTGCTGTCGATCACTCGCCACTGGTTCAGTATGTTTTAAGTTGTGAGTAGTTTAACTAAAAAGTATTTAAACCTCTTATGACTGTTAGTTTGAGCCCTTCATAGCCCTATGTTGTGACAAAATGATCTATATCTTGTGTTGGAGATCAATATTATCCTTTTTCTGTCACATTTAACTTGAAACCTCTCGGATTCATCTAACAAACCCTTCTAGGGTTTCAGTTGAGTTCATGTGCTCTTCATTTTAGTTTCTTCTTCAATATTGTAGTCTAATATCTGAGACACAATTTTTTTAGAAAGATCCAAATGTTGAAGTTCTTGATTGTGATGTTTACATGTAGGTGAAAACCAACACAAAAAAAACATTCTTAATAAAGAAAAGTAAGATAAAGTCTCAATAGACGGCACCAACAGGGAACTCTGAGATAATGCTAAATGATTCACACCAAAGAGTTTGAATCGTCACGTTATCAGGCGGCGGCCCTGATTATTTTCTCTTTATTTTGGTCTAACAAAAAGTCTAGTTGTATAACTATACTTTGATCCATCAGCTCTATTTGTCCACCCATCCACCATTTGCTCGGTCTAGTTAGTCCGTCTTTAAAGTTGAGTTTATTGACAGTGAGGGAGGAGGCCACAGTAAAGGTGTGTGTGGCCATGTTGAGGACCAGATCCTTGTAAAAAATGTATTTCCCCTCAAACCCACCACCGATCCTGCAGCACTCTGCTGGTTGCTGCCTCGCAGGAGAGTAAATGTTGCCCCCCGGGAGAAGAAGCCGGAGCGCTGCCATTTGCAGAACTCGCTCAGAAACGGGCAGTTTTGTTTTCCAGAATGTCAGACTGTTCATGTTTGCAAAATGTCAACATTTGTAAAAGCCGTTGTTGAGCCCGAGCAGACGGAGGGCCCCCAGAGGGATTAGAGGAGGCTCTGTTTACCTGCTCTGAGGAATGCGGCCCTGCACGGGCGCTTTTGTATCTGTCAGGGACCCAAGGTCACAGCGCCGGCAGAGATGGGCCTGCTTTGTCCCTCCTCGAAGTTTCCACCTCGCAGTATCAACAACTAAACACAATGTGGGCGACCTGGGAGAAGGAAATGGAATTCCTGCTCGTGTTGCTGCAGTGTTCACAACCCCGGGTTCAATAGACCCCTTTTTTTTTTTTTTACCTTTTGATAAGTCTGGGTTGGAAAGATGACCACATTTGTGATTTTTAATTGGAAAAATATAGTAGTTTCAAAGAATTAATTAGTATTTTAATATATGTTGTTCCCTTTTTTGCACTTGTGTGCAAATACATTCATTAAGTGTGATGCTTCAAACTTAAATCCTTTAAAAAAAAAAAAAGCATCTCAAACAAACATGTATATGGCAAATAACAGTTTTCATATAAAGCACTCATTTCCGTTGCCAGTCGTTGCAGTACCGGTGTTTGACCGCGTGGCGTCGCACTTGCTCAACTTAACGCGCTAAATGGGAGAAACTGATGCTGTAATCAATGTTGGAAAGATCCTTTTAATACCACAGAACACGTCAAGAGGACATAAATAACGACTAAAAGCTCGCTATTAAGTGCTACATGCACATTATAAGTCCCTGTGAAAATACTGGAGGATTATAGCGATTTGTTGAGGCTGACAAATGTTTTTTTTCTAAGCTGTGATTTAGACACAATGCCCGGGTTTCTTCCTCCGGAGCGGACTGTCAGTCACTGATGGAGCAATCTGACCTCAAGCAGCAGACACCGAGCAGCACAGTTAGGGCCAACAAACACACTTCTGTTTAATTTGTCTGCAAGTTAGGAGTTATTTGCGGAGGGCAAACCTCGTTAAATTTGACATGGGCTCTCAACATTTCGCAAGCATGCAAAAGGTAGAGTTCAAAGCGCAATATTTTCTCCATTTTGAAACCCAAAAAAGAAGCGAGCAAACAGCGTGAAATTGTATGTTAGCCCTCCCAGTAAAGCGCATTAAATGAGCACGTAAAAGCATTGTTGTGTGTTAATTATAACCCCCAGAATGAACGCCCTGCTCTTGTAAAACAAAGTTCTAATTTCACGTTGTTCAGATGTTCCTCCTCGTGAAGATGTGTCCTCTCACTGTGAAGTTCACTCAGACAAAGACATGTAACAACTGCAAGTTTGAAGATTTTCTTTATCTCATTTTGTAATAAACATATAAATAATAAACTCTAGACATTTTTGACGCATCGCCCTGTTATGAAAGTTAACTGGTATGGTCTGGCTATATATAGACTATCCAAACTTTGCATCTGCCGCAGGTCATTTCTATAAAACTATTTCCCTATTACAAAATATGAAAAGAAAAATACATTTTTAGTACATTTACAGGAGTTACTTATTAATTTATTTTAACGAAACGCTTTCAGTATACTACTTTAACTGTTACTGAATTGTCAGAATCTGCATTTAATATTTTTCTCAGAAGAAAACAGAAAAATAGAAACACAAGAAAAAACGAAAACGCAGAGAATGCAGACATGAGGCAGAATATCTGTCCCTCTCCGACAACTTAAACGAACAGTTTCCAAAATAATAAAATTCTTAATAAACCAAAGCAGTACAAGATTTTCCAATACTTTCCCAACTACTGTATTTAAATTAAAATATATTCTCATATCTTACACTATTTCAAATAACGAAATGTGATTCGGTAGCGATCTGTCAAAATCTAATTTACAATTCTGTGTATAAAAATATAATTTATGGAACCCCGCGAAGTTTGTTCTCCCCAAAATATAACAGTCAGTTGCACACATATGCACATATGAACATTACAACCTGTCAACGTTAGCTCCTTTCTACATCTTCTTCTTTCTCTTGGCGATATTTATCATTTTTTCTTCATTTTTTCACTCTTTTTTTGTGTATTTTTTTGTGTGTTTTTTTTTTTTTTTTTTTTTTGCATTTGAGATATACAAAAATAGATTATGCACAATTTGCCGCTCACACCGTTTCAGAATCCATTTGTGTGCCAGCAGCGAGTTCACATGAGAATAAATTATTCAAAGAGAAACTTTTTTAAGGCTCCATTCATTCTTTGAAAGGGGGAAACACATAGGAAAAAAAAAAGTCACTCAAATAAATATCCCAACTCCGCTGGGGCCTTTGTCTTGTTTGTTTGTTCGTTTTAATTATTATTATTATTTTATTTTTTAAATCTACTGAACAGTCCGTGAGTCCTACGTAAGCCTCGCTCTGCTCCTGGAGTGGAGGTTTCAGCTCGAGTGTACGGACATCCCAAGCGGATGGATCGAGTGGCGGTCCAGGAGCCATGTTCCTAATTGATAAAGGATCTTGGAGTACCAGTGCACCCCGTCCTTCTGTGCGCGCACTGGAGGCTGGGAACTGCAAAGCAACGAGGACACCCAGTGGGCGAGCCTGACGGGTGCCAGGGCCCAGTGCGCCAGCTCGTGGTCTTCGATCACTGCGTAACAGGACGCGAGGACCCGGTCCACCACCACGGTCCCCTGCACGGTCACCGGCGCAAAGGAGCCCTCGTGCTCTTGCGTGTAAATCCGTTTCACGGTCACGGGGGAGAGTCGACTTCGCTCGGAGTCGAACACGAACACTTTTTGTCCGGTTCGGACCTGGCTGGCGAAGACCGCCGACATCTGCTCCTCTTCCTCCTCCTCCTCCTCCTCCTCCTCCGTGGTGGTGGTGGCGTTGTGGCCCACGAAGAGGAGGTGCGCCGCCGTGAGGGTGATTTTCTGGCCCGAGTCGGTTTCGATCACGTAGAAGAGCCTCGTGGTCGTGGAGTCTTGGTCGATGAACATGATGAAGTCGGTGTACGTCGGGTTCCCCGCGGGGTCCGCTGCCAGGACGCGGTCCCCGGGCTGGAGGTCTTTGACCGCCTTCTCGGTGCCGTCCTGCAGGGTGACCGTGGAGGAGCCCGGGAAGCAGCCGCCCGACTTCGCTGCCACGGAGTTTTCTGTTCAAATAAAAGTGTTTGGTCAAAATAGAATACACTTCTTTATTTGTTTTACCTTCAGGAAATGAAATCAGACCCATAGGCCTACTGCAAAGTTATTTAAACCACAATTTCCAAGACAACGCATGTGCTAAAGCAGCATTATGCTAAGCTTTTACAACTTTCATAACGTTAAAATGATAATAAATCACCGTTCTTTCATAAGCCCATTCAGTAACCTCTCTTTTTGTGCTCATATTAGTATTTCCCCTGCCTACACACACCATGGTGGGCCATATGCATTTTGCATAATGCTGTCTGTCTGCTCCTGCGTGCCAAATGCGTATTGGCTTGGCCCACGTTGTCTGAGACGAGAAAACTGAAAGCCTTGGCTCATCTATTCTTAATTAAAAAACCCAATAAAGAGCCGCCATTGTTATTCTAAATCAGCTTGTGGATCAAGCTACTCTTGGTAAAGAACACTTACGCCTTTCCCAGCTACTCGTCCCCATATTTACTCAGGTGCAGAAACCTCTATGTGACAATTCACACAAATAGGCGACTCACAACTACTATTTACCCAGTGGAGCCACTTTTCCAAGCCTCTCGAGTTGTAGATTTGAATTTAAATGAGGGCCCGGACTCTTAAATGCTTTCTGTTGTGCAACATCAATGTGCCCTCTTTCCACCACCTCTCGCTGCTTTGTTGTCGGGCTTGATGACAATAATTTTGGCCTTGGTGGAGCTCTTCACATACCAGGCTCTGGGATCACACTGTCCCGCACGCAGCTAAGGGGGTTTCCTGCTCTGAAGTTGGGGCTTTTAATCTTCTCTTAAGATTCCCGAGCATGAAATAAGGTGACAACTGCAAACCAGATTTAGCTCAAGCAATTCAACATTGTTCAGCCAAATCCTTTTGGTAAAGTCGCATGACCCCTAATGACACGTCGGCCCGGCCCATACTGTGATCTCAAAACGTGTGTGGTGAATGATAAGTAAGGGATTTATCAATAAAGTCTGAGCTGGAAAAAAAAGAAGAAGAAGAAAAAAGAAGAGTGCCACGGTTCATCAATAGTTTCTACGCGCCATAGGTGTCCTTTAGCTTAGTTAAGGCCTGTGATGGTTTAGGGTTTTAGACCTCTAAAAGGAACTAAAACGAATTTTATATAAACTAAACACTGGATCTCAAAGCTGAGATAAATAAAATACGAAAATAAATAGAGCTCAAACAAGAAATGATATTCGTTTTCTCATTAGATGATCAAATCCAAGCTACCTGAGAGAAAAACCTCCCAACTTCCAGAATTTGATTGTGTCTTCTAGTGATGTGCAAAATAAATAATTAAATAAAACAAAGATTTTCTTTCCTGTGTTACTTTGTGGCCGTGGTTCCCACCAGGAGACGGTGTGGGGCGATGTAAGATCAAGAAACGAGCTGCATGGGAAATGCTCACAACGCGCCCATACATACATCATTCATAGAAATATGGTTCATAGTCAGAATGAATGTCTGCACTCTGCACTCCAATTACCTCATTAGACCAAATAACGACTGCGAGTCCTCGTGATGAATCATTAGCTGGATGATGCGTTGGCTTTCCTTGAGGAAATGTATAGTTTGGTCACTGAAATTGTTTTTTTTTTTGTGTTTTGTTTGTCGACGTGGTTTCTGACGCCTTCATCCATCATGTCTATAATCTAGTTTGCTTCCCCCTCTGCGAGCAGCTGAATGAAACGGCTGCTGCATGGAAGTTTCCTCAAAGATAAGGCGGTGGACTGACTGTAGCTTGCAGAGCTGCACCTGCTCTTTCAGATTACAATCGCACCTGACGGGAAACGCGCCCTGGTGATCCATCTGCTTATTGTCAGACACACACACACACACACACACAGTGCGCATGTCAGACTGAGGGAGGCTTACCTGCTTTCACCGAGCAGTGGATGTGGGCTTTGGACTCATAGTAGACCCAGTCGAATCCGGCTTCCACCGCCAGCCGGGACAGAGTGCCGTATTTGCTCTTGTCTCGGTCCGAGGTGGTGATGTCCACGGCGCGGCCCTCGTAGTGGAGCGACTCCTCGAAGTGGTGTCCATCTTCGTCCCATCCCTCGGTGACCCGCAGCTTCACCCCGGGCCACTGATTCATCACCGAGATGGCCAGAGAGTTCAACTTGTCTTTACATCTCTGCGAGAGGGAGAAACGGAACCTCTTAGTCACCTGTTGTGTCCAAAACCATGCGCGGACAGGATGTCCAGAGGAGGGGGAAAAAAAGTCTCAATCTAGAAACAGCCCTTCTTGCATTCACACCACGTCGCTGCCAGGACTACAGCAGGTGCTCATCATTGACTAAAACATATCATCTTTTAGAAATGGCGCATCCCAATACATGCATCTCTGCTGATGCCGAATAAAAAAAAAAAAGCACCGAGGCCCCGCCCACACCTGCTTCCTCCCGGCTGAGGTGAAACACGGGGCTGAACTGCATCTTTGAGCTTCCATCTCTCAGTGTGAGCAGCAGCGCAGAGGGCACATCTCGGATAAGAACGCTGCTTATGAAATATTGATAAGGCACCGCATTCGCTTCACTGGCCTGTAACACACGCGGGTCTTTGGTCTGGGAAAGGTGCGAGCAGCATCCCCTTCTCTCCCAAAAGTGTTGCATTGAACACAACATGCAATAGCATTAGGAATTCATGAGTTGGTATTAGGCCGTGAAATGAGCGAGTGCTTTGTTGGGTGCCACTTGTCTGTTTTCTTTAAATCAATAATTGATATGCAGATGATATGAAGGTGATCTTCAGGAGCAGCTGCCTGCCTTAAAAATATCTGGAGTTGTTCTTATAAATAAATCGTCAGCACCCCAACCCTCTCTCCGCGCCCTCAATGAAGATGCTTGGCCTTCTCCAAGACAACTATTCTCGACGCTCGAGCAATATGTCAAATAAAACATCACAAAGAGTCTTTTCAGCCTCAACCGCGGAGGGAAACTTTCATTATCCCGCTCCTGCAAAGTCTGAGGAACGTGACATGCCTCCTTAAGTCTGGGTGTTTTGGCTGCTGACGGACAGACTTGTGAAATATCCAGAGATGCTGTGGGCGCACAGAGGAGCGTCTGTGTGTGTGTGTGTGTGTGAGCACTGTCCTCTGTTCTTTATGGACAGCAAAGCAAGAATGTTCACACAGACCCAAAAACTCGTGTATAAAACAACACAATAAAGGCACCGACGACTATCACTGGGTGTTTTATGAGGATATCACACTTGTAGAATGTGATGAATCAAAAATAAATAAATAAAACGCCACCCCCTATAAAAAAAAAAACAAACCCTCCCACATTCTGAGTGGGATTGTCGGAGTCAAGAGCCGTAAAGCTTAACCTATTTATTAATTCATTAGGTCGTGTGCCGCAAATCAAGTCAAATTCTGCTCAGCCACCGTGAAGCCCAGCAGGGATCCCCAGACCCTGCGCTTTGTGCTCGGGGTAAAGTTGTTCAACAGCCTCCCTCTTAATCTTTTCACAAATGATTTGGTTAGAGGAAACACTTATCAGCTACCTGTCAGTGCAAACAAGCCGCCAGCTCGTCTCCTTCCCGACGCGTTTGCACCGAGGGCACCCAGACTGCTAACACATCTAACAGTGGAGCTGCTCCCGCGCGTGGGAAGAAGCATGTGCCGGTGTGGATGACACGATTTAACTTTAATTGCGCCGGATAGCCTTATTCTGCTGAACACGTTGTCTCTGATGTGATGAAACAAACGAAAGTTCACAGGAAATACATGGGATTCAAGACGTTGGGCAATCTCCCTTCTCCGCGAGAGAGAAGCTCCTCTTATTTTTTTTGGAACATCATATTTTACGGCTGAATACAAAGCTATATTTTCTGGATTAGATTAGTCAATGGTTCTGACCATCTCGTGCCCCGTCACTCCAGGAGAACATCGTCTCTAAAAGTCTGTTAAACGCCGCTGCTGGCAACTTTCCTAGTTGTATTCGCTTGTTGAAGCGCTTTTTCAAGGAACTATAATAGTCTTGGCTGGGCCCACGTGAATGGATTGGTTAATTGATTTATTGCACACACACACACATCAGACAGCCACGGCACGCACGTGCCTTGTTTCATACGAGTTCATGTATTCTCTATTAGCGTGGGAAGTCCACTACATTCATGCGTAAAACTCCGTGCGTAAGAGTCCACTATTCATGCGTAAAGCCGTGGAACAGCGCAAAGACCGTTGGCACAGCGTTAATTCCCATGTGCTAATGCTTAAACCTCGAGCAGAGTCGCCTTCAAACCCGCTCAGCTCCTCTCTTTTGGATGCACATGCCCTAATTTGATGACCTTATGTCATGTACGATAAGAACAATCTCACCTGTTTTAACTTACTACGGCCTCCCGCTGACCAAAGGTCATAAGTTCAAACTGCGTTTTAAGGCCCAGTGAGGGGTGCATAAAAAGCCCTTTCATGTACATGTCACACTTAGAGCATGTTGTTGTGTTTTCTGTAAACGCTCGGATGCTGAGTGGAAAGCTGACGACGAACCAGAAGCAACTAAACTGACCTTTTTTTCCACATGAATCTGTAAAACAGCAGCTCCAAAACATGTTAAATAGACAAAACTTTAGCCGTTGACGCCTCATATAATCGAATCTCATCTGAGGGACTCCCTTCTCGTTATGCTTTTAGACAGACCTGCAAACACAGCTGTGTATACAGCAGGTGGGGTGTTTCACTTAGATAAAAGCCTCGCACATCCATGTTACTCAATATCCTCATAAATGAATGAAATAACAGTCAAATCAAAATCAAATTATCCATCTTTTCCCCACCTGGAGCCCCCGAAGGATCCAAAGGGGGTCCCTGAACCCCACTTTTGGGCATCACATCCCCACGCGCCTGTGATTTCACGGTCTCTGCGTGCATGTGAACCCTATAGGTGTATCACAGAGGAGATGTGGGGAGGGCTGAGAGGACGTCGAGACCGCACGCACTGTGAATATTTCATCGGAGCTCGTGCTCATGCATGGTGCGAGGCACGGGTTCAGGGACTCCGGCGCGCGCGCGCGCCCGCCTATGGCTTCATCACCACCAGCACCGCCACCATCACAACCGGCATTTTATTATTACTGAGCCAATATCACCCAAGCGCTTTTAATAATTCACCAGCATCTGAGTGCTAAAAGTCATGCTGGAGAGACGCGGCATCCTGCAACCAGGAGAGAAAGATCCCCGACGGGTGCAGAACGACAACTAACTGCCTACGTTAGGATGGAGTATTGAAAAGAAGAAGAAGGAGATGTTATCATCCATGCCAGTAAGGCACCATCACCCCCTGCGCGCCTTGACCGAGTCCCGCCCGCGCATGGAGTCCTGATAGTGTTCAGAACACTCTCCAAGACATGTCACTGTTTTCATGCACTGGTGCACATCATGCGAGAGGCTGAATTACAGCAGCCTGTGCGAGAAAAAAATGTCTGAATGAGCCACGCCATGCCTGAATAAGCCCGGCTGTTGGAAGCGGTGCGCATCCCCGGCTCTGTGCACTCGGGGCTGGAATAAAGAAAAGGCGCTTTACAAAATAAATTAAAAAAAACAAGCTGCGATGTTAAGCGTAATTAGGCACCACATGCTGAATGTCCTCCACGAAATGCAATCTAACGCGGATGTGCGTCCGCAAAAACAACAAATAGAGCCTCACAAAGATACAAATATAGATATGAGGAGAGGGGCACATTAATATTTCAAATACACTGTCACAATCATGAAGGCCGAGTGTCCTGACTGTCCGCCTGCACATCACTTCTCCAGCTGCATTTCATTCGCTTCCAGCCTGCAAGCCTTTTGAGAAGAAGAAGAAGAAGAAGAAGAAGAAGAAAAAAACTCCCGTGCAATCTGCTTTTACAGTGAAGTTAAAAGGCTCAGTGTGAAGAGTTCAGCAGCGGGTAAAACACACTTCCCTTAAGGTGCGCAATCAGTCTGACAAGGAGGTGGTTGCAGTGCGCAGTGATGGTGCGTTAGGAGACGGCCGGCAAGGGGAGGGGAAGAAGAAGAAGAAAAAAAGGGTCTGTCTCCTTACCTGAGTCATTAGCCGGTCGGCACCGGTGTTCTCCTCGTCCTTGAATATGATGTCTGTGTTATAATTGGGAGTCAGCTCTTTAAATCGCTCGGAGTTTCTTGTGATCTTGCCTTCGTATCTACCGCTTGCCCCGAGGGTCTTCTCCGCCACGTTGGGGATGAACTGCTTGTACGCAAGAGGTGTCAGCTTCTTCGGGTGTCTTCTCCTGCCGTAGCCCCTGCCCGGTCCGCATCCCATCCCAGAGGACACCAAGGACAAGCAGATGAGACCGACCAATACGATTCTGGTCCAGAGCAGCATTTTGTGTGTGTGTGTGTGTGTATGTGTGTGTGTGTGCGTGCGTGCGTGTGTGTGTGTGTGTGTGTGTCCTTTATAAGATCTCAAACGAGTCGCCGCTGCTATCTCTCTTTCTCTCTCTCTACACCGTCTGCCTCTCCCGGCTCTCGCAATGCCCTTGTCTCCTCCTCTACTTCGCCTTCGCCTGGTCTCTACTGTGGCAGGTGCGGAAATGAACGCCTCAGACAAATAGTAATAACGGGGCACATCGAAGGAGGGTGAAAAAAAAAAAAGTAGTGAAGGAATTAAAAGCCACGGGATCTCTGGTCGAGCTGCAGCCGCTTGTGTGAGGCGACCGCTTTTACTGCTTTGTATTATAGCACCGATCTATTGCAGAGGAGGGATTTGATTGGCTCGCCTAGACAAACCCTCCTGATGTTATCCCACAAAAAAAGATTTCTTCCACCTGAGGGTTAGCCTGTGTTGCGGGGAGGAGGGGCTGCTCCATGGGAAAACATCAATTATAAACCGTCTTTTTTTTTTTTTTTTTCACCCTTCCATTTTCCAGATTTCACAGGAATGGCAGGACAGACGGGAGCACTTGCTCTGCCACAAATCTGAGGCAGTAGTTCGGTGAAGTGATTTCAGGATGTGTGCGGTAGTTGAACTGCGCCTGGGAGAACTTTCCGCGCATGAATGCATCTCCCAGGAGAATAAAACTGCTGTTGGACGCGCAGTGCGCGCGCCTTTGCCGGACGATTGAGCTGGGACCTCGTATCCTCCAAATATACGAATAAACACAATCAGAAGTTTATGTACTGTACAAATAATTAGATTGGTGGAACTGTCTCCCTTTCAAACGACTTCTCAATTCTTTAAAATGTCATTAAAACCTGAAAATAAACTGCGCGCCCTTGTTGCGCGCCAGTACCCAACGCATTTTATTCTTTAAATGATTATTTCATCCGATTGATTTTTCTCTCCATATATGTATATCTGACTCCCTCAGCATGAGGAACGGGACAAACGTACAGGAGGCTTCAACAGATGAAGATTTAGAGAATGTATTCCAGGCCTGTCCCACTCATCTAAGCCCAGTTCTCATTGGAACCGATCAATTTAGCGCCTAAAATGTTCTGCAACTACCACCCTGTCGGTTATCTTCCTTCCAAAGTCCACTTCATTGACAGATTCAACATGGGTACCCCGTATCTACTGGCCATAGTTGTGGCAGACATTTTTGTTTGCACCCAACTGTAACTTCCTCTTGACTCCTTTAAAGGAGAAGGGGAGGAGAGGGGGCTTACTCAGTAACACCCAGCATGCACTTCTGTCATTCATTCTCCTCCACTTTTAGATAGGATTTCAATCACCAAACCTTCCCGAGGTGTTTTCAGCCCAAAACACACATAGTTATATATCATTATAGCCAATTAGGAAATAGTTTAGCATTGTTGATTTAAAAACAGCACATGTATCCCACATTCAAGGCATATCCGTTTAGGTGTCCCACATATTTTCAGGAAGGCAAATCATTTGTGTGATAACAAACCAACTGTTAGAGTAATTACAGGAAGAGAGGCAGCAACTTTAGCTCTCATCACGCTGACAGTGTGGCACAGGTGCTCTGAAGTGAGGACAGATATGCCAGCCTTTGGTGTGGCTTCAGTCTCATTAAACCTCAGTCTGGCTGACCTCCAGTCTGGTGTCGCTCAGCCTGTGCCAGGCTTTCAGCGCCGCAACCACGGGCAGGTGAGACCGCCTGCCGCTCACTGAGAGCACGGACATCAAATCTTGGCCAAAAGATGGCGTGTGCACTTGGCACACTGTTGTGTATAACCCCCCCCCCCACACACACCCCACCCACCTCCCTACACACACACCACAAGATGCTCCACTGCCAATGATGGCTTCCAGTGCACACATTGCTGAATTGACATGTAGATGTCTTTTCTCGACATATTTCAGCAGTTGTTTTTGCAGAGGTACTGTTCAAACACGGAGCTGACAGCAGTTGTGGTGCCCTGAGGGACACCGGAGGCTCTGTTTGGCCCCGGGTCAGACTCTTGGTTCAGGTGTCACCGCTCTGAGATAAAACCTGGCATGCCACACAAACGCCTCAAACCCACAGACGGGAGAGGAGGGGGTGGAGGCAACGAGCGTCTACAGAGGCCTCAGTCCTCACGTGCAAAACCAAAAAAAACGGATGATATGATTATAATTATTGTTATGATTGTAGAGACTTTAAGAGCTCCTTTGTAAACGACTCCAGTGACAAAATGTGATGCTAAGTGAAATGAATAATGCAGAGATTGCGATGAATAATGCAGCCGAAAGAGCAAGGTGTGCTGATGGGACAGACTGCATGTGAACTTGAGTTTCTCCCACGGAAGAAACCAACCATCGATCGGCCCGACCCGGGTCAAATACTTTTTGCAAACATTACACGTCAATGTTTGGTTTTGGCCATCTTTCCGTGCTGGTTGGGTGGAGTTTGTAACTATTGGCGGTATAAAATCACGACACCGTTCAGACAATTAATCGAAATATCCGTAGCCAATTTATCATGTGACCTTGTCTTGAGAACTTCTCTTAAAACGGTCTTTAACATCCTAAAACAAACACTAAATGTATACTTGCAAGAGCTGCTTATTCCTGTTCTGGATTGAAACTGGGTCACTCATGCTCAGGGTGAATGCATGCTGGGATGTAAACACCCTGGACCGGCCAGGAGACTATCAAAGGGTTAACACACAAGCAAGAATAACACATCTACACACCTATGGACAGTTTAGAGTTTGCAGTTCAACCTCAAAAGAGACTTTTTGCCAAATAGGGTTTGAAAGGGTTTTAAAAGCCCAACAGCTAAACCACACAGGAGTACATAATCCTACAAATTAGAGTTAGAACAAGCAAACATGTTCACCTGACAACATAATCAGTTTTTTGGAAACTTCTCTATTGTAAAAAAGGGAACATCAATTATACAATACCGCCAAATAAACAGCCTCCAAAATCATCACATGGGTCCTGCTTCATGCCACTCTTTTATTTACATCCACTAAGGTTTTGCGTATGAAGGTGACACAGCAAAACAGAGGCTGATTTTATGAAATAATTCTGCAGGGATTGAGGGCATTACACAATTCATATTAAGCAGCCTATTGCATGTGATGGCTAATCCCGCGTGAGGCGTGAAAGCGGCCAATGAGTCATCAGTTTTTGTGTCACATCAAAACCTGAACCCCCTCCCCACCACCCCCCCAAAAGCCAAAACACACAGACCTCACACAGCCCCCGATCCAGTCTGAGACACCGACATCTGCTCGGTTACACTCGGTCTCTAAAAAGCACCCTCAGCCGTGACATTCAAGGGAATTAAGAGATATGCTTCGAATCAGACTAAATCCACACCCATGTTGGATTTCTTGTGCCACGGTCTCGATCAAGCACGAGCGAGATGCAACTAGAAGTGGTTGAGCTGAGTTTTACCCGTGTAAGTCCCCCCCAATTACTGCTTTAAAGCCTCCTCCTGTCTGAATGTTTTGTAACATTGTTAGACGGATTAGAACGACAGAATAATCACGCACAAACATATAAGTAGTGTCAGGCTCTCTGTGTTGTTTTCCTTTGCTGCGAGTAGGGTTTCCTTTCTTCCTGCCCGACAGAAAGCCGGCCCATACCACAAGTCATTGTGGTTTTTCTCTCGCAGGTGGGGTCCGCATTCAAACCTCGATCCTGTCGTGAACTTTTGACAAACAGTTTGGAGCACGGACACGTCGCCTTCTGTCCCGTGAACACGGGTACTCTTTTGTCAGCGTGGCGAAGCTTCAATAGTCTCTAAACGGTTTATCTAAGCCGCGCGCCCGGAGTATTGTGAAGAAGTAAAGAGGCAGGATTCAGCTGAACAGACTTAGGTACCCTGAGGCTATACGCCGTCAAGCACAATGGGAATTTCACAATACAGTATCTGGAATCACAGCCCTCAGCGTGCCCCGGAGTCTGTAAAGGCATTTTATTTGCACTCTCCAGCCGCTCCCAATACATAAACATTAAACACCAAGGCTAGACAGCCAAAACCCCTTTGAACTGCGGTGCAGGGTGAGCACAGATGGGAGGGGAAGGAGGTGAGTGAGTGTGAGCGAGGGGCTGGTGTGTGTGTGCGATACTCCACCAGGTGAGTCAGCGCCGGCCGCCATCGCATTCTTAGGCAACGTGAACGAGAAGGGAAGGGCTCCGGCTCATTGACATGTACATGTGGCGCTTTACTTTCAGACATGGTCGTCCCGAAGGTTTCTCAGGTTGCACTGTCAACAAGTTACACGCAAACACGTTTGCTGTTGAGTACCAGAGGCTGTTAGCTTAGCTTAGCATACAGAGTGTAGATGTAGGGTGGAACAGCGAGTCTGGCTCTGTCTGAAGTCTTGTCATCACTACAGGATGTAGTCCAGCACATATCCCCACCTTAAAAATCACAACTGGGCATGTTTACGCCTTTGGTCTGAATATGACAAATAAGATCTTAAGTGTGATTAAAAAGTGAGCTCAAGAGGTAATGGATATTGTTAGCTTTGATGACGGCCAGGCTCGCTGTTTCCGCCTGTTTAAGTCTTTGTGCTAAGCTAAGCTAATCATCTCCTGGCTCCAGTTTCATATTTCATGTACAGATATGAGGGTGGTGTCCATCTTCACATCTTAACTCTTTGCAAAAAAAGAGAATCGGTCACCTAAATTAATTTGTCTCATATTGGGTCCTGGAAACTTTCTTTTATTTCCAGTCGGTTGGGATAGTTTTCTTTTGTTTCTCATCTGTATTTTCTTGACACTTTGTGAGGGTTAGGGTTGATTTAGCTTTTATTCATTGAGGTTCTGCCAATTTCTAATCGAAATGGTTGAATGATAGCCTCTTAGCAAGCCGACGTGTCACTTTTTTGAGCCCTGAAATGTTTTTTTCTTTGAAGGATATTAAGTTGAGCAATCAAAATGAATGCATCAAAGGACAATATATCCCAATGTTTAGTCCTGAGCATCTCATGCTCCAAAAACACTGGATCCTATACTTCCCATATTGCATCTCTACTGCGCCTTGTGTTGGAAATGCTCACTCCTTTCAATCAACAAGCTCTACGTTTGTACCGAGGGTTGATGACATCATCATGGTTATTTTCTTAAACTTTAGAAAGCACCTCGAGAGCCACAGAAAGCATTCTTGTTTCCCCAGTTTGAGGAATACTCTGCATGACACCTAAACTGAACCCAACATGCAAAATTGGTTGAGTGCCCCTTTAAAACGGTTGAGAAAAATGTTCCTTTTGCGAGAGATTATTTTATTATTTTGGGTTTCCTTTACTACAGAGCAGCAAATCTCACTCCATCGTATTGGTTCGAGATGTTGCTACTCATTTCTAAAAAAAAAATCTGTGACAGGAACTCAATTACCTCGCCTCAGTGGAACAATTAAAGCGCCTATCGGGGAAAATATGTTGATCAGCGAGATCACAGGAAACAGTTTCGATCACCAGTGACTCAAAGATGTAGAGTTGTAAAACAGTCTGCAAGTGACTGACGTACCAACTTCATCAGCAACGCAAATATACTCCTTATTGACGAGCAATCTGCTTCAACACGATCGCTTCAGTATTTGGTTTCATTAAAGTCAGGACACCGATTGTATCTCTCTAATGGGCTTTGACTTCGTGCCATTTCACCCCTGGCTACAAAAACGGAGGTTATAATTCCTTTCAGACTAAAATGGTGGAGGATGTGTAGGAACACAAACAGCAGGACATTTTAATCACACCCGGAGAGGAGGCTCCCACACTACCCATGCAAACCACACTAACCACCCGAGTGCCTGACAGTCAATTATCATACGCGAACATGCTGCTCAGCCATTCCTCTTCTCAATCAGCTCTTTCTCATCTGCCTTCATGAGATCTTCAAAACATTGTGTCTTTCATCAAACTGACACACTGTTGTTTATTTGTTGGGTTGGCTTGCTAAATACAGATAGTGTGTACGTTTCACATTGCCCCAGTAAGGGCAGCTCTATTGTGCATCACGAAATGTTATTTACTGAGAAACAGGGAAGTGCTGGCACGCTCCGGGATGTCACAGTTTGTGGCTAATCAAAGGTGATAGTGATTAATTCAAACTTTATAAATCCAGTAAATTGCTGCCACTGACCAAAGTTATTGCCTGGAAGGAGCAAGGAAGCTAAACAAAAGTGACACTGTCCCATATCTATTCATGAGTTGTGGCTTTGGATGGACACAGATCTTGGTCAGCTGGGTTTTGATGCAGTATCAAAGTGAAAGCGGCAATCAATTCTGTGTCGGATGCTACAATCTGCGTACGGATCAATGCTTTTGTCGGTGATAAACTTCAGAGATGTTATGACGCGTGCATATTGTAATTGGTTGATTTATTGAGGATTATTCAGATCCAGCTACTAAAATCAAATGATCTACTGTAAATGCATCGTGTTTGGCTGAGTAATATCAACAACAACTTGGTCTGAAGGACAAAAATGATTCGGATGGGGTGAGTTATTGAATGTATTGTATTGTATGGAGTCTTGTTTTCTGTAAGATGCTCTCTGTAGAGATATAAGTTCAATCAGTAGAGCTCTCCTCACCCCCAAAATATAAAGATGACCATCTCCAAAAACAAAAAACATGCAACCGTCCCTCTTTTCTGAACCGCCCACCCCGCTGAAAGAAAATGTACTGCTCTTCATCTATGTGCAGGTGTTGCTTCTACTGCGCTTCAACACAAACAAACAAGACAAATAGAACACACGTATCCTGTCAGCGCCCTCCAGAATCAATTCATGTGATCAGACGGTAACAGACAGAAAGTGAATCCAGCAGCGGGGAGTAACGCACGTGAGCAGCAAAAACGTCAAAACATGTCCAAATGTGCAAACTGACAAACACTCGACCGCCTCAGCGGATGTATGCGAGTGTGCATATGAGAGGGCACGCGCATGTACGACTCTAGCAGTGGGAATAACAGCCCAACAGGAGTTAATGAGGCGAGTGACTGACGGAGCAGCCTGCCTGTGTCAACATTGTATGGAAGACAGTCTGGTTGGGGGCTAAGCGTCTGAGAGAGCCCAGGTGAGGAGAGAGAGCGAGCCAGGAGCCGGCGTTGACGGGAAATGTCAAACACGGCTTCGAACGACGAGTCTGATTAGTACCCAGACTGCACTGCACCTCTCGCTTGCACCTCTGCGATGACCCCCTCCCTCTCTTCAACCCTTTGCTCCACTGACACAACGAAATCAACCTCGAGACATCTTCATTCTGTTTTTTTTTTTGTTTTTTTGTTTTTTTAACAAGCAGAAATTCCCTGGGGAACTTGAAATACTTCAAAATGCCTTTATGGCAGCTTCATAAAAAGCTGCCAAACAATCGGCCGCTGGCCTCTCGTACCTGTTTTTATGATTTGTTTAGCCAGCGTGATTGCGTGGTGTTGATTGTCTTACGTGGCAGATGCTTCTGTTTGTGTGTTTGTGGGGTATTGACCTGCATTAAAACCTTTGATGTCCCATCGGGAACAGATTAAACTGACAGGCAGACAATAAACCCAGGACAGATAGAAGCTATAGATAGACAGACAGATAGATAGATGGATAGATGGATAGATGGATGGATAGATAGATAGACAGACAGATAGATAGACAGATTGATTGATTGATAGACAGATACATAGATAGACAGATAGACACATAGACAGATAGACAGACAGACGGCTATAGATTGATAGACAGACAGATGGATTGCAGATATCATAACAGACTTGTGGCGTCACTCCTGGGTGACTCACACCTCTTACCACACGGCTTAACCTCATGAAAAGAAAAATCTGTCTGTTCTTGGGTTGGACAATATGCCAATATAATGTTTTGTGTGGCGACGCCGCGGGGTCAGCACGGACGTTACGTGGAAGGATGCGTCTGACTTGGATTTAGCCGTTGATAAGAAAAACCTGAGAGACGCCAGGAGATGTTGAGTAAGACCTATGAGAGGTTGTGCGAGTGGTCGTATGTGCGTCTGTGGCTGACCTGAGCTTGATGAGTTTAGAGTTGTGTTTTGGCTCAATTGTATGATGTGTACTATATGAGAACTTCGAGCCCTTTGGTTTTATAACAATAAATCACCGCTTTGACGGCGCTTTACAGCACTGGTTGTATTCATTTAATCACACAATACAGCAGTTTGTGCAGACACGCCTGGCAGAGATCTGCCCTCGCCTGTGACACACTTTGTGGTCCAGGAAATGACTCTCATTACTGGCCAGCAAGAGGACATGGCATCTCGCTGGATGATACAGAGTTGTGTAAATCAAACCTGCAAAAGCATTCGTCCAAACAGGTGCAGCCAGGAAGTGTTTTTGCGGGTGTAGGAGGTAGCCGGTATGTTGTCTTTCCTGTAGTATCCCTCCAATGCTTGATAGAAAGCTGGGCAAACAACACATTGTGTATTGGAAGGAGAAAGCCTGCTAATCACGTATCAAGTGGCGAGTCCATCAAGCTTACTTTCACATCCCAAATCGCCCGCGTGGACAAATCTACCAAACCGGAAGCTCCGTCGTCTTTTGTGTTGTGACTAACTTTTGTGTTGTGTACGATGCCCCACGTTTCTATATTTGCTTGTGTTGTCTATGGTTGCGGGTAGTTTGTTACAGAGTACAGGGGATTGAGTTTCTTCGGTTTACTTGCATTTCACTTTCTTCCCAGCGTTCTGGATATTTTCGTTGCAAAGAGGTGAAACCCATTCCTTCACGACCTTGTGGTTCTTCCCAGTTGTTTATGTTTCTTATATTCACACATCCAGCTGAGCCCCATGAGCATCCATTTGAAATCATGATTCTGGCCACTTAACTCTGGTTTTGGTCTCCTCCAACTAAAACACCTGGCTCTTAAACTGCCAAATGCTCCACTGTGTTCACCAGTGAGTCTTTTAACTGTCCCTGTCTGCCCGTTGGTGATGGGCGGGCGACAGCACAATCACAACAGTCAGCTGTTTCACTTAAAACACACTGTTGTGGTTGGAAAAGAGAGCGAACCAAAATAGTAAATTTGCAAAACATAAAACCAAAACAATAAACTGAAAGATGCTTCAAAAGCTCCAAATAGCTGGAGGAAACCACAGAGTCGGATGATTATTCTTCGTTTGTCCCTTTCACTTCATAACATGATATTAATAGAAAACAACAAATATCAATTAGTGCATATTTTAGCTGCATTGCGTAATATCATGCTCGATATGATATTGCATGATTGCCGTGCTTCTCCCTCGTTGTCCCTTTGCGTGTTCGAGTTGAATCCGGTTACATTCTTTCACGTTCCACCAGGGTTCACGCAGTCCAAAGAGCCGACTGCTTCTCCTTCCCGATGTGTCTGTGTACAGCTCAGTAAGCCGGGGGAATAATCCTGCCACTGCAAATAAAACCCCCAGAACTAAGTACATTACAACACTACAAACAAGAAAGTGGAACATTGCTTTAGGTGGGAGAGAAGAAGGGGTTGCGTGGGCATGTCAGAACAAGTCCAAACATCTACTTTGGGTTATCAGAGAAGGTCAGACTGGGTTAGTCCAACAGTTGTCCTGAATGTTGGTTTATATTCTAAATTAGGATAAGGTCTAAGAGGTGAAAGTACACTCATGCCTGTGTCTGGCAGCCCTGATAGTAGGTGAACTTCTCCCTACTTCCTGTCTGCAGGTGGGAAACTCCTCATCCTTTATCTTTATTGCCTCAGAGAACGGCTGCCCTGTCAGGAGCAGAAGGGAGGAGCTTACGCGTTGGAAATTTTTTGACTGTAGATGGAGAGGTTTATAAAAGGCTTAGATCACAGGTGAGGGGATCACAGAGGAGACTGCACAGGTGTTTGAGGAGTAAACTGAAGGCTGTTTTAGTACCGCGTACATATGAACATAAAATCCTATCGTACATTAGCTTTCAGCTTTGTGAAGACGTGTGCCTATCTGCAGATCAAAAGCACAGGAAACGGACCTGCTCAGAGGGTGGATGGTGGTTACACCTTGCAGTACAGCCAATCTCACAGAGATTATCTCGCTCAAGGCTCTTATTATTTAATAGTAGCATAGATTGATTATTGTTTTGTGCCGCTCAAATTGACGTTTATGCTTTGTTCTTGCAGAAAAGGTGTTTTCCCACCTTAGAGCCTCTTGTGTTTCTCAAGTAACTTCACCTTACAGCATTCCTCATCACAAAATTCTACATTTTTGGTCATATTATAGAATATTTTCCAGTGGCTACGTGGATTCGTTGCTGTTTTTTTCCTCCCTTTCATCAAGTGTTTTGGTTCAGTTTAGACGCTCTTCTGTTCCTCGATAATCTCACCAAACTATCAGAGGCCGGCTTCCACCGCAGAGTTTTTGGAAAGGTCGGGGCCCGTGTGAGACTTCGCCACATCCTCTGCTTGCGTAGCTCCCTGAAAACTGACAGGGCAGTGTGTAAAAACTCACCCACCCGCTACATTGTCAAGTGAACTGCCGAAAAGACTGGAGCTTGGCGCTCAAAAATGTGTTGAATTTGCAGCCCTGGATGCTTTTTCTTCAAATACAGGAAGTCGGAGACACAGAGAGAAGGGTTATTGTCCAAACAAGGCAATAGGAATCAGACTGGAGGGAGTTTATTTTATTTATTAGGTTTAAATAAGAGAGATTGCTTGCTTTTTTTAAAAATATAAAATAATCAAGTTTGTGATAATCTGCAGAAGGCAAAGAATATCTCGAGATCATGAGAACAATTCCAAGTCCTGGATAAAATAAGGACGAACTGATTTGTATTCAGCTGCTGGTGTCCCTGTCAGTGTGTTTGTCTGGGTGGATGTCTGGGTCAGGGTTGAAACAACGTGCAGCGTGACGCATAGCGGGCCGATAATGGGAGCAACGCTGCAGATCGGCCGATCAGATTCTGGCCTCGCGGCGTTGGTCGTGACCTGTTGGAGGTCTGCCACTTTCTGTCCTCTGATGTGGATCAAGAAGCACCTCGGCATCCTGCTGGAGTCTGAATCCATGAGAATAACATGTTTTACTCTGGGATCGGGTGGCAGATTCTTATAAACACGTTTGTTTTCAGTCTTATCTGACTGCACTTTGTACCGCAGGCTTCGGCTCAACGAACCATAAATTAAGAAGATGTCAGATTATCCTGTATGTCAATAATTTAACAGGAATAATTAGTCACACAACAAATGGACATGCATTGCAGATATCATTTACAGCGACGGCATTGCATCTGATGAAGATGATTTTCAATGAATTTGTGTCGAATGGATTGAAATCCATTCTTCATCTATTTTTTTTTTGAAGTTGAAACATACAAAGGGTCCTGAAAGTAATGAAAGTCAAACAGCAGCGATGAAAACCTGAAAATCAACGAAACTGGAGCTGTACGACTTTCAGTGCATTCTATTAATGGGGAAGTCCAGCGCTGTTCTGATCCCTAAGCTATGTTAAGAGCCTTATTTTGCATCGAAAATACATTTAAGGCTCTGATATAAGTAGCGAGTGAATAAAAGCAGAGGTAATGGAGGTGGATCGATCTCCAGACGAAGTTTGCATAAAATGGTCTTCTGATAGTCCTGCCATCGTTGAAAAGGTGGTTGTTAACAGCTTCGAGAAGACGTCGAGTGAAGCGACTGCTGCAGTGATTAAAGCACTTAAAGAGCAGCGAGTGCATCAAAAAAAATAAAAAAATACAAGAGTGAAAAAGGAGAAAGTGAACAACTTTAATGAGGGTATGATCAGTGCGCAGCCGCTGTTCTTGTCATGTAGCAAGCGAGGCGTCTGGCATCGCTGGAATATAGACTTCTCCCCTGCTACTTGCCATCATTTTCTTCCCATAAGAGCACCATACCTCACTTCTGCACCTCTATATCACTGCACCAGCAGTGGCAGTGGAAGCGAGCATGCAGAAAAGACAGTGAAAAAGAGAAGATACAGGTAGAGAAGAGAGAGAAAGAGAGAGAGAGAGCGAGAATACATGAAAAGCATCATACTTTCTTTGTTTTTTCTCAGCGAAATCTTGTTATTTCCTCATGAATGTGGAGGATCAGTGTGTGTGTGAGAGGATCAACAGATGGTTTGGGGGCCAATAGGGGGCACTGGGGGCCTAATCCACAAGTTTGGGAGCAAGCAGCAGATCAAGTATAGCACCACGCATGCCTTTCCTTTGAATTCACCACTCTTAAACTGAACCTTCACAGAAACTGGGAACGATGAAAACGCCATGACTCTGGTGTCATTTGCTGAGATTAATCTGGGGCATGGCGGCCTCGTGCAATCAATTTTCCTGCGCTCCGTGCAACCGCGGACACGGCTGCCGCCGCCGCCTGAACCTTCATCAACGAGTCAGGGATGTCTAATCAGGGCTTGATTGGCACCCTGGGTAGAAACGGCCTGTAAATCAGTCAGATGTGAAGTGCATGTTTCAAGGGTTCAGTCTGCTCTCTGTAAATATAGATGCTGCTGTTTTCCCTCACGCATCACATGCATTCAATACTGTTCATTTCTCTACATGTATACACTATATGTGCAGTTTTAGCATTTTTCGAATGAAAAGCTGCTCATTATCCCACTGTATTCGACAACTTTAAGAAGCCTTCACACTAATTATAACCCTCCTCTGCTGCTGGGATGTATTAGTTGTCCTGAATTATGATGAAGCGCGTTGTTGTCACCAATTACCGTGCACAGAAAAGACTGACCTGCTCTTCTCCTCTACCTCATGGGCTGTGGTTACCAATGGAAACAGTGCGAGGCTAACATTTACCCTCACTCCTTTGTGTGATGTATTGCAGTAAGAAAAAAAGATGAACAAAGCACAGTACCAAACTGTGTGTGTGTGTGTGTGTGTGTGTGTCAGAGAGAGCGAGAGAGAGAGACTCTGCATAGACTGGACTTTCCCAACTAATGTACCTTGTGAATCTGGCGGTGACAAAGATAAATTAGCCAAAGAAAGAGAGGGGGACGCTTCAACAGCAACCGACCCTCCGACACCAATTAGCAGATTGATTACGCGCCTGAGAGAAGCGGACGCTTGTCAATCAGCGCCACACAAGGAGAGCGACAGGAAGGAGCTGGCGTGGATGTACCTGGAATGTTAAAGGAACAAGAGGCTGCTCCAGGGGATCCATACAGAGGCACTGATCCATAGGACTGTGTAGCGCTCAACAATGACACACTGAAACAGCAAAGGTGCAAATACCACTATGCCACATGGGAGCCTGAATACCTTCACAGGCTGCAAAACTCAAATACCTGTATAACTGGAGGCACACAGGGCCTGTTGTGATGGCTGGCCATGCACCCAGCTTCCTGTACTGTATGATCTGAGTGGATTAGCGCAAACAGTAATTGTGCAAAGGGAGGTCCTTCTTTTTTTGTCGGTGTGTGCACACATGTGTGTGCAGGCATAGGTTATTTGCACACATGTTTATTCTTGTTCTGCTCATGCACACACACACACACACACACACACACACATGCATACACGCAGGCGTATGCATCCCCGCGTTATCCATCAACTCCCGAGGGGCTGGGCAGTGCTGTCCTCTGGATGGTGACAGTCTTGTTCGCCTTCATTTAGCAAGGACACACCAGCAAGGACATAAAGTAAATAAACGCCAGCCGCTAAATTTAGTGCTGCCTGACACATAGAAACAGCAAAAGAAGGAGAGAGAGAGAGAGAGTTGGTTTTTAACTCGGATGCAAGAAGAGTACAACTGCTGCTGTGTGAGGAGGTTCAAGCTTGACTATACCTGCATTCTGCCAATAGCAGAAATATCAAGAGGTGCCGCAGCTCAATGATGTAAAACTGAACATAATGCAAAATTAAACACAGGCCTGTTAACAGTTGAGGTTAAGACAGCTCAATCCTCTTCAATGGGGCAGTTAAACTCGGTGCGATAAGGGCACTATTACATTTGGCTGTGGGAGGAAAGACCATTAGGTCCTGATTATTTGCCTCCTCCTCAGAATATATGGTCCACAGTAAAAGGATGAGACCATGACATCACCTCCAGATTCAGAATACAGCATGAAGGAATGGAAAAAAAAGGAGAGGAAACAGAAACCAATTTGTTAGATTAAACGTTTCTCATGCAGCCGCATGATTTAGAAGGTCTGCTGACCGCAGTCGCACAAGGTTTTACCTCCCCTAAGACACAGCATTCTGTCAATCTGGCCCAGCCAGAATTTCTAATTATAGTCTGCAGACGCAAGAAGGTCAAAAGCTTATTAAAAGTCAAGATTAAAATTCCCAATGCATATTATAAGCTACCTCCTCCCCTGACTAGCAATTATTTGCTAACTCATGCCAGTATAGTGAGCAATATTTCTCTGGAGGAACATGTTATGTGTGAATGTGTGTGTGACTGTAATAGTGATTTAAATGGAAGTGCTGATAGTTATTTGACTTTGCTGCTGTCATCTGGTTGCACCTTTGTACTCGATGATCTCTCCTGGTCTTAAACATGTCAAAAGAGGTGAAGGAAATGATTGTTTTAAAATGTGTCCACAGATTAACATTTCCTGTTAAAGAGCAAGTCATCCACTCTGTTACTGTTTTTGGCACTGCTCCCAAAGCAAGGAAACAGGATGTGAATGTTAATATTTACATTGTAGATCACGAGACTGAGAAAAACTGAAAATAGCTTTGATAACATCTCGTCTTGATTTGAAGTTTAACACTCAAATCACAGAAAACGTTAAGTTTATCTTTCTATTCATGTACAACATCTAAATATGTTTGTTTTTTTTACATAACTGCTAAATAAGTTTCAGAGAATTATTATTATTAGAAACCTAAGAGCTAACGATCCTGCAACTTTAATCGCTATTTGGTTTAAATGCTGCTAAACTCTGCTTGATGCACATAAGTACATGACATCACCTTTTTCAACTAAACCCCGCCCACTTCAAACCTATGAGAAAAGCTAAGACAAAAACACAAATATTATAATAAACATTGTACATGCAGGAACCCATCCTATAATAGATAAAGTACATATGTATCTATCTATCTTTATAGTTAGAAGCCAATCGAGAAAATACGTTTTCAGGGCCTTTGAAACATAACTTGTGTTATTACAGTTTATTATTACCATTTGTTTTTGTTTTCTCATGCAAATAAATTCAGAGTTTCTTTAAAACCCATCCTTTATAATGATTTAACTTTATTCCTGGATCTCTTAAATTGACGTGCTATATATTAAATGTTATTATAACGGACAGAAATGATGACTAAAACTATGAAAGATGATCATACATTTTTCAGTTCTACAAGAATCCGTTATGCTAAAAGTAGTAAGCCTGGCTTATAGAAAATAAAGTGTAACAGTAGCAGAACCAAGCTGGAAACATTTAGATTCAAGAGGAATCCAACTTGAAAAGGACGGTGATAAAGGAAATCCACGTAAAGACCCTCTTTTATGAGTTCACATAAAGATGTCATGAATGAATGAATGTGGTAAAAAGGGGGTGATCTGCTTCATGCCATGTCAATATAGTCCCAGAAGCCTCTGCTGGCAGATTGCGTGAAAGTCTAGCCTTGGAGTAGCATGTTTTTGCACCGAGGAAACAGCCTCACAGTGTCAAGCGGGGTCATCACAATAAACATCTTTTCCTCCATCTTTCTCAGAGAGACTTCTTTACTCACCGTCTTTAAAAGAACCTCCCCCCCCCAAAAAAAAAGATGTGCGGACAGACGCCTCAGTGGACCAGCTAAGCTGTTGCTAGCAGACATGGTCTGTTATGAACCGAGGCCATTTCAGTCAACAGCATCGATCTACCTCAGGAAAAAAACAAAAAAAAAAAAACACCTCTCCCTCTTCATTTCTCCTCCCTCTCTTCTCTGGAAAGCTTCCAGCGACGTCTAATCGCCCCGCTGCTCCCGTATAGATCCGAGTTCACCTTCCATTACGGCCTTATGGAGCCTGAATCCTAATTGAAAAATTGATCACAGAATAATTACACGACACTTGTTTAATCCACTCAACCGCCAGCCAAGCCGACACACTCGCACGTGGCCACGCAACGCACGCTCCGGTGTGTGGATAATGAAAGCTGCGAGGTGCAAAGCACTTTATCAAAATGAATGGCTGAAACACACTGCAGACCATAGTTATTATCAGTCCAGGCTGGAGGCTGAGACTCCTGTGAAGACCGGGACGCAGCAGCTGAGAGTAATCTCTACCTGGATTTAATTGCTAGGTGGGGAATGGGTGTGTGGAGAGAGAGGGGGGGGGGGGTGATTTGGGGGGGGATTGCCATATTTATGAAAGTAAACTCGATACGGCTCTGCCATGCTGCCTCTTCACATGTGGTTTAACAATCTCAGGTCATCTTCCCTGCATCTGCTCCTCACGAAGGCAACTGCTGGGGAATAAAGTATTAATTATGGCTGTGCGGTTGAATGGTGTCTGGGGGTATCAGCGTGGCAGCACATTTTGAGCTTTGCCCTTCATAATTCCTGTATGTTTTGAGCTCCAGACGCAGGACCAGGCATGTTTACCGTCTTGCGTTGATGCATTTCGGGGTCTTGAGAAAGCCCTGATACATATATCTGTATTCATGTATTCGCAATACAACAATGACCCTCTCTGTGGCTCCAAAAGGGGAGAACACGAGCCGTGTGACATCCACACGGTGATCAATTTACCGCGGCAGACAGACATCATCTCTGTGTCTTCCTGTATCCTCTAAAATCTACATTGTGATAAAAGGGTCACTTGATATATTTCGTGGTTGTCCACGTTGCATCATTTATGGCACCTGCTGGAGAAAAAAACCCTGCAGCTCACCACAGTTTTTGTACATTTCCATTCTGGTAATTTCAAGTCTCGGTTTTTGTGTTGAATTTCCGGGGAGAGCTTGTCATCTGCAGACTTAACCATATCTTGGGTCGCCTTGTTTTTAAGTTTTAATTTTAATCTCCTTTTGATGTGTTCTTCCACGGGGGAGAGGTGGCTTAATGCACAGGTATCAGTAGGAATTACAGGAGGGCTCCTGCACACCGTCAGCCACACTTTCTTGTGGCTTACTAAGTAGAGCTGGCTGCTGTCGAAGATGAAGGGCCACTCTGAAGTTTTTCATAGATGATCATGCCTGATTTTTTTTTATGTTCTCCAACCTTTGAACACAGGATGTCTTTCCAAGTTGAGTAATTAACTCAGGGCACAGCCATTTTCATCCACAGACGGAAAGTTACCAAATAATGAAAATGAAAGATCAATACTTTGGAATAACACATCCCCAGTTGCCTTTTTTTTTTTAAATGTGTGTGTGTGGCTCAGTTGCAGTGATTACTTAAATTTTGTAATGAGATCATCGAAGCGAATTTAATTCGAGCCAAGTTCTAAAACCGTTTTTTTTCTGCTCGCCTCATAATTTAGAAATGCCTCGGTTGAACCCATTGCTCCGCCTTAGCCAAAGAGGAAAGTATATTAAGCATTATAAATTGCAGGAAAGCGAAATGACAGAGCACTTTTTGCAATGGATTAAGTCTGAGAGTGCGACCGGCCGCGTGTGCGCTTGTTTCTGTGTCCTGTCTTGTCTGGGTGGCGGTTATAAAGGAAGATCTGTCACCTTTTCATTTCCTGTGTGATGCTCTTAGTGGATCAAAGCAGGTGATAGACAGGAAGTGGAGTCAGGGCATTGTGTGAGGGTTTCTCCTCCTGTCTTCCTCCTGCGGACGAGCCTCGTCATCATTTTGTTAAAAAATGTTTCTATTGAGCCACACACACACACACACACACACACACACACACAGTTTTCTCTGTCACAGGCCGCCTGAACGTCTCTGTTTTGCTGTCTTTCTTGACATTTGATGATACTCAAGAGAACCAAACACATCAGTTTGGTCCCAACATGTGGTGGTTTTCAAATGCAGTTAGATTATTAAGAGGTGTGACTGCAGTGAGCAGGATAAAACCAACATTAAACCATCGGTATCAAGTTCAAATGTCTGTCTGTGATCGCTGGTTTGTCAGATTGCAATCCCTGCAGCTCTACGCGGCTTTAACTCCACTGCTTATTCTTTATTTGTGTGTACAAGTGTGGTCTACAAGGTAAATGATACAACATATAAATTGTCACACTGCATCAACAGTAGAACCTTAAAGACATAGCATCTGTACAATAGTAGCATCTGAATCCCTAGATTGATCAACATTACACAATCATAACAGCATTTCCCTACTGATGAATAGAAAACCTCCCAACATGACTTGCTGTTGCTTTATTAGCCGATTGAGCTGAGCAGGAGGACCTTAGCCACTGACGTGATTCAGTGTTTTCATTCTGTGTCTTTACTCAGAGAAAATGGAGATATCTTGTGAGCGATGTGACATCCTCCCGTTTTCAAACCCCGTCCTTCCACCGGTGTTGATCAAAGGCTGCGCTCAACACAAAGCGCTTCACTTAAAAGTCATAAATTTGTCAGGAGGCAAAGCAGACGTTTGCTGTAGTCGGACTCAGCGGATGTGGACTGCCATTGGCTGCGTATCTCACATCTACTTCATCTGGAAACCTTTGCTGCATCCTGATCTCAACGCCGTCCAAAATGACTGTGATTGGTTTCAAGAAATACAAACAAGTCAGAGCGTTTCTCTTCTTCACCTGTATGAGAATGATAATGGCTGGCAGCGCTCGCTCGTTTGGCTTTACGTTATTAGTTAAAGTGAACTACTTTATTTGCTCCTGTCAAGATTTAGTAAAGTTATGCAACTGTTAGGAGATAAATTGGTAGAATCCTAAATGGTCAAAGGTGCCATTGCAACAGCAGAAAGCAAGAGCACAACAGCCAGAAGGAGAAGTGAGTTACGCAGAGACCGATGAACCCTGAATCTCTGTGTTCCTCCGAGAAAGAATTTGTTTTCCAAAAGACATCGTGATAAGAAATGTAATCGCTGCTGGGATTATGTTCAGCAGGAAAGTGCTGCATTTCTGCATCCTAAGACCACCGCATAGTTGGTGTGCAGGAAACTAAAGCACTTTGCTTGTAAATCAGAAGGGGAAAAAAAATGGGGTTTTGTGGTTAAATGTCAACACGGTAAACACGTTGTTTACTTGTACCTTTCTTCTCTTGGTATTAAACCAAGCCTGCATTCTTCCCCTGACGTTAACCAGGTGCTGTGAACATAACATGACAATAAACACGTGTCAGCACGCTGCACTTGCAACACGCCGATATTGTACAGAACACGGGATATACTTTTTACTGACGCGTTCCATGTCGCCATTTTTTGCGACTCTGCAAATATGTAAATCCGTGCTGTTTTGGAGGAGACAGGGTTGCTAAGTAATTTGCAGACTGAGGAGAAGCGACTCTGCGGCTGCCGTCGCTGTTTCAGCTCCAGCCCGAGCATCTCTGCCTCGCTACACCGATGATGTAATGCTCATCCAGAGACAAGCACAGATATATGATATTACATCATCAGTACTAAACCTGGGTAGACAGCACACACACACACACACACACATAGACACACACGCCCGCACCCACCCACACACACACACACACATTTGAGGATAATTAAGCTTTTGCTGCTCAACCTCCATTGTTGACATTCAGCAGCCTTTCAGAACTTTTGAATGTGGCGCTAATTTGGCAACGACGGTGCCTTTTTATCATTTAGCAGATGCTTTTCAGCCGTGTGTAACGCCGTGGGGGGAAAACGAGTATCTCAGGATAGTCTGGAGGAGTTTGGTAAGTTGCTGGATTTTGGGGGGAAATGAGGAAGCTTTCAATGTGTCTACACTCAGGGTGGGAATGACAAGACCAGGGTGCAGGAAGAAGCAATTATATCCCCTGAAGAGTTGTTTGACAGTTTTATAGTGCAACATCTATTTTCTCTATCCTCCATATCGACATCTGTCTGGGGAAAAGAGTGCCATTAGTTCCCCCAAAACACGTCTCAATAATTAATGTTGTGCTTTGGAAAATCAGGGAATACGGTGGATGGAAATATTGTCGTAGAGGCATTGTCTTCACACTGGTCTGAGGAAGGTAACAGGCTCTATTTTCACAACACGCTTAGGGGTATATAATGTTTGTGACACGTTCTTACATGTTTCAAATGAGGCGCTGACAAAGATAAATGCTACTTATGACACGTGTAAATCATTTTAAAAGCTGTCAGCGCTCAAATGTCAAAGTGTTTTTTTGTGTTGTTTGTGCAGCGCGTGTTTTTCTCCATATGTTGGCCTCACTTTACTTCCTGCTTATCTGTTCTTGCAGCGCGGGAGGAGGAAATGAAGCAGCTCGGCCTGACCGTAGTGTAATTACACAAGAGATATGGATGAGTTTCCAGGTATTGGAGTCCAGGTCAGCAAATAATTACCTCTCCCTGCTAACGAAGCTGCCAAAGTACAACTACAATATATAATTTCAGCTAAATTGCTTCCAAAAATATAGAGTAATAAACCAGAGTATCGTTAAATTTAAAATATGCCCCTAAAAAGATGGGGTTATAATCAAAACCATTTTTCTAAAACAATAATTTCCTGCTTTTAAAATATATCTATATATATATTACCTATTTTATTACACCAGTAATTCTCTTAAAGTTATTATACTGGACCAAACTAGTCTGTGCTAATGTTGCCTCTTTATGAGCTACCGCCACAAGACAGCAACTCCACTAAATGTTTTATCAAAGGTCGTTGTCGGTCATTGCAATTAGATCTCAAATCCATTCCAACAGTCGACACGCGCTGTAAATAAAGTGGTGGTATCATCAGGTGGATCAGCAGAAAGCACACTGTTTGAATCGCCTCAGGTCACACACACACACACACACACACACACACACACACACACACACACACACACACACACACACACACACACACACTTCTCGGCCAAGTGGCCTCCTTCCTGCTCGACTGTGTGTGTCGCAGTTAAAATACCGCTGGCCTCCATAAATCACAGAGTATCGCATGAGACACCTACAGTCCGTAACGTGAGATGTTATTAATAAGCACATCAGGATTCAGGATCAATAAGACATTCCTGTGAGATTTGTTAGAGCCTGCAACGTTCATGCCAGAATCTGTCCATCAGATGCCAGAAAAAAAAAAAAGAAGGACACGTCTTTCATCTCTTTCGGAGTCTTTTTACCATTAGACGTCCTTCTCTGCAGTGTAACTGTGACACCTTCAATGTCAACATGAAGGCGATGTTAGTAACCATAATCTCTCCCTGCTATATTGTAATAATACATATCTTATGAAACCTCTACTTTTCTTTGTTCATGCTGGATTCATTTTGCGATGCAATATCTACTCAAATAAGCAAAGTCATGTGACCAGACGACAGCGACGTTCAGGTGTTCTCCACTGAGTTTCTATTGTCTCCAGACCTCACCTCACTGAGTTTAATCCAAAGCTCCGCCTCTAATTGGATGTCAATCGAACCCAAATTGGCAAATTCAAGTCACTGTACTTAAAAATTCCCCCGGCAGCGTCTGGCATCGGCAATCATATCGTGTTCAAAGTTGCCTAAATCCCACGTCTTGCCCATTCTCACATTTAGCGAAATAGAGAGCCACTGCTGAGTCAGTGTCTGCAGGATCAAGCTGTGTGCATGAACAGGAAGGTGTACCTAATAAAGTGACCACAGTGCATACACGCAGAAGGGAAAAACCTGCCCATAATGACCCACCTGGTATTTTCCCACAGGATTGGAAATCATAACTGCATTGTTGCGACGCGTGAACTTCCTGGTGCAACATAGGCGTCGATGTATTGCAGCTTTTGTAACAAGCGAGAGTTCTCGTAGCCTCGCACAATTACGGGTGAGCGTCATCACTGTTTAGCAGAATACCCTGTAATATTATTTCTTCTCACCGTGAATTAGGGCCTACGGAAATTACAGGCTGGAGGTCTACCTCGCAGTTTTATGAACTTTAAGTGCTGATATTGATGGAAGGGTAATGGTAGTCCCCGGCCCTGAGTGTAAATAGTATCTAAAGTGATTACTCTTTTATCATGTGGGGTAAAAAAGAAGAAAAAAAAGAAGTGGAGAAGCACTTAAAAGATAACATAAGATGGAGGGGCGCAGACGTAGCCAGATGGTTTGGTTTCATTTTGATGGTTTATTAGTTTACATTTTTGGTGGGAGGGATGGAAAAGAATACATAAAGTTTGAGGTATCATATCCTGCTTCTTTATACTACTCGATTACATTTCAGATGCAGATATTGTCATTTTCAACCCACTACATTAATCTAATAGCTATAGCCACTTTGCTGAATAAGATTCTACATATACAAGATGTGATAAGCTTATAAAACACAGTTCACTATTGTAGACCGAGGTATCCAGCAGTGTATGAAGTAGCTCAAAACCAACAGCATGATCCTGCCTGCACATTAATGCATTAGTATAACTAATCCAATGTTTAATGTACTACGAAACCCTCAGTACATATTGGCAACTTCAGTACTTTTACTTGATATTGATCGCAGGACTTCTCTCTTGAGCATTTTTATTCTTCAGTGTGTCACTTTCAGTGAAATGGGTTGAATATATCTTTCTCCGTTCAGGTGGTTTTGCACACATCTCAGTATATTCATGTCTTAGTGTTGATTCATGTTTTGAATTGTGTGTTTCATGTTGGTTGGTTTCACTGGCTGTGAAGTGTTGTTAAATGGTTTATTATGTGTTTTTGTTTCATTTACAATGTGGAATCATAGTAGTTTCAATATTAGTTTGTAGTAATTCAGTTTTTGTTTCTGAACCAAAGATTAAAAAGTGCTTTCCAGAAAAAAAAATGTCACACATAAAAATTGAATGATGTATATTATAAAAAAAGGCCTATGAGAAAAGTTGTGAGTGTCAAACTATAACTCACATTTTGATATTCTGAGACTGCAGATGGAAATGTGTCACTCTTGGCTCACAGTGTGTACATTTACATTTCAAGTGATTGAAACAATCACTGATTTTGTTGTTAATCTGCATTTAAATTCCTCGTGATTCCTGTTCATCAAAGTACACTGAAAAAAAAATCCAACAAATTCATTCGTCACTTCCACAACAAACGACCTCCAGAGTGCAGCTCGTGAGCTGCGTCTCATGTACTCTCTCTCTCTCTCTCTCTCTCTCTCTCTCTCTCTCTCTCTCTCTCTCTCTCTCTCTCCCCCTCTCTTTTCTCTGGATGCCGTTCATGCGATCCCAAGATCTGGCAGCGGTCCACGATCTGTTCGGCATCGCTCCCCCGGCTGAGGATTCCCCGTCACAGGGAAGCCGAACCCAATCTGAGAGTTGCTCTCCTTCGCTACACCTCCAATCACTCCGCCTGGCAGCTCCTCTGTTCGCGGTTAAGCAGCTGTTAAATTATTTTGCTTCAATTTATAATCTGAGAGCTCTCGTTACACAGGACTCCCTCTCTTGACACCCATGTCGAGGGGTTGAGACTTCGATTTTCATCCGTGAGAGTGGCGCTCCCTCCCTCCCTCCCTCTCTCGCGTTTGGCCTCCTCTCTCGGGGAAGCTGAACATATAGCTGATATCTTTCAATCAAGAGCTCTCCCCGTCCTTGCAATCACAGTGTCATTGTTCGTCTCATGTTGTGGAAAGCTCTTTTGACAGAGCGCTGTGATGAATCACCTGGCTGAGGCCTTTGGAAAAGAAGCCTTCAGATCCCATCGTCCTCTTTTTCATAGAGTTGGAAAGGGGGAGGGGGGGGGTGGAGAAAAAAAACAACATTCAATTCATTTCTCCTGCTCTTTCATGTCTTCTGCCACTTTTTTTTCCTTCTTTTTCTCGTACACACAGTGTTTTAAAAAGTTATTCACTGCAAAAACCGTCCTCTTTTCTTTTCTCGCTGGGCTTCGCAAAGCAAATATCTGGCGGGTTTAGTTCATAAAGGAAGCGCTTTTACTTGCTTAAGGTGCTGACGGCAAGGCACACTCTGTTATGTTGGAGGCTTAGGAAAACAAAACTTGGAAGGGTAATTCTCTGCCGCCAAATTAAGTGGCAGAGGTTCCTAATTCTTCCCCCCTCTCACCCGGTGGAAGAAAAAAAACCAATCCCCTCACTCTTTTGTACAAGAATCTGCAACAATGTCGAGAAACTAGTGCTCTTTTTTTTTTAAAGTTTCTCATGAAATTCTTCAGTTGTTTTTTTGTTTTTTTTACCCCTCTTATATCAACTCCAAAAAGTGAAAAGAGGGACAAATATAAACTTGCAGGAGCAGCGTGTGAGCACATGATCAGGTCCAGGGTGAGTGTTTTTCAAAAGGCTGAACACATCATAGAAGAAACCGACTGTGGGAGAAGTGCAAATGACACTCCCTCAAACCGGCAAAGAGAGTGATTTAGAGCACCTGTGATTTCACTACACCAGAGCACAATGTGCTTTCAAAAAGCCTGTCAATGATCACTCACTCGCTGCAATGGGCTGATTAAAAAACGCTCTCGCACACATGCAGCCTGCGTCCGTGTTTAAACGGTGACAAGCGACAGATTAGCGGGGAGCATTTCACCCCCGCGATTCGAAACCCATCTCGTTGGGTTTGCGGCAGCTCTATCCGAGGGGTTGGGTAAAGGTGAGGGATGTCATGCGTGGCAGCCAAAGGGAATTTATAGATCCAGACGCATTGTACCTGCCAGCTGTGCAGCAATCACTCCGCCCCAATCCTCCAAATGCAGACATAACAAGCTTCCTGAGTGATGGGATACAAACTTTTGGACTGGCCTCCGAAAAGCTTAACCTTAACCAAACATTGCAGACTTCAATGACACACAGATCAAGCCGTATAAATACTGATATATTTATACATCATGACATTCCTGACCACACCAAACACTAAAGGGATCTGCCAGACAGCTCCGGGGCACGGCTTTTTATACTCACAGCAGGGCAATTAAAACACCTTATTGCGGCTGAATACAATGCAGGGAAATTATAATGTGTTCTTGATTAACGCTGTTTGTAACGAGTGTAATCACAGCGCTTAAAAGTATCGCGCACACACAATGCAAAACTGCTCCTTTCGACAAATGTCAATTCGGGAGAGTTTAAAGGCCGGATGTTTTCTTAAGACCGCATTTAAAAACACTACGTCGTGCTTGAAAAGAGTCTCTTCCAATTTCTCTCAGCCTTAAAACGTCTTGAATACAGGGCATGTTTCAACATTTCCACAAAAGGGCACTGCTATTTTGTCACGAGTATTTTTTCGAGGCTCTTTCATGGAAATATTGAATGAAGCAATCTGTACAATTAAGGCACAGATTCTTCAGCAATGTGGAGTTCGGAGACCTGGACAAACCCTTTGCTGTCTTCAGCAGGAGGCCTGACACCTGGGCAAACACTGCAGCCCAATGATCTGTCATCAGCTATGGAAACCAGCACCAACCTGGTCGCTTTTGTCAGCGCACAAAAGAAAATGCCTCAAATTAATTTAGCACTCGGCATTCATCTTCTGTGGAGGCTTAAGACCTCATCTAAGCTTGCGAAACAGCAAGGGGCTCATCGGGCTTCATGTAAGAATTTTGGCTCATAGGTGAAGCCAAACACTGTTAAGACGTGACATGTTGACTGTTTAGTGAAGTATGTGTATCCTGTTAATTCAGACAGTTGGTAATACCTGGGATCTACGAAGCCCTCAGATGTACTTCTGTGTGTCCTCCTTCTCTGATCTCTTTTACTCAGCCTTTTCCTCCACAATGCCAGACCTCTTCAGGACATACAAGATAATTGTCCCTCAGCCGTCTCACCCCCGCAGACAACTTCAAACAGAGCTTTTGCCAATTCAAGATTACGCCGAGTATCGCAGTGATGACTTGTGAGGCCGTCAGCGATGACATGTGCAGGTCTGCGGTGTCCGTCGCTCAGACCTGACGTAAATATTCACACCGTCTGGAATGCAAATTATTTACCTTGTATCCGGCTTTAGGACTCGGTCACGTGTCTTCGCTGATCCTTTTGCTTCTGGAAAATGTACGTCATAACTAATTGAAGGATCGATTCAACCGTCTTACCAAAGAAACACTCTTTTATTTGGAATTTATTTTAACGGTGAAAATGATATAGACAATATCCAAAACAAAGGGGAGGGGAGATCTTTTCAAAGATCCACCTTTTGGTTCAAATATTCCCCTTAGAAATAAACAGTAGCAATAACATACTTTGTGTATTTAAATAAAAAGAATGGCTCACAGACAAAATGTATCTGCAAAAGTACCATTAGTGGCAACATTCACAAATGGAAATAAAGTTGTTTTTCCAATAATATCTTGAATAACAGTGAGTATGTCCCTTTAGTATTTTGTGATGAGGTCATTGGGACAAACTCAATCATATTAGTACCTCTGTTCAACCTTGATAAATTGTATTTATACGTATATTATTCATTTGCAATAGCGAATAGGTTTTGAGAGAATCGTGGAGCTAAAACTTCAACTAACGTGTTTTTATGTGGGACTTAAAATGTAAAACATCAATCTGTTGTGTCAGAGCTTGCACTAGGAATGATAAAGGCTGCTTGCTTCACTCCAAAAAATGAAGATAATCAAAACATATTCGGCAAAATTGAATGTCTAGGATATACCACTGGCACCGTCTTTATCCCAACAGATGGTATGACACTCATTTATTTTCAGATTAGGTCATAGGATCAAAACACATATTGATAATAATAGAAGTACCTCTGTGAGACATTTGACGTACTGTAAAATACCATCGCTTGGAAAGTGTTTTAATATTTTGGATACTATCCAGAGCTGCAGGGTCACTTTCGATGGAAAGAGCTGCTGCTGATGAATCGCATTTGTCAGCACTACAAATTCCAGGCATACATCTCCGAGGTGGATGTCTCTGCAGATAAAGAAACACATCTATCTGCATGGCTGGAAGCTGCCAAGGATAAGTGATTAAAATATCTTGTTTTTGTTTTGTATTTGGGGGAACTGACCTTTTAAATGTTTAAACAACGTCACACTGAATATATCAGTTAGCATGGGCAGCATTCACTATTTCCCCACTTTCAAGTATTTATCTGCAAATGAACTGCCGCTCCGCATACATGTATTGCAGGTAAGCCGGCTATAGATCGCCACAAAGCAAAGCACAAAAGGAGTAACCTGAGTGCCATTTCCATGGTAACACCATGTGGCTTGGCTGCAATCACTGCAGAGTAGCTCTACGGCCGTCACACAAAGCCATTCAGACAGTCAAATGACGAGAGACCTTGAGAGTAAGACGGAAGGAGAAGCCAGTGTGACAGGGCCTTTTCTTCTGGGCGCTGCATTATAAGGCACACTGCTCAGACTTGATCACACACCAGAGGAACTCATCTTAAGCTCTTTAAACTCGCCAGTAATCCACCAATATGTGCAATGTGACATGAATCTTTTGGCTGCAAAGGAGGGCGTGCTACTGCATCACATTCAGGTCACCTAATTCCTTGTCAGTGTTATCCATCCCACATCCATGTTATTATTCTTAACAATACTTGCTTTCAGATCAAGCACTTAAAAGGGAGTTAGTGTATCATCTGGATTTACTTGAATGGCAGGAGAATTTGGCAAACACGGCAACATGCGATGCCAGATACCACGAAGTGATAATAATGTTTTTGCCATGTCATATTTCTGTTAATTTGGCATCATATGCTGCTGCTACCGAACTTAAGGTCTACACCTTAAGTCAGAAATGTCAGATCGGCGGGCTCTAAATCTATGTGGAAGAATCAGGGTGCTTTATTGTGACGTACCTGAACACACATAATTAATATGAAGCGGATTCTGATGCACAGATGAGCATGAAGTCTGAAGTGATGGCTATGTTTAGTAGACCGGAAATATCGTAATACTAAACTCCTTAACCACAATATTATTTAGGGAGAGCTCTAATTGGGCAGACAGTTATATAATAAAGTGTTTATTCTTTGTGGGATCAGCAGTATTAGCACTCATCAACTAGGTCATGTGACTAATATAGTATTTTTTTTAAATATCCAATTACTTTAAACTTCAGATAAATACATAGCGTATGCCTCATTGCTTTGAAATATCAATCTAAAAACAGTTTTCCAACATATTATATAACCTAAACATTATTGTAAGATCTGCAACAAGCACCATGCACAAATAAAATAGGAGAAACATATATGCATAATTATAACGGCTTAGTCTTTCAGCCCCGCAGACGTTCCGCGTCCACAGTGAAAAGAGCACCACGGCGTCTGAACATCTGGCTTTGATGCTGCATTGTTGTTGTTTATTGTAGTATATGAAGAATTGTAACGTCTGTCTGGCCTTTGCATCTATTTTGTAAGATGCTTTAATGAAAAGCTTCAAAAACTAATAACGGGATTGATAAGAAACAAATTGAGTAGTTTATAATTCCGTCCCCCCGCTTTGCAAATCCTTCCCAGCTTTCCTTCAATGTGGCCGGAGGAGGAACAGTGCACTTTGTCAGCCCGCCGGTCTCATGGCCGGCTTCCCTGCAGGTTTCCTTTCAGCGACAGGTTAGCCACCAGGGCAGATTAAGCCTTCTCCCCTCCCCAATCATCCAGTAATACCAGCAGGCTGTATAAAGCCCATGTTGGGTTTTGCCTGTTGAATGGTGGCTTATGGCAGCTAAAGACCTCTAGAGGGGGAATCCTGAGGGGATTACTCTCACGTTCTCCATGAAGTGGGAAATCAAAACAGTCTTGAGCGTCTGGGGATGATCTCCAACATCCAGCATTCCCCCACATGCACGCGCACACCCACACCCACACCCACACACACACACACGTTTCTACGCTCATTTGCAAACATGCACAATTACACAGTCGCACAGACACACGCAAACTTTAGGGATATTGGACACTCCCATCCCTCTTACCCATTGACACCCAGGTTTTTTTTTTATACCCAAGTATAGACGTCTAACAAGGGCCAACTCCACTCTGAGAGGATTAGTGTAAGTCGGACTGATAATGAAATCATGGACTGAGTAGCTGTTGCGAGGATTTCATACAAAAGAGGGCCGAATTACTTTGTCTTTTCTGTTTTTAAATCCTTTATTCTCTATGCTGAGAACATTAAGAACAGTATGAATTCTGCAACGCATGTCACCCTGTGGCCCCCCGTCCTTCTGTGCAGGGAGCCCAAACATTTCCAGCGTCCATAAAGAAACTGCTTAGCCCGCTCTCATCAGCAGCGGAACACATCGTCATGGCATTAATCTGCTGTAAGGCCCGCATCCTCTTTCACCGCAAGAATTTCGCCTGGGATTACACAGGCGATCAGCATTCTCTCGCATAAATAGATTATTGCACAAACTCGGTATAAAAAAAGTGGGCTGAGCTATGGTGAATAGTCAAGTGTCATCGTGAATTTCTTAATTATCACAGAGAGGTTCTTGGAGTTGCTGCTCAGTTACTTTGAGGGAGTGGCGGGCGGCGACACTTTTTTACCCAAGAAGAAATGTCTTTATCGTATCGTTGGCTCTACAAACGATATAAGAAATCTACAATTTTACGTCAATGTGTGAATTCAAAAGTATCTTCTGATACAGGCGGAAACACTTCATCCTAAAAGAGCCATGACATAGATGAAAGATTCTTCTGGCATTGGAGAAGCTACTCTTTGCATTGTGGGTAATTGTTACTGCATAGTATATTGTGAAAAACAAAACGTAAATAAGATTGCAGCCATACAATAAAGATACTTTTATTTTCTTAACCTCTTTTTGAGTGCTTTAATGTTGCATTGCCAGTTGACCATTTGCTGTTTATGAGCATTATCTTTTCTTTATTTTAAGAACTGAGCTTCTACTATTGAGTTGTGAAATCTGCTTTGATTTGGATCTTGAGCATTGATGTCATGTTATGTTGTTGTGTATATGTGTATGTGTCTTGTTATGTCATGGTATTGTCACGTCATGACGTGACATGGGATGTATTGTTATTAAATGTCATGAAATTATATTTCATACTATGTCATGCCATGGAAAGCCATTTCACATTACATCATGACATGTTCGATGTCATGTCATGGCGTGTCATGTTATTGAATGTTATGTCATGTCGCATTATGTCATTCTAATCACAGTACATTTACTACTCTCTACTACTATTTATTCACAAAAGTATGTTGAACGATAATACACATATTGAGTTTTGAGCATAGTATGCTAATTTGTCATGAAATGGAATGTCATGGATTTTAATGTCGGATATGTAATGTAACAATTTAACGCGTCATTGAATGTCTTGTTAAACGGTTGATGTCACGTGATGAAAATTTCACTTCATTTCAATGTTATGGCCCATTATGCCAGGTACATTATTATGTCATTTTTGTATCTGTTATTATCTGTCATGCTTTGTTGTGTTATTTTACATTTCCCTTCTATGCGTTGTTATGCACAGTATGAGAAGGAACATATTTAGTCAGACAATTAATTACAAACCAAACTTCACACAGTGGAACACCATTCAAGGACCTGTCCACCCACACCATCACATCATCAAAGGAGGATTTTCAACGCTACCAAGTTATCTTTTTAGCATTCACAAGCGAAGTGAGTCACGCGCAAACGCCCTCTCAGTTTGCTTTGAGGCAACACAACCATAAACAGCTGTTACTTGTGAAAAGGTTACATTTTTTTGTTTAGCAAACACTGTGAGACATTTGTCAATGACTTGTGCTACTTCATTTTGGTCAAAGAATAAAGATTTCCTGGAAGTGTCGAGTCACAAATCGTCGAGAAGCTGACCTGTAGCTTATGCACAAAAAGCTTAGGGAGAAATGTAGGTCAAAAGCTAATTATGTGGTCTAGCAAGTGGGGCTTATATCGAGATATTTCACAAGGACTACCGCAGATCTGCCTGCACATGCTTGCTCAAGGCCTGTAACATGTGATCCTGTGGGTATTATTTGTTTGGGTACGGGATACAGTCACACCTTCACCTCATGAACTCAATGGTCTTCAAAAGCCAAAGTCCAAACGTCAGCGCGGGCTGTCACGATGCTTTTGTTGACTTAAATCAAAGAGTAGAATACGGCAACGGCAGTCTTATTTGTCAAACCCATCCCTTATGGAGGGTCTCACAGAAGAGCAGTAATTTAGGGATCAGGAAGGGAGAGCCACCTGTTGAGAGACGCAGGGTAAAAGGTATCTATGTGGGCCTTCCCAGCATGCCTCTGCTCACCAGGAAGCCAGGAAGTACAGTTTCAGGACTTAACGTTTGCATTCCGCGAGTTGCCTCGACTGTGATCTCACAGGAATGCTGCTCTCAAAGTGTGTGAGATTAATATTTAACACAACATTGGTTGAAATGCTGAACGGAGTCTGTGGTTTGTATGGCTGTGTTTTCTCAAGAGCTGTGCTGCCACCGTTATCAGGTTCTTGTCCACGACAAAGTATTTATGGGCCGTCTCATGTGATTGATGCACAGGCGGGTGTGTTATTGTTCTCCTTGAATATATATATATATATATATATATATATGTATATATGTATATATGTATATATGTATATATGTATATATATATATGTGTGTGTATATATATATATATAGTCAACATATATATGTATATATATATATATATATATATATATATATATATATATATATATATATATATATATATATATATTTGTTGACTTTGAGGGACACAACCAATCAGAATCAGATATTTATTACCATGTATGTTTTCACATATAGGAATTTATCATGGCGGGTGATGAATAACACTAAACAATAAACAGAAATACAGATAAAAAAATATCTGGCACACTGAGATTGAAAAGTTTGCTACAAATACGATGTATTTTATCATTTTTACAACCAACATCTTGCTCTGTATAATCATTGTATTCCTATCTGCAGAGATAATATGAAGTAACTATGATCACATCCAAATGGACATAATAATTCAATTACTTAACAAACAACACAAAGATAACTATTATTATTAATAATATTTGCATAACTACAACTACTAATGTTAAATAATATAAGTTGAATGAGCATGTTGCTGTTGTGAATGTATGGATGTGTATTTGCTCCTTGAAATCAATCGTGTGCACTCGTGCATGCACCGACACCCTCTTCCTTGCCGTCTCTCTCATATATACATATTGTGGAGACTGTGGAAGACACGGCGAGGTACCGTTTACTGAAATCAGGAGGAACCTGGGCCCTCGTCAGCTCCACCTATTGCTATAGCAACGACAGCCCGGCTATTGAGATATGAACAATGTGACGGAGCAAATGGAGCCGGCTGAGACTGGAGGCGCAGGAGAGATGGGAAACTTCAGCTCTAATGAAGACGTATCGGGTGTCTCTTCTAATTCTGCTCTACATCGTTCATAAGGCCTTTTTTTGGGGTACTCTTCAAAGTTAGTGTGCTCCTCAAATTCAGAGGGCATTTGTTCGATTCTAACCAAATTAAACCAAAAGCATATTTCAGTGAACAATAAGCAGTACTTACCTTTTTAAATGTGATGATACAGCAACTTCTGTGCAATTCAAATACGTGTAGTTGTAGTATAACCTTTAAATATTAACGCTGTTAACCTGCAGTATAGGATACTGGGTATTGATTCCAAATATTTCTGAAAACCAAATATGTTGCAGGATTATTCACATCCATACGTTCATCTTTTTGAGTTGAAGCTTTTTTTTTTATTGATTATTTTTCCATGTGTACGAGTGACAACAAAAACACACGCAGGATGCAGTCGAAGCTGCAAAACACCACACTGCTGTTAGTAGCTTGGTTTCGCTCTCAATGCAAAACTTACCAATAAATAATCAATGAAAATATACACATTAGATTTCCCTTTTTTTTAAAAAAGAAGGAATGAAACCAAAAAGTAGCTTGTAAGTAAAGAATGTGGAGGGTCTCAAGACGTGCAAAAAGAAGAAGAAGAAGAAAGCTTGGTCAAACATAACTCCCTCAGAGCGATCATTGCACTGATTGGGTGACAAAGATGAAAAAGGCCTTTTCAATAACTCAGACTAATGTTGTGCCTTTGCTCAGACCGGCTGTTGCCCCGGGTGCGTGTGAAATGCTTGGCGTGGACAAAGTAAACCACGGCCGGTGCCCATGCTCCATTGTCCTCAAAGCCTCCTAAAGAGGTCTCTTCACAGGTCCAGCAAACACACTCTCCAGACTCTTGGCATATCTCTGAAGATCCTCCTTTTGTGTGAGGAAACACATTACTCTCTCAAGGAGAGGAACAGGGGAAACAAGGCAGCACTAGTGAAAAGGCTTAAGTATCTCACCCCCCCCCAGCCCAGACCGCCTCTCCTCCTTGCCAGATGATAATTGGGACTGAAACACTTTTTTTTGGTCCGAGCCTAATTCAGTGAGTAAATTGCAACATGGGAAAAACATGAATGGGGCCCAAGCTGTGTGGTGACATAGCCACAGAGACGCTAAGAGTCGCTCTTTGTGGTCGCCTACAAAAGGGAAATGTTCTGTTAATCAGCATTGTTATATAAGTAAGTGTGCTTTCCTTCAAAACTATGTGATTGAACGCTCCTCCCGAGAGGGTGCGTGAAAAATATTGATAGTGAGGGATGAGCCCGAGCACTGCAAATATCATACGAGCGCAACGTTGGGAAAGTAAACTCGAGCAGGCTCACAGTTTGTAACGTCTGTCGGTCCGGTTCGGTTTTGTCTCGAACTAGTTACGAGGGTGCAACGTAACGGCATCAATCGTTCATTTCTCAGCAGTTTAATTCCTTGCAGTTGGCATGGAAAACAACCAACAATGCTGACCCGACCAGCTTACACTGAATTGTTTCGCAGATTAAAATTCGACAAGGAATGCAAAGGATCAGCAACAGCCTAAACTTTTGCTACACGAATGTTTACTTCGCTGACATACATAGCGGGTCAGCTAATTAACGGATGCACCTCAGAAAAAAAAAAGACTGTTAATTTGCAAAGCAGCCACACAAGTAGGTCACACTGAGTGGGATGCAAAGTTGCGGTATTAGTAGCCGTGTTCGTTTCAGCAGAGCTTTGACTTCTCATACGTGTATTGCCATAGTGAGGCAACTTCCTGATTTCTAAAGAGGCCAAACCACAATTGTACAAGTCACATGAGCTGGAAAACTGCTTTAATCCAAAGCACAAAAAGATATAACCTTTTGTTAAAAGCACAGAACATGGAGCCTTGGGGAAAGAAAACATTCATAGTCATATTACCGTTTGAAAAGAAGGATGCCATCACGTTTAAATGCGTCTTGACATGATCGAGAATCAATACTTGGGGGTGTTTTTGCTCAGATAGTTGTAATATGTGGCCGTTGACTGTCCATGGAGGTGTATTATTTGGGGCATTTTTGCCTCTATGACCCATAAAAGACAGTAGCGAGCAGACATGGAATGATGTAAGAGAGTTTGGGCATGACATGCAACAAAAACGCTCTGCAGCGGGACTCCTTGTGATCACATGGCGAACATCTTTAACACCGAGGCCTTGATGGCTTCCCCTTGAGTGTGCTGCTAATCAAATTCATTAGTTATCTCATGAATCAGGGTGGCATGTAATGCCTTTCATTGCTTCCCCCGTTAGAATTAAGCATCAGTGAACCTTTATGGAAGGTTTTGGCACATTCACTCCTTGGCAATTACAATCTGGTCTTTTACTCTTCATGCTGAGATGGGTTGTTCAGCAACTTAAACTACGACCAGATGAAACGCAAACTATAGTCTTTGTGTACAGAGTTCCACAATAAAATCCAGCCAAACAAATATCATGAGGAAATTATGAATGAAATAGGCTCCAGACAGTAGCTTATAACCTTGGGCAGGTTCTGCTTATACCAGGAAACAGGTTGAAAATAAAAACAAGAATATACAAAAGTATTGCTTCAGGCAATCTCAAGTGATAATTTTCCAAATTGCTAGTCTCCTCTTTCTTCTGTCTCATCGTACGCGTTCAAATCCCTCACTCAGACAGACGACTCTCTCATTACCGCTCACTCAATACATACGATGTGAACAGGTAAACAGCGGCAGAACAGAAGTGAGCCCAATGTGCGTCAAAACTAAGCTCCACGACGTAATAATTTGACTAAAAAGGTGGGCTTGCAGAATAAAGTGAAGTCAAACTGTGTGTGTGTGTGTGTGTGTGTGTGTGTGCACAGGCTATATAGTAGGATAGGGTGGGTATGTGTGAGACATCAGAGCAGCAATACAGACAGACAAAAATGTACATTATCCGGTTATAATCACACCCAAAGCAGTTACATTAGATTGCATGATTTTGGGCTTCAACTTTGACGTAACCGAGTACATTAGCAGAACACTGTGTTCTTGCTGCTCCGGTGCAAGGATCCTGGGAACGTGCTCTGCGTTTCCTGGTGTATTCTGTATATTCACCGCCCGCAATGGGTAGCCAACCAAGGGACATAAAGGATGATAATCTCCTTGGAATTCCACTGCATTTTCTTATAGAGACGAGGGGAGTGATGGACAGTGGGGTTGAAAGGTCAACGGGACCAGTTTGCTGAGGCCCATCTGTCGGCTCCTGCTCTATTTACGCACCATCTCAGGAGTGAAAGGCGAGCGTCTCAAGAGCTATCCTGTTCTCATAACACCACGGCGCTTCATATTGGTGGAGGAGACACAGAGGGCAGCTTGTGGTGGTCTGCGCCCGGCTACCGGCAGTGTCCCCCCCCCCCCGACCATTCATCATCCGCTCGTACGACGAGATCTGCAGACAAAACCTAATAAGCGATAGAAGAGGCTTCGACTCACGAGGGCCTTCGCTTTGCTTTCAGCTTTGATGCTGCAGATTCCAACACACTAGAAATACATGAAAGACGAACACTTTTTTTCCCTCTGTATAAGGTTATTTTGAGCCATGTCAAAGCAGGTGTATTTATAGGCCTTTATAGACTTTAAGTAACAGATTTGACACGTCTATAGAAACACATTACAGCGATATAAATAAAGATAAAGCAACAGACAGTAAACCTTCAACACAAACGCAGAGATTCAGTATACTTCCAGATATCGCCTTAAAAATGGGACTAACACTGTAAAATATAATATATTGTTGCAATTAGAGAGCATTTATCATTTCTTCTTTGCTTCTTTGTTTATTCCAATGCTTTTAAAATGACACATTCACACCTTGAGTCTCGCCGTGTCGGAAATACTCCAAGTAAACGCTTCGTACCTACCATTTTGACTCTACAGTGAGTCGTTTCATTCACAAAATCTATGATTATACATTTTAATAACACCGTGCCACTTGATGAGAGAAAGGATGGCTGACTGAATATCAAATGGTGACATATACAAAATGAGATGGTTATCCCAGCCATTTGAAACTATGATACTGTATTTAGAGTGCATTTTGCCTTGACTTGTAAAAATTACAGCCCTGGCTATGTATTTAAGAGGAGCTGACTACAGTCGGAAGGCAATATATGAACAACCCATGACCACATTAAACAGCACTTTAATATTTGACTTCAAAGTGGAGTAAGAGCACCAGAAGCAAGCGCTGACAGCAAAAACAATAATTTCGTACATCAATATAAATATTAGTTAAAATTAAATCAGCTTTTTCTGTGGGATTTTATGATGTTTACCTCGTGTAATGAGCGGTTTGGATGATGACTGTGAGAAAAAGTCCTGCTATTTCTCAAAAGAGTGAAGACAAAAATAAATTATTTCTTATATTCAATGAAGATACAGATCAAGTGCTCTCCACATCTGCAAGGCAAGTATTCATTGAGATACAAACGTTTCCAGTTTCTTATTGAAAATGACATGAGAAGATTGATACCTTTGACATATATGTCCGTTCAATTTAAGGTGAGAGTCAGCGGCCAATTAGCTTAGCTTAGCATTCAGACTAGAACAAGCAGGAGACAGCGAGCATTGCTCCGTCGAATGGTTTAAAAAGCTCTCAAATTAAAAAAGGTGTATCTTGTTTGTTTAACCTGTACAACAAAGTAAATTGTGTTTTTTTTTCGGGATGTTATGTGACGTTCCCAGGAAGCGTACGACGCCTTAACTTCAGGAAGTGCTTTGATTCTACCCTTATTACACTTGTTATCCTCAGGCTTTCATCAAATGCAACCAATCATTGTTTTAATGCCATTTCTAACAAGACTATGAACCATCCTTTTTGTCGTTGATAAAGAATGAAAAGAGGTGATTTGTGCTGTGATCGAACTTTAAGGAGATCCTAACGTCAGCAAAATGTTTTAAAACTGTCAGAGAAAATAATCAAGACACGTCACAAAACAGTTCATTACATCAATCACAGGAGAATAACACGGCTCATTGATTTTGAGCGAACATCAGTGTCTTCAGTAGCATGAAAAAGGGAAACAATAAGGCTAAATCTTTAGAGAAAACCTCACTTTGTGTTGGAGATGTGTAAACTGGGGAAATTCCTATTGTTGGCAGATGTACCAGCAGGCCAGACCTTTAGGCATCGACTGTGCAAGTCTTGGCTGCGTGAGACAGCCTCAGGAGATCAAACAAACCCAGATACAAAAAAAAATCCTCACACAGGTGAAAGAAGAAACATAAATAGTCTTGTCAACTCGGCAAAAAAATGCCCAATTATGTCACCTTAATTTTTTACCATTCAGTAAATAGCTAGTATGAAATAATAATGTGACAAATAGGAAGATCAAAGTTCTTCTCGGCTTGCTTTGTGGAGGCAGACCTGAGCATGCCTGGACAAGCCCGCATGAACATTTAATAAATCTTACATCGAAGGAGGAAACCCTTAACAGATTGATTAACTGCTGACAGCTTTATGACAAAATTACTATTGTTGCACTTGGAGCACTCATCATTAGTTAAATCAATGGTAAGGCATGATCATTTATACTATACCGCACTGCTAGAGTCTCTGTCAGCCCTTTCATTTGGTCCAAGTCTTTCAGCAGCCCCAGCAGTACAGCACAGCGGCTCTCCTAATAGCCAGTAGTTATGACAGTAGCTGTCATGTGACACCTAATAGCATTTCGTATGTAGCTTACTTTAGCGCAGCAAAGTTGAGATTTCATTTGTAAAGGGCTTGTACGGTGTATTTTTTTCACTCTAGATTATTAAATGAGCTTACATGTTGTGGCTTATGTAAAATATTTAATTTAGTTTTTAGTTTAAACCTGAGCTGAAGCTCAAATAAGCTGAACTCCAACACTGGGAGTGACGTGAGCTCATGTATTGGATCATTTGTGATGCATTTGAAAATGTCTTATTTGCTTGGATTTTGGAGCGCTCAGGACACATTGTAGAGAGTCATACATGACTGTATGATGCTTCACGTGCACTAACATGCACTAAAAGGCACACGCCACCGGCCCGGCTACGTCAACAAAATACAGAGAAGCTCGGATAACAGCACACAAAGAGAGAGCGAGCGACTTCCTTCTCTGCTCAGGTAACATTGCTCCACTATACCTTTAAATAAAATGTATTTACAAACTTACATGAAGTCATTTGATCTATTCCTTATATAAAAATATGAATTAGTGTGGCCTTAAAGAATTACCATTTAAATGATTTTGCATAAACGCTAATAATTAATCCTTAGTGTCGTGTCTTTAAATGACACCTTGAGCATTATTACGTGAAACTTCCGTGTGCTGTATCTTAAACTTTAGCACATGTACCTTAAGTATGGCAACAACGTGGAAAAGGAGTGGAAAAACACCTCAAACAATACCAACTTGTGTCTGAGTGAAATGATTAGGCTAAATCACATTTGTTTGGCTAAAGCAGCTTAGAGCAAGAAGCATAGCGGAATAACACTGACTGGTGAGGAGCTTAAGAAATACCAAAAGTCTGACAAAACAACAAACAGTTGTGTCGGAGTTGCCTCATTCTGTCTGTGTTTCGGCTCACGTCCATGACATTTATTCACTGTTTCCCGGTCCTGTGGGCACATTTGTGGTCACAGTGTTCACCTGTGCATGAAAAAAAAAGACAAAACATAAAAGACCTGAGCTACTTTTTTTCGTTGGAATGGAATTTTAATTCAACCTGAGTGAGATATTATGTTTTCCATAACTGTAATAAAGCCAGAGGGCCCAGATGATAACTGAGCAAATCATGGAGGTAATTAGCACTCAGTTTTGCCTAAATGTTTGGCAGGAAAAACCATCCCACATCTTTACAGCTCCACTGCAACGGACGGAAGTCTAACTCCTGGCGTTTCCTGAGTTTTGACAACTTCTTGTAAGTGCTCACTGTGCCGGCTCTCACTCGACACGTACCCCTTTCAAGACGGGGCAATCTAATATGCCCTTAGCCTCGGGTCAGCCCCTTCCTTCAGCAGCAGCCGCACAGCTCCAGCAGTTAGTAACTTCATCTCATTCACATCATCTTTCACAAAAGGTGTGTCTGTTTACAAAACCCCGGCAAACGTGACACTTACCACGTCGGCAGGTACAAAGCCCCAGTCGAGTGATCCGGGCCTGGCAATGAAAGATGAAAGACTGAGACTGGTGCTGTGAAGCGCGCGTCTGGATGATGCTCTCATCAGCCTTCAGTCGGACAGGTGGAGGAGGAAGACTGCAACGAGGGCCGAGTGATGAAGGCGGAGGGGGGTTAAGCTCCGGCCGAGGTAGGACTAACTTTATTCCTGTTTGATACACTTTGATATGCACACGCCACCTGAGCCCAGACTGTGAGTGTGAGGGGCGATGAGCAGGGACTTGTCAGACGCTTTATGGGATGCAGCGTTTGTTTATTAATCACTAGGTTCTGTGATGTGTCTCTCATCACCCCAACAGGTATAATTAAGCTTTAAAGGGCATGGGAGGCTTGATGTGTCTGCAATTCATTTTGTTTTATCTCCTTGTTTCTTTTGAAGTCCCTGCTGCGTGGGTAAGGTGTGAGTGTACCCTGCAGAGTGCGTGTGCGTGTGTGTGTGTGTGTGTGTGTGTCTGTGTGTGCGTGCACATACAGTAGGTGAGTGTGATTAAATCGCTGCTTGGTCAGAAAGCGTCGTAATAAAGATGTCGTCTGTGGTTTCCACGTTGCATGACCTTGAAAATGTCTGCTTACACGCCAGCTTGTTTAGCCCGACACGTCTTGTTTAGCCTCAGCCGATTCAGTTGTTATGAGGAGTGACAGTTCAAAGGTTGTCAGTTTCTGATGGCCAGGTATTGTGCCGCTTGTATGACATCTTGGGTTCCCAGCAGGCAGCTGCTGCGGCCTGTTTTCCAGCACAAGTATGTGACAAATGTTGCGGGGCGGCGGCGGCGGGTGAGGGGGGGGATAAACACAAAGACGTCTTGCCGTGACTGACGCGGCGCTATTGACCCGATCGAAAGGTCAAGCAAATTAGAATCTACATCAGAGAAATGTTTGAATTTCATGAGTTCTTCCCCACTTCATCTCTCCTGAAATTGATTTGTGGTGTCAAATGAGACATGTTGAGTGGGACTATGTGTAGGAATGTAAACAAGCCAGCGCTTCGCTTTACTAGCCTTGATCTTTCATTTCAGCTTTCTTCTTGCGAGAACGATCCTTACGTTTTCCTTTCAAGAAAAAGAGCTCCCGTCTCATAATCCAAGCCAAACCACATCGAAGCTGTACCTGAAGTAACCAGTCTTTAGGGCATCGTGTAGGCTCTCAAAACCCCTACCGCTCGGCGTATTTAGGCCAAACTATTGTCCGTAGCTTCTGATGTGCTTCTTCTCGATTCTGCTCCATGCGATTCTCTGTCAGCAGCAGTCAGAGGTGTGAAAAGATGAGAAGGCTCACCTGTTTACTTTGGCAGTGGAGACGGAGCAGGCAAACAGCCAGTAGCCCGTCACTTCTCCCACTGGATCCTCCGGTTGTGTCCCCTCACATGGGAGTGAATCGATGCAACTCATGCAGAAATGTTACCCGGCATTGCACTTAACATGACGAGCACGGTTCAGGGGAACGTTTCAGGATCAGTCCCGCCCGGAGGAGCTTATGTAAATTAAAGGCGGTATTTCTCTGACATAAATCATAATTCATGTGGAAAAACTGAGTGTGTCACTGAGAGAAGACTTTGTTTGGGCTTATCAGTGGATTCATATACATTATAGATGTGATAGACACTATTTCTAGTTACATCAGCAGGGTTTTTGGTGATGTTTTCTTGTCTATATGTGTTTCTATGCTTCTGTCTATGACTTAAATCTTTGTTTTTCTAATATCTAACTTCCCCATCCCCCACCAGTCAACAAGATGTCTCTCAAAGTCTTCAGTGTGCCTCGAATGCACCATGGGAAATGCTATTTAGTGGTGACAGTCAAACATCAGATCAGGTACTTGAAGTTTACAATTTACAAATTCATTCTGTGCCGCAGGAAAAACCCTCACATCTCCTGTTAACTTCTCATTACTGGAAGGAAATCTCGATTATAAGTAAATAGACGGTTAGATATTTTCTGTATGGGGTTTATGTCATTAGGATAGAGTCATTTGATGCTCACCATTAAAACTGAGAACCATAAATAAACATTCGTCAAATGTTCGGAGGAAGAGATTGGACGAGACAGATAATGGAAACAAAAACATCTGTGGCTGCACCCTTGGCACATTGAGTAACAATAAGTGTTGCTACTTTATCTTTCATCACGTAACTAAAATTACAACAAGACACCAAGAGACTGCGCTTGTTTGGCAGAATCTCAACGTGCTTTGAAGTCGGCGAGCAACGGTGAATGACTTGTCCTCTGAATGGTGAAGCCGCATGTGTCATTTGGACGCCGAGGATTTGATGTTTTTTCTTTTAATGATCAGCTTTGCTTTTGTCGATTAAATAGTTTGAGGTGTCTGACAGCTAATTGCTGAAGGCTGACGTTGAATGAAACATGATAATTGTCATGGTTGCAATGGATTACATGTGTAATAATGACATATTTTCTTATCTCATCTTCTTTTCTCAAGTTATGTGTGTCTGTTTTACGCCTTCATTAGCCAATGGAAAGGAGAGAGTTAACAATAAATGATGAGGGGGATGGGGGGGGATTGAATGCCATAAAACAAAGTCGACGCACTCTTTAACATGAACCTGAAAAATTGTATACACTATGTAAAAACCCCCAACTAAAATATGTTAATATGTGGTTTCTCACAGTTTATTGTTTTTAGCAAACAAAAAAATGCTGCTGTTGTCTTGAAGCATTCTTAAATTGTGTGCAATGTCAGGCTAAATATGGCTCGTCCCACTATGTTCCCACCCCTCATCGCCTAAATATGGACTCATGCATTGTAGTACACGTAGGGTAGGAGGAGGAGACAGCGGGGTCCTGTGCAGACGCGGAAAGTCCCCAATTATGTGGTAATTCTAGAGAGTGGTTGTGATATTTATTCTTATTGCCCAAAGAACTTGGCATTTATGAGACTCACCACAAACACATTCCCCGCAGCACAGGCAAACTTTATGCCCTTTGCACTCGTCCAACAAGATGAAATAGCAGCGAGTGCGGATTTGGGAAGTGTCCAGCGGCCCTGTTTATTTAATTCAGGTGCCCTTTTAAACAATAAAATAAGTTAATCACGTTTACAGTAGCTCCTCTTTGACAGGGGTTGATGAATGTGGGTGTAATTCTACACAGCCGTGACAGACATTTCCTGGTGTTTCCAGCACAAGGATTGGACTTTTTTATGTGCTGATCTTAGAAACATAAATCAAGGTGTTCACATAGAACTGAAGGATCTGGAAATTACATCAGACACATTTGATGTCAAGTTGTCAATCAAGCATCTTTTTTTTTTTTTTTAGCAGAATCACTGCCACACATTGTGCCTGGAACACCCCTCAAAGGCCAATCGACTGCACTCTGAGCTTAAAAGGTATGATTTGACTCGACTGGGTGTGCATTGTATGTAATCAGCATGGAGTCAAAATGTAAAGATGAAAGGGAATGTGCAGAAGTTGCAGTGCCTCTCAGACGCAGCGGGGGCGGCTGGATTTCCAGTACTCATGCCTTCACAGGGCACAATTTATGGCCATTATGGTGGTCTATTTCTAGCTTTACTGATGGATTCTGCTCAATTATTGTCCATTATGGAGAAAGATGGCCGCACAACCATGCCAGAAGTTATCGGTTCCCGCCACAGTGGCATTACATTGAAATCATCACTGCATGTTCAGCTCAAGCAAAACTAACCCAAACTGCAATACTGTTGTTCTGGTCCAGATTCATGCAATAGATCAGAACCTTTAAACAGGTTGTATATCTACTATTGTGAGCGGTTCCCTTCCAGAATTATTTTCTCCTTTTCAATTATGCTATGTGTTTCATACTCGACACTGCACTTCCTTGGGTCCTCAGCAATACACCTGCCGAGTTTGAAGTTGGTCGGAGGAACGGTTGTTGAGAAAATCATACATAAAGACAGCACTACCAGTCAGAGGAGTGTATCATTAGCTCGCTCCATTTTGTGCGGTTACAAGTTACGTTTTTCTTTTCTTTTTAAAGGGAAAGGGGAAGTTTAATTGAACTCCTCCGACCAGCCAGACTCTTTATTTGATATAGTGACATTTGTTAGTCTTCATCCTGTTTTTGTGTAATGTTAAAGTGAAACATATTGTATGAAAATTTAACAGCAAAGCATAAATCTAATGTAAACTAAAGCAAAACAGATCTACGTTAGAACGAAATAATACACAGTTTAAATTAAATGACTATACTTGTAATAGGCTATCATTCTAACTAACTCTACACTACAGTAAAGTGCATTTTTAAGATGTATTTTACTGGATTTGTGTTTTAAAACAGGTTGGCCAGATTGTTGTCAACCAATTCATGGCGCTACCGCTAGCTTAATTCGCTAGCTAGGTGCTGCTGATAAAATAATCAGTCATCTTTTCAACCAAAAAGATGTGTATCAACAGTGTGTAGGGGAGGAGTCTAAAATTGCATCTCACAACATCCAGCCCAGGATCCTGATGTTGGACCGTACCCTCTGAACACGACATTGGTAATTATTTAACAGTTTTCCAACCCTGGTGCTGACCCATACACATAGGCCGACAATATATCCAATGAGTAAACCGCCCAAAGCCATTCTCCTGTTTTCATTATGTCTAAACAATGGTGAAGAATTGGGAAATGGAGGGTGAGTTATTCCTGGCATCTAGACGCTGCAGTGGTTGTCGTCTCGCCAGAGCTCAGGCTGGCAGTCAGCACAAACTGGAGGTAAGTGAGAGCGAGAAGTCCCAGCCAGTTTCACAGCAGGCCTCCAAGGGCCTCTGAATGCCACCGTAGCCCCCCAGCGGATATTAATCAAAATGCCCGATCAATAACTTCTCAAGTGCTAATAAGCACTGGCACATTTTGTGATATGTGAGCCCCTTCATCATTTCAACTCGCCGGAGATTTATAGGAAATCCATTGTTAGGTCCAAGTATGAGGTAATGTAGCACTTAGTAAATGAAGTAAAACCCAAAGCCTGGGGTGATTTGTATTTCATTTACAAAGGACATGTCTAATCATTAGGAGCTCCATCTCTCTAAAATGCAACCAAACGGCTGTAATGATGGCTGTGTTCTTTTATAGCTTACTTACTCAGCAATGACGCAGGAGATAGCAGCAAATAGTAAAGCATCGCTGTCCTCCACTGACTGGTTCCCTCCCAGATAGCCACGGGGGACTCCTATCCACCACGGAGTGATTAAAGTCATGTTAAGGAAGCATTATGGGTCAAGTCATAACATAATTTGATTTCTGTCCCCCTCCACTGTCTCCTATCAAAGTGATTGGTCTCCTGGTCATCTCACTGGCTGACATAATTGTTAATTAACCATTATGGGCTGCCCTCTCTCATCTATATCTCACAGCAATTACTCATTTGACAACAATGCACTACATCACAGTGTGTGATGTATGGACACAGCCCCGTTTTATGAGTCTGCACTGATTCAGTATCATGAAAGTGTTCACTCTAGTCTACATGCTTTATTTACTCAAGTATTGATTACCGTCATATGTGTCTTGCATATTTTTTACAGGTGCCGAAGATGATTTAGTTTAAAATCTTGCCAGTCCTCTCACTGAGCACCGCAGCATTATGCACTGAAGCACTGACTTGTTCTTTGAAGAACTGTTCCTTTTTTTAACGTCTCGTCGGTGCAAACTTGCAAAGCAGTTCCTAACGCTTTCTTTTTTTCTTTCTTCTTTTTTTTTTTTTTTTTTTTTTTACCTTTTCGTTTAAGTCATCATCTCTTTGCACGTCAAGGTGAGTTGTCTTTTCAAAAATACCACAGATCAGGTAAAGAGGTCCAGGGGGAAGAAAGTTAAATAAAAAGCTCTTTAAAATGGTATTCATGGAGAAAAAGACAAACAATGTACCTGTTGAAAATAAAAGCGCACACTGAAATCCATTCTGATGACAGTTGGAAGAATGCAGGCTTTATGGGGGACTTGAGCCCCATCTTTGCCATATCTTTTAAGCATGATTATTTACTTAAAACAACAAACCAAAGCCCAAAGTCTGGCATTGTGGACGACGGGCCTTTGATTGAGCTCTGAGCTTGAATTCTTAACTAATAAATTGTTCCACGCCTTTGTCTGGGGCATTAACAGCAGTGGTCTGCGTTTTTCTTGCCCTAATCTCAAGAATGCAGCAGCCTCTTGAGAAGCTCAGGGGTTTCCTCCTCTTCCAGAGCCAGGTCTTCACTTTGTTTTCTTAGAGGACTCCCCGGATTGACAGGCCTCACCGTCAGCCCTCTCCTCGGCCATCTGTTTTCACCAAATTCTGACTGAGCACATCAAAGTCAATCAAGGCTGCAAAGCATTTTTTTTTTTTTTTTTAAAAGTCTGTGTGTGAGAAATAAAGCAAACTTTTCATCAGGCTCACAAAAAGAGACGGTGTGGACTGTGTGTTTGTGTGTATGCTTTTCCGTGTGAGGGTGACCTGGGAGGGATCCCTTAGCTCACAGCACAGGTATGAGCAGCTTAGCTTTGTTCACTGCCTACTCTGACGACAGCTTGGTGAGTCACCTATAGACACTAACCTGCTTTGGTCAGGTTCCAACTATTCACTGACAACTCCCTGACAATAAAATAATCATTAGTGAGATTGAGACACAGCACGTATAGTTTGTAAAGAGCTCCGGCGATGGAAGGGGATAGACATAAACAACTTTGCGAATGTAAAAATATCAGCAGTGGCAGAGTACATCTTGCTTCAATAAAATTATATATTTTCAGCAAAGTGTACAGTTATTTTATTACTTTTACTAATGAATGAACGTGAATGCAGCATTTGAATGCTTTCCAACTGCAAGTTCTATCAAATGTTTTGATCTACATTGCAACTTGCTACTATTGTTTTCAATGAAGTGGAGTACAAAAGTAAACCTGCAATATTCCTCTCTGAGTTGGGTAAAGTAAGTCCTAAAGAAAAACACAAATATAGTTTTCTCTTTGTTTTGTGGTAAATGTATGATGTTAATGTTAGAATATGTTTGTTTACTCTGTCTTAACACACTTGTAACCCATTACAATATAATTGTATTTGTTTAAATCACACAAAAAAGGAAAATAGGCAGCAATACTTAGCAAATGTACTTTTTCACATTCTAGTACCATTTGAGTTTTGAAATAATAATAATAATAATAATAATAATAATAATAATAATAATAATAAAAGACCAAAAGTAATACAAAGACGAATGATTCTCTGATAAATGTAATGAAAAACATCACACAATTAAATGTCTGGTGTTTTTTAATCCGTAATCAATAACCAATCAGCTGACCCAGAAGTCTCAGCTCAGCCAATCAGAGGCTCCGTGTGGAGAGGAGGGCGGGTCTGGACTGGTTACCGTAGCAACCGATTCAACACTGTGTTGATAGGATGGCAATGCGGAAGGTTTGGATTTGTTTTATCTTTCATAAAAATGTAAAACTATATGGCCGCAGATCGTCGGGGTTTCTTCTAATACGCATGCGCAGTCTTGAGGCGTCGTCCGACTTGAAGCTTGAAGCTCGTGTCGTTTGAAAGACGAAGTGAAAGTTGCCCCGTTGCCTGAGTTGCACCTGCGATCCGACGGACATATTAAACACCTGCGTGACGTGAACTCCAGACGGCTCTTTCGATATTAAAAACAGCCAACACACCCACTACGTCACGAGTTAAACGAGGGCAGACTCACCATCCGCGAGCCTTGTGTCAGTTTTAAAAAGTCATTTATTTGACGCACTCGTTTCTGCGTGTCTTTAGCAATTATACCGTTTTCCATTTGGCACGTGCAGTGATTTATTTCTGCATCATTGTGTCCAGACAGAAAGCATTAGCTGTGTTTAATGCGATTCCTGCTCTGAAATAAATACTCAGTCTACATTTGCACCTGATGGAAATGCAGTGACGGATATATCTACATTGTATTTTGCAGGGTTTGACATCTCAAGCTAGCAACAAGTTGGTGCTCACCTCGGTCGCCTTTCAAGACCACATCACACGCAACCTGCTGCATCCAAACTTCCTCTCTGACCCCTTTCTAAGAGGCCAAAGAAAAGCAGCCAGAAAAAGAGCCGAGGAAAGTTGCCTGCAGACACAACATCAGCACGAAGAGAGAGAATATGTGCTGGATTCTGCTCCACCCCCTTTAACATTAGGTAAAACAAACACTGGCAATGTTATAGAAAGACAGTATTTCATGGGAATTCTTTGTGAAGCAGTATTTTTCCTCTGCGTTCTAGCTCAGAAGTTGGGTTTGGTGGCCTGCCCTGCAGGGAGGCTGACGGAGGACGAGTGGGCCCGGGTCAAGGCCAGGTCTGTTCAGCAGGGGGACTCGGCTCAGCCCTGTGCAATATGCAGAGAGGAGTTTTGCCTTCAGCCTCAGGTATTCCCCCAACACAAAATACTGTTAATACTGTGAGAAAGCTCCTTTTATTTTGTTTCCAATGTTCTGTCTGTCCTCAGGGAAACCTGTGTGTCCGTATACACACATGGGCGCGTACACAAAGCCACCACCTCCCCCCTGCAGTTCCTGTATGTCCTAATCTGTGTAGACAACTGTACAAATTTACCCATACTGCCTTGGAACTCAACTGTGACGTGATGATGTAGCAATCAGTGTGTTACTGTGAGGGTCATTCAGTCCTTTACACCTTTTCCGATCCCCTTTTAAGATGCCAATCTCCTCAAGAATGTGGGACTCCAATGGGCGGCCTCACAAAGCACAGTTGCCATAGATGCGCATGTAAATATTAGTTTGACTCAGGGAAAAAAAAAAAGTTAATTAGAGCCTGCTAACAAGGGAAAGTGACAGGAGGGAATCTTTGTTGATTTGGCATTTTCCTGCAAACCTTCATTTTCTAACGATGCAGGGTTTTTTGTGCCACAGTCTTGCATACAGGCATTAATATGACAATAGAAAATGCTTACAGCAGCAGTTGCGTAGACTTCAATCGTCAACACATCTCGTTCCAGCTCATATTAATTTAATACAAGTCAGAGTTAAAATATATATGGTACTCTGCGTTCTATTACATTTTTGTTCCCTTTTCTATATTGTGTCCATAAAATGTAGCGTGTAGCCTTAAAGCATTGTGAGGAGTGAAATTTCTCTGTGGTCTAATAGCTTGTCGAGCTCCTGGAAATTGTACACTGCAGGGGGCCCTTTCACTGGTGATGGAGTGTGTTGGTCAGGCCAAAACAATGGGAAATCAATATGCCTCCCCCTGCCCTCTAGAGATCTGAGTAAACTGGTGTGTGTGCCGAGCCCAATAGCCGAGGCTGTCTCCTTTCAGACCATAAAAGAACCCCACTCCCAGGTAGAAAAGACTATAGTCCAGGTCCCAGCCGGCCCACTGGGGGTCCTGCTGACTCCCTCTGTCCTCTCAGCAAATAACACTTAAAGGCAGATACACACATTCTCATACGTGCATGAATACACACATTTAGCATGGCTTAAGGCTCAAATACACACACACAGCATGTGCACAGACTGTATTCTGTATGAGAGCTTTTTCTGTCAGCACTTGAAAACCACTACACACGTTCAGCAGCATCCTCAGGAGACATTTCAAACCATATAATATATATATATATATATATATATATATATATATATATATATATATATATATATATATATATATATATATCAACCTATAAAATTGCTTGCATGATATCATTTTCATTTCAGATACACTAAATAACTTATGTCACTGTTTCTTTTTAGGTGTTGCTGTCGTGTTCCCATGTCTTCCATCGAGCATGTCTGCAGGCCTTTGAGAGGTTTTCTGGGAGGAGGTGCTGCCCAATGTGCAGAAAGGAGCTGTATGAGGCTCGGGTGATCTACGATGCAGCTCGCCTCTTCAGGCACCAGTGTGCCACCAGGTACATGCACTGAATGTTAAAAAAAAAAAAAAAAAAAAAGTACTTCCTGTTTCAATAATTGCACTGGACAAACAGATTCAAGATAATGCACGATAACAATGTATCACAATCTCACCAAGAGACTGAGACAAAACAACGTATTTCATCTCGTGCTGAAGAAAACACTGTAATGTAAAATATGCTTTATACATGTAAGAATACATAGTAATATTAATAATGTGTAATAATAGTTTGGCTGCTGTTCAATGATGTATGTATACAGCACACTTTATGACAAGTAAAATGAATCTGCTTTACATTAAAACATGGCCTCATCAAACTGCTTGTTTTTCATTCATAAAACCCATGATGTTTGTACACAAGCTATGTTGTGTGTGCTGTATGTGTCAGAGTTGGAAAACATGGGACCACACTTGCTATTATAGCTCGGTTAAGGTTTTAGATATGAGAAATGATCAATACATTTCCAGTGCATTCAATTGGCCTGCCAAAAGCTAATAGCTTCACATACTCACAGCAATCAATCAATAAAGTATTTTTCAAATTTCTGACTTTCACCACATTTTCCTAACCCTTGACGGTGACTGTTTGACTGCATTTTGTGGGTCTATGTGTGTGTTTAGAATCCAAGCATGCTGGCGAGGCTACCTCGCTCGACGAAGACACCGAAAGTTGAGACAATCCATCTGCCCAAAAGACAAACAGCTGCGACGGGAATACTTTGAGGCAAAGGTGAGTTTCGACTTCAAATCCAACAACGGGGTCTTACAGATCAATCACGCTTCTTTGGATCACACCGAACATGCACACACTCTCATTGCCTAGCGTCTGCCTCCGAAACTTCTTTCCTCCATTTCACTCCGACATTCCCGAGACATTCTGTTTAGTTAGGCAAACAAAGCTCGCGACAAACGTCAAGTCTCGAGGGTTTCAGGCACTCGCTGACCCCGCTGCTAACCTGCAGACACACAAACACACCTTCACCTGCTCTCACCCTCTCCAGCTGCTTTGATGCTTTGTGAATCATACACTGATCGTCCACTAATGAGGAGAGAGTTTTGTGTTTTCGTCAAACAGTCTGGACATTCCAGGGTCAACACAAAAGCTCGACGTCTCCTGTGCATGTTTGGGTTCTGGGTTTCCTTCATCTGTCTAGCTGTCTGACGTGTGTGTGTGTGTGTGTGTGTGTGTGTGTGTGTGTGTGTGTGTGTGTGTGAGTAGCTTTTGTTGCTGCGTTGGATGGGAAAGGGTGAAGAGGTGAGCTTGACCAGGATGTTTGGACGCCTGACACAGATTGTCATTTCCAGCTTTGTACTCGAGCAGAATCTCAAAGCTATCAACCGTGCAACGATGGGACTCTAAGGAATTATTTAAAAAATTGTACTCGAGAGCAAGCAGCGGATGGGGTCGTTTGACTCTGAGGCTGTGTTGCCTTCAGGGTGGCTCTCAGGAAAAGGGAACATTGCCACCTAGTGAACCTCCCCCCATTTGAGGTCTTTGGATGACCAGAGATGAGTCCGGTCAACATCATCTTTTGCAGAATAATTTCTCAGACAAATCCATCTGATAACCCTGCTTTAAAACAGTCATAGCTCATGCAATCTATGTCCAATCTCTACAAGACCTTTTTTTATTTCTATGTTAGTAATCATGCAGAGTGCACACTGCGCTTCAAACAGGCTGATTAAACATGAGTGACAAATGTGTAAAGGCCACACACATAATGTGTTGCAGGGGTCGGAGTGTCCTACCCATCCCCCCCTGCCCGTCTCTATCATCCCGCCTATAAACCATGTCCAGTAAACAAAGACACAGCATTTACTGGGCCAATTACCTGCGCTCTAACACATTAGGCCATGTCCTCCTGGTCCACATGCTGAGGATGGAGTCATAGCCGCTGTCAGACACTTTACATTCACGCTGTGTGATTCAGTGCTTGTGGGTGGTCATGAGATTGTCTCATATCTTTTGTCACACTGAGGATGATCTTCAAGAGCTGTGAGCTGAGCAACGCGGCGCTGACAGGTCTGATTGACTTGATTTTCAGCGGGAAGACGTATTTGCTTAGCTGACTGTAATGCAAACAGACGTGTCGGTGCCGGGCTGGAACCTGCGCGAGGCGGAAAAAACCTATTCTTTCAGTTTTCCGTGTGATAGCAGGAGGCCATAAAGCATCTTTGTCCCACGAAGCCACAGGTGTTCCTGGAAAAAAAATAAAAAAGGTTTAAAAAAAAATTTAAAAAAATCCAACATCTCCGCCCAGTTTTAGAAATCTTATCAGCTGATCTGATAACCAGCTTTCAATTTCGACTCACTTCGGAGGTCCAGCCCTGAGTCAACACATTAAGGGGGACACCAGCGGCATCGAGATGGATTGCCGCGAGGTGAGATAACGCCTCTGCGCTCCACCTCCTCGTCCTCCTCCTCTTCCTCCTCTCTCTGCACTCCCGTCCACATCTCCTGCAGAGCGAGGCAAAGGTCACCCGAGCTGTGCTGTTTGCCTTCACCGGCGAAAAAGTCAGCCGGGCTCATAAAACCCTCCATCCAAATGCTCGACTTTGGTTTAATTAGTGATAAAAGCCGGGCTGTAAAGCAATTCTGATGTCACTATGATCGGCTTTGTACGTGTGTTTATGTGTGTGTAGGTGTGTCCTGCACAGAAAAACAAGGGCATGTGTGGAAGCAGGTGCTGAGGCCCTCTCTCAGTAACATTGAGCAGTATTGACATTGTGTTTCCCAGACGTGGTGCAACACATTAATGTAGAGCTGCATCTATTAGTGGATTGACAGAAAATGATTGGCAGACATTTTGGTAATCAACTAATTTGAGTAAATTGTCACGCAGCATCGCCAAATATTGTCTAGTTTCAGCTTCTAAACTCTGAGCCTTTTGTTACTTTTCTTTCTGCAGGTTTTGGTCTGTTGCTCAGACGATGGGTGTCACTATTTTATGACATTTTAATGAACAGACACGCTAGTGATTGATTGTTAATGACAGACATGTTACATGTAGACATTTATGTGTATTGATCAATGGCACAGTGCTGTTGGATCGTATACTGCCTATAAATAGACTATTAATATAATAATTGACTATTAAATATGTGAATATGTTTTGGATATGCATATGCAGTCATTAATTGTTGCCTAGCAACAGCTGCTGTAAATGGGAGAAGGCAGATGAGTTCTGGGAGGACAGACAATGGAAACAAGTCTTTAAAGTCAGCCAATTTCAGAGGACCGGGCGCTTCTGTTTAATTATATTTTAAAATTCTTTTCCCAACCTGAATGTGTAATTATGATTTCACTCAGCCAGGGATAACATTATGGAGCAGTAATGGGAAATAAGGACCCTGTCTTCTGGCTTAAACTGGTCCATAAATGGGGCAGTATTTGTGTAAGTTATTAGCAATAATTACAATAATTATAGAAGTCAGTGAAAAGAACAGAGATTAGTAATTCCATGACACGTCATTTGTAACGTTTAGTAGTTCATTAGTTTTAGTAATACGCCCAAAAACACTGTGTACTAGACATGTTTATTTCTGATTGTGTAGAAGACGGAAAAGGTTCCCACGTTTCCCAGCACCGTCTTCCCTTTTTCTTTCTTTTTTACTGGTTTCCATTCATTCTCTGTGCTAGTGGGAAATGTGACTGTATTGATCTGGCTGTTCCACAACTGCACCCTGTCAGCACGCCTCAGCCACCACAATACACACAAACAATTAGTCTTCGCTGAAAACACGACTCCATTGTGCATCTGAATGAAACGTGCCTCCTTTGTACCACTAAAATGCTTCTTTTTTTTTTTCCTCTTTCTCATAAGTTGCAGGAGTTGAATGACAGCTTTGTCCGTTACTGTCACACCGACACGGAGGCTTTTCTGAGTGATATCAACCGCTCGCTGTCATCGAGCAGACGAGTGTTCCAGCAGCTGGAGAGAAAGCACGTCTCCGAACCTCAGGAGAGGGACTGGGACCGGATACAAAGCCAGGTCAGGAACCAGTCACCCTGCGCTGAACCGGAAGACACTTCCATCATTAAACAAGGCCCGCGTGAAGATGTCTTCTTCTCCCAGCCGTTCCCCCGGCATGTTAACGCCTGCACGGGGACAACGGCATCCCAGCTGCTGTATAGAAAGTACGCCTCTCCGGTAGTGATCGTTGACTTTATCAAATGAATGGCGGTGGGTAGGCTAATAATCCTCTGTGTTTACAAAAAACACGACCCAGTCTGATAATGCACGGCAGGCTTTTCATCGCCATTGAAAAGACATTACGATGTTTCTGTTCCACAAGGCTCTATTGTTGGCTTTCGTTGCAGCGTTTTCCATAGAGGGAGCGGGGTGTGTGCAAAGAAGATGTCTTTTTTTTTTTTTTCTTCCTTTTTTTTCTTCTTCTACTTCTTCTTCTTCTTTATCTGGTGTGAAAAGGTTGAACACAAGGCAGGAGTGGCTCAGCCTTGACACGGAGTATCAAACAGTGAATGTGCTTTCAACACATACCTTGCACCTTTTTTTCACGGGTGCAAACTCTATAAAGCGGAGTGCAGCTCGTTATGAAACATTTAACGGCCGGGCATGTTGGCCCCCTAAAAAACAGGAAGCCGTCTCTGGTTAATCATTGGCGGAGCTGTGCGTGTGTTTCTTTTGTTTTTGTAAGGATCACTGATAAACTTGTTATCACCTCGTCTGATCAAACCCGCCGGGTAGTTGCTTTTACACATTTGGTTGAGAGTTCTTCACAATGACAGCGGCGAGGGCAGCGTTGGTTATTTCCCCTTCCAATCATAGAGGAACCAAATTAGCTCGGGCTGTGCAGTGGTCCGGGTGCGAACGTCCTTCAGGTTGTCTAACTTGCATTGTGTTTCCAACACCGACAGGTCGTCCAGAGAGGAGTCTGGGACTGCCCCATCTGCCTGACTGCATTGTGCAGCCGAAGCCTCCCAGCAGAAGCCGGTGCCTCCAGCCATCAACAACGCAGACGCACCGCGCTCCTGTCCTGTTCCCACCTCTTCCACCAGCGCTGTCTGGAGGCCTTCGAGGCCTTTTCTGTTGAGAGCAGACCTTCCTGTCCCCTGTGCAGATCGGTGTACCACAAAAAGATTTTCTAACCAGGGACACACACGACACATTGTGGTTACGTCATTTTCATTGAGTTGCTTTTGTCTGAGTTGCGTGGGTCTTTGTGTTGCTTCATGCTGCTCACTTGCGTTATGAAGGTGGGCGTGTCTCTCTGCTACAGTAACTGGTACCCAACGTTAGTGATGGAGAGTAAAAACATTTCGGGTGGGTTTTACCATTGAAGGGAGACTTTTCCTTCACAGGACAAAGCTCGTGACCAGGAACGACCTGACAAAGAACAAGTTTATAGCTCCATTATTTATATTTTTAATCATGTTTCATTGATGATTCCCTAGTTTTTCACCCAATTTCGAGCCTTTTTCAGGGTCCCCTCATTATACATGTTTTTGGTTTTGTGAAATAAATGAAGAGTACTTTAATTTGCCTTGTATTTTAATATATTTGGTGAGATGCATTTGTTATCAGGTATATTTATATTAGGTGATAGTTAGTGATGGTGTAACTATTTGTCACGTTAGTGTTCGAGGGTTAAGATGGCATCTGATGGTGCTGGTTAAACAAGCAAGACATTGTACACTTTGGTGGAATGTTGCGCTTCATGCTCATCAGGTCTATACTTACTGCACAGACATGAAAGGTATCAACTCATCTGAAACTTGGCAGCAAAACTGAATAAATGTTTTTCCCAAACTACTGTGTCAGTATTGATGTCCAGGGTGTCACAATGATGAATGAAAAGATGTTCACAAAGCATTTTTCTAAGTTTATTTGCAAACACACAAACATCAAAAAATAACTAAACAGACATTTAGCAAACTGAGAAACTGTAAATAAAAAAATACATTCACAAAACATGTACCAAAAGTTACGTGCAGCGACCAACTGACATACAGACAAAAAAGCTGCTTCACTTACAGACCAACTCTCAACTTTTGAAACCCGGCACACCGGAGATGAACCGTAAAGGCAACCGAAAAAGCTTGAATAGAAAATGTCTCCCAGTTCTTTATGCAACATTTTATAAGGGGAGAGACACTTCACTGTCACCAAAGACTGCAGCTGAGAGGATGTACGCACAACCATGATGGAACTGGAGAAAATCCAACTCAAGCCATATCGTTCATCCAGATCAAGTCATACACTCTTTTTGACTTTTACCAAATCATCCAACATTTAAAGTGTTTTTTTTTTCCCCCATCCCTTTGGCTCATGTTGATTATTCACAGTATCCAATGAAATGGCACACAACATACTAGAAAATCTACCAAATGTTTTTGCCAGTTTAAGAATTTTGGTAAAACTGCTCTTGAAATTATATTTCTCAAAATCTTGCTTTGGTTTTGGGATCCTCTGAGCCGTACAGGTCCACCCTTTACAAAACATTCTGGGTCCAATTTGCTTATTTGAGGAGCTGGCGTCACCGTGAGTTTCATAACTGAGAGTTGAAACATTTTCTTTAAATCCAGTCTTTGAAACATAGCAATAACCAATGGTAGACAGCTTTGAAATAGAACATTCCCTGTCCTAAGAAACAAACGTTTCAAATGCATATATAAATTGAAATTTCTTTTACTTTCTTTTTTTTAGTCACCAGTAAAACACATGACCTCTTTAACGCAATAGAGATGCAACATCTTTAGATGGCTCGACCCTATTCTAGCAAGTGCTCAACCCTTATGGGAGATGAATGAGTCTCAAAATTAAGCTTCTCACTTTACAATAAGAGCTACTGTGAAAACATTCATGACAAAAAGCAATGTGCACATTATATCCAGCTGGCTTGACACTAGAATCCTGGCGGCGTACAGGGGATCACAGTGGAACTGTCTAGAGACACAACGATGTACTTGTACACATAAGTATGAGTACATTAACGAACAACACGGAACAAGAAACACCCTTAACACTAAGCCTGCGAGATGCTTGTCGTATAAGGCATTTAAGGTGGTACTAGAGACAAAGAACGTCACAGTTCAGAAGATTATGCAGCAATACAACTACATGTAAATTAGGCCTGAGTCACCGAGTCCTTCTACCAGCCGCAGCGTTGCACATTCTCACTCATGCATTCTGTTTGTGAAGACTGTTGCAGGTTTGCATTAGATTTAGGTGTTGATAAAAAAACATATGTACAACAAAATACAGATTGCCGAGTGAGTCAGACCCTCAGTGGGCTCAACAGGAGCCTGATATTTACATCCAAATAATGCAAAAGAAGTATGAAAACACAATTTATGTACAAGTAAATACAACATTTACAAAAATGACAAACTATTTGACCATTTTTTCTGTGCCTTGTGAATTTAAAATATTTTGTTTTACAGGGAAGGGGAGAGGGGGGTGGGGCAGGGGGATGAGCAAGAATGTGATGTTTTTTTTGGAATAAAATTTGAGGAAAAACAACCACAAGCTCAGCTCCAATAAACTAAAGCGTTCTGCTCTTTGGAACTGAAGTGGATACAACTTCCATAGTTTCCCATTTGTAAAGCAGCTCGAGTCTAATCGAGAGCACCTACAAAGAAGTTCTTACCCTACTACTTCATACAAACTAATGACATCATCAATAAAGTTAAAGCGCACTTCAGTAAAGCCAAATAAAAAGACGAATGAGGCCCATCAGTAATGACGGTGCCAATGCATATCATGTGACTTGTATGGATGCCGTGCAGTTTTATGTATTGGAGGTGATGAGTGAATAACTGACTTCTTTCATGCTTTACAAAGCACATTTAGTAATTTTCACATTTTTTGCTTAAAACAAAACACAAAAAATGACAAATTGACACCTTATCATGCCTGCATCAGTTCACACAACAACCAAAGAGCAAGGATTAGAGACCATCAACTGCAATTACCATGTACATACAGACTGAAAAATGACTCAACTTGGATCGCAGGGGGTCTATTTACTATACTGAGTACAGAAGAGGAGCATGGCGATAAAAAAAGAACCCCTTGCCTTTTAGTTAGATGTAAGATTTAGAGAAAAAAAAACATTGTTTGACATTGCTTTCGTCTAGTGCAGCGGCGAGGGGGTTGTAGAAGAAAAACAGAAAACAGGTAACAATGCTGGGGGAGGGAGGGAGAGGGACGACGCCCAGAAGCAAGAGATGGGTGGTTTAAAGTCACAGTCGCGGTTGAGGTCAACATCAAGGTCACTGCAGTGATGCCAGTCTATTTCCCTCCTCAGTCTCATCTCTGGCTGTGTCCCAGCTTCCATCCGAGACGCAGAGGATGGAATGTCACGAAGCTAGATTGCTCTCAGCCTCTATTTGCAGCATCCGTCAGCCACTGCCTGGGTTTATTAAGTTCCTTCCAATCCTTTTTACCTTTCAGTAGTCAGGCAGTACTGTCGAAATCTCCCTTTGGCTGTGCTAAGGTGTGTATGTGTGTTGATCTATCGTCCCTTTCACAGAGTTTTCTGATGCCCGTTGGCCGAAAGCTTTCCAGATTCAGGGTCTGTGGGGCTGTTTGACAGTTGCAATTTATCCAGACCTGGGCAGGGAGAGATAAGGGAGAGAAATCTCATTAAAAAGCCTCAGACTTTCACTTAGACAGAGATATCGATGTGCTTTTTTTTCTCTCCCTCAGTGCCTCTGTCTGACATTTTCTAACCCAATCCCACCCCGTGTATCAAACATCCAGGACCTGTCACCACAAGCCTTTGAGACTAGCCCCATCCTCTGTCATATGTCAGTCCCGCAGCACATTGGATCTAGCTGCAATTTACTCTATTTTGTGACTCCAGGTTGAGCTGTTTAGAAGAAGAAGAAAAAACAGAAATAAACGATCTCCCTCCAAAGCTGCAAAGAAGGTTTAGAGCTGTCAGTGTTTCAGACGTAACCTTCATGGGATGAAATTGAGTAGTCAAAGTATTGTTGCTTTATATTCCACAGAATATCCAGCATATCAAAAGCCAGGATTATTTGCTAGACTTTGCAGGACAATGAAAGATTATGTGGTGCAGTCTGGCTTTACTTTGTTATCGTATAATAAAAAAGGTGCTGGTTAGAAACCTTCAGGACGCATGAAAAATAAACAGATAAATTTACCTAAGGCCTTTAGAAGCTCTTCCCGCACTCCTGAGGTGAATTTTCTCACAAGACAGAGTGTTGTCACGACCGCAAACAGCAGGTTGTATGAAAGCACGATGTAAAAGTTTCCCAGCCAATTAAATCTCCCGAAGTCTCCCAGGAGATCAAACCTGGTGATACCTGTGTCGGACAGAGACAAAAGTTAAACAACTGGGTTGGAAAAAAACAAGTCGACACTCATTTGGTTTTCTGTGATGGACCCAACCAAGACATTACATTTCCCCTAAATTACTATTTAAATTTGACTGTGTTGAGTTGTTGAGTCCAAATATAGAGGTGTGATGACCAACAGGCACGTTTCCCCTGGACAACATGTTCATGAACTAAATTATAACAAGCGAAAAGCACGGGGCTGTAACTCAGTTGTGCGTTTCCGGGGAGGCGAGGGGTTGCACAATTTCTGACAGATGCTTATTGTCATCACTCGACTGCGTCTTGGGTAACAGTATTGTCCGGACGGTTCCCTGTGGACTATGAGAGGATGGGTGACTAAGTATAGCAGCAGCGGTGGTACGCAGGTACACTTCCTGCCTCTCCCAGGACCTTCAGACAGAGATAAAGGAGCGGTTTCTCCTGCAGGCTCGTCTTACTGTAGCTCCACACCACGAGACCGATTTCAAGCCGTCTGTCACAGCTGATTGCACGCTGCCTGGAAAGCCATCAACACCCTTTTGTTTTCCTGCTTATCCATTTTGGCCTGCCAATCCGGGTGTTCCTGCACTCGACCACAAGGCTCAGGCCAGCTGCGCCATCCAATAATAAAGTTGTGTACATAATTAACTTTCCATAACCTGATGTGTACATATGTGTTAAATCTATGCACCACAAGCATTTTACAATTTCATTCATCTGCGTGCAGGAATTAGATTCAGATGTAGTGCGCCGGAGAGGCACAAGTCTTCATACATTCTACTTCTCCCGTAACATCTTCACAGCCTCTGTCGTCAATTAGATTGGGCAATCGATTCAGTGTCTAGAGAGATGTATTTACAGCCGCAGTAAGCAGTTTGCAAGCATCAAGGACCTTTAACAAAATTGCCTGTGAAGAGACGATGGAGACCCGAGTCGATGCAGCTTGCCACTGTGCTCTGGCTACATCTCACTTTAATGCCAAAGGTTTTGATCTTGGTTTGGTAATTTGAGAACATTTAATTGGGGGTAAAAAGATGCTCTGCATTTGAAATGTCATTGGTACAGTAGCATAGTTAGAGACATTAGCATGCAGCTAGTCATACACCCAACACTTATCTGCGATGCTACTGGCAGATTTTTACACTGGAAAACACCCATTTGATTCTGTCGGTGTGTCACGAGAGCGGTGAGGGAGAACTGAAGATGAACAGCTCCACAACATTGGTTCTTTGAATGGGTTTTTGGTAAGATTCCTAAAATAAGGTCTGTGCTTAACACAAGTTTAAGAGATTTTACGTTTTGTTCTTTGGCACAAAGTACATCAGTAAATACCCTACTTCAGAATTTTGAAGCTTTAAGGTGTCCTACACAAAGCGTTTGTTAACAAGTTGCTAAATGAGACCAAAAACCTGACCTTTAATGCTAATAGTTATACTCACGCAACCACGGTGTAGTTCCCTGTCAGCCAAACTTTAGCTTTGTACTTCTATCAATTGCATTTACTATACAAAAATTATAAAATACATAAAACAAATCCCAAGGAAACCTGTGCAATGCTAATTTACGGCAGGAGTCATTACAAAAAAGCTATTCAAACTGTTTTGAATGAAAAGGTCCCTCATTCTGTGAACCTGCACGAGAGATGAGACGAGTTTGTTAAAATTGAAATCAAACACAATGACCAAAACGTCAACTAAAAAAACTTAAATGTTTCAATTGAGAGTTTTGCATACACAGTATACATAAGATAACACTATTTGCCACTATTTGCCAAAAGAGACAGACTGTAGCACACTTCTTGTGTTGTGGTACAGTTCCCCTTTCTCTTATACAGAGCATATTTCCCACACCTCACCGAGACTCAAAACCCTTTTTTTTTTGTCCTTTAACGTCTCACTTCGTCAAACTCAACTCTCCGTGTCTTTTTCTTCTTCTTTTTCTTAAGCTGGGAGGCCTTTTCTCTTCAACTCCGTCTCATGCATTTATTCCTTTTAATCTATTCAGCGTCACAAAGCAGAACCTGTTGATATTTTGTAAAGCTCCCAATGAGTCACTGTATGCTCGCTCCGTCCCGTTTTCCCACTCTGTTGGTCTCTCTCACACACACTCAAATACACACACAGAGTAGTGCTATTTGAACAGCTGTGCTTTGCACTCTGCATGTTTATTAGTGCCATTGTGGTGGTGCTACCCCTGTCATTTTTACCCCTTCACCCTGCACTCTTTTCTAATGTCACTATGGGAAACTATAGGAGAATTCAACTTGCTAACCTTAATGGTCTGTTTGTGGCAGCGTCTGAAAACAGTGTTGGGGGAGGGGCCTTTACTCATTCTGGTTGTTAGTCGCAAGGTTGTTATGACATCGCCGACAATTCAGTTCAACCTAGTTTAATATTTTGGGAAATAACGGGATTTAGAGGAATTAGACGAGAAGATCGATTCCACTCTTACGTCTTTTCACTGAATATGAATACAGCCAGCAGCTGGTTAGCTTAATATAAAGCCTTAAACCAGATAAAAGAACCTCGCCTGGCTAATAGATTGGGAAATTAGCACACACACTATACACTCACACAAACAGCTGTACTCACCTAGAGTTCTGGACATCACTGGCAGGGCTGAACTCAGGACCAAAATGGAGACACAGCAACCAATGATCTACAACAATCAACAGATAATCAAACTTAAGATCGTACAAGCGTACATTACTGTTATGAGACGTGTGAGGAAAAAGCATCCGTCGCGCCAACACTTTCAGCGATGACGTGCCCACACATATGCACACATCACTTGATGTTAAATTGGTTCCACATATTGTACAATTAGACCCTCTGAAGTTGCTCATTACCAGGTTTTCTCTGTTGTCCTTTCAAGCCCTTTCACTGGAGCGTCATGGCTAGTTAACAAGCCTCACCACTCCCAAACTCATTACCAAGTGAATAGGTGCCAAACAGAGCAGACCCCCGTCCCCCCGCACCTCCCAAAAAAAACCGAACTCTCCCTGTGATGTACAAGAAAGGAGCTTGCACTTTGCCAGTGTTTGCGCAACCCACAAACAAATATTGGACAGATCAACTAAAGCCATTGAGGGGGCCCTGAGGAAAACGTTAGTGAGCAGTAGGAGTTCAGAGTGAGAGGAAGGGGGAAAAAAAGAGGAAATAGATGAAACACAGGGGGTCCCAAACACAGCAGCACCATAGGAGCAATCTCAGCACCCTTGCCCCCACTTCACCCCAAACCCCGTCCTTCCATCCCATCTTTACCGTTGTCATGGTTGTGTCATCGTTCCTGGGAGTGAGCCCCTCAAAGACTCGCAAGCTGTAGAAGCCAACGACAGAGGACACCATCAAGTAGCTGTTGAGCAAATCAATCAAGGACTGAAAACACTTCTCTGCTGGTAGCAAAGCAGCTTCTTTGAGTTGCCTTTTAAGTATTCCTCGTCGGCACCTTTTCAGCTACGATAAAAAGGTGACGAAACTGCACAACATGTCTTCCGGAAGGTGTCCGGCTGAACTATGTCCTGGGTAAACAAAGCTGGCTTGACAATGTTGCTCTTGGCCATGGAGCATGCTACTTTTGTCACAAACAATGGAGGTGGGGGGGGGGGGTCACTTAAAGGATACAACATGAGGATGATCTCCAGCACCGCCTGAGCCAAGCCAAATGTGGACAGAGGGGTGTTCCCAATGCCTCGGTCCTGGAAGATGAAGACACAGACAAAAGACTGGGTTATTCAGACGGCAATCATAAATAAACACATCACGAATAAAAACAGAAAATGGGAAACGACGGCAGAGCAGGCAGTCGCACACACATGCAATTACCGAAATCCTGCAAAGTAAGTATGCGGTGCATGAAGAATTTCCCTACTTGAGGAGGACAGAATTAAATTGGCTAAGTAATGAATGGAACAAGATGAAAGAGGCTCTTTTCAAATCACTGTCGATCATACAATATGTGAACAGGTGTTCAAACAAAAACGGCACATTGCTTACGGTAAGAAGAGTGTACAGGCTGAACGCACGCCAAAAACATAAAAACAACTAAACAAATACTTTGGCAAACACGAGGCGTAACATCTCCCCTCGACACCTAAAGACCTTTTGAAACTGGAGCAGGATAAAGGCACATCTACATACGCTGCACTGCACATACCATGCATCTGTGTAGTCAAATGATAAATATTTGCTTTGTCAAACTTGGCACCGGGGCTGATCCTCCATGGGCTCAGTGTGTTGCATGGGGCCCCTACAGTACTATGCATCATGACCATAGACTGCTCACTTTCATACAAAAAAAACTAAAGAAAAATCACTTATCCAAGTTTGAAAAGTTCCTAAAACTGTATGCTGCATTTTCAGATCTTGTAGATAATCATATGGATACAGAGTGTATGTGATAAACGCTTCATAGACTAAAATACTACCGTGCTATCCTCCATCCTGTCCGTCATGTGCACATAGCTGGATATATATTCAACATTCAGGTTATTTGTATAGCAATGCAAATACGGCACCTTTGCGATAATAATGCATGACATCAATGTGCTTTTATGCATCATTTACTATTCTTGCAATACCAATACATATTATAGTTGCATAGTAGATAGTTGCATATTTAGAGTACGGTCCTGGATTTAGTTTTTTGGTTACTATTCATGTTTTTGTTGTATTTAATTTCTTTTTTTTACCCACCTTGATTTGTTTTGTAAAAGAGCCTGAAGAAAAAAGGAAAGCCTGGCAGGTTGTTTCATGCCTTTTAATGCAACTGTCATCCCTGAGCTTACTGCAGAGCCATGGTGCAGTGCTCTTGCTCTCTCTCTCTCTCTCTCTCTCTCTCTCTCTCTCTCTCTCTCTCTCTCTCTCTCTCTCTCTCTCTCTCTCTCTCTCTCTCTCTCTCTCTCTCTCTCTCTCTCTCTCTCTCTCTCTCTCTCTCTCTCTCTCTCTCTCTCTCTCTCACACACACACAGGGAATTAGCAGACAGCATCTGATGTAATTTATTAATGGAGGGAGGGTGGGCATGCATTAAGATTATGTGTGCGCTTGCAATATGCGTGTATGCCCGGCGCTTAGGACAGCTAGCTTTTACAGTACGCCTCCTTTCAACTCTTACTTCTTTTTATTCCACGAGCAGGAAGGGTGATAGAGTGTGCGTTTGTGTGCATTTGTGTGTGTCAAAGAGAGGGAAGGAAGGAAGGACAACTGGTAGATTGGTCCGTGCTGCCTGCCACGGCTCTTTCAGCTAACACATTGCATTTGTAGCTAGTAAGATTAACACCTTGCAATACCTGCGCAGTGGTGTGCTTGTCAGTGTTGTGTGTGTGTGTGCCTCGCCTCCTGACCATTTGACCTCAGGGGGGTCCCTGCAGACCTCCGACTACAAAGGTTGTTAAGTGGCATGTGTCCTATGAGCTGGTGTAAGGGTTTTGATGTATCATCATCTACAGACTGCAAGATACTGAAGGTACACAGAAGCACGCACCTTCGCTGCCCTGGTTCTTTACAGCCAGGCATTTTTTTTATTCTAGATGTCTGAATCCAAAAGGCAAAATTGGACATAAAGTTAGCTCAGGTATAACCCATATTGTGGTGCTTTCTTTAATCATGAAGTAATAATGGCCATGGTGTGCTATGTGTTCTCATAGTAGTCATAGTAGTTTCACAAATGTATTCTCACTTCATCTTGCCATAAAAAAACAAACTTTCAAACTGTTTTTAAACTGTGTAACGATTAGAATTAATTTTAAATTAGTTAAAAGGTGGGATGATTGTGAGGAATTGAACCTTTAACTCTGAGCTCTGCTGGATGTGAACCGTACAGCATCATGGCACATTGTTTATGGAGGGAAGAAAGAAATATTTCTCCATCTATTTTTACATAAATCTGTAGCTAAGGAAAGCTTGTCACGGATGCTATTGTGCATGTATGTGTGTTCAGAGAAGGGCAACTTTAGTGAGGTGAAAGTTGGAGTCCAGTAGCGGCTAATTGTCCATTTCACAAAATACAGTGTCAAGTGTTGTGGCTACCAAAGAGGAGAGCCTGCAATAACTATTTTATTGGTCCTTCTTAGTGCTTGTTCATCAAGCTGTAAAACATACTGTCCTTTACAGAGCCAGAGCCAGTTCCTCCTCCTCCTCCTCCTCCTCCTTGTTGCTTCTACAGCATCTCTGCTCCTCATCTCCATCCACCTGTTTCTCCTCCCTACTCTCTCTCTCTTTCTCCCTTCCTAGCTCCTCATCATCCTTCTCCACCTCCATCCTCTGCTCTGTAAAGCCAATTGGGGCACTGCTCAGTATGCTAAGGACTATGGCGGGCTGCTTAGAAGGAAGGAAAGACAAACATTGACAGGGCACTTCCATTGTGCTCCACCTCACACAACAATCAGCGCATCGGGGCCTCATTTGACTTTCCCACAGTCTCTTTACTTTGACAGACTCTTCAGACCTCAAACCAGCCGCTCTCTCATTCTCTCCTTCTTTCTGTCACTTTCTCTCCTCTGTCCTTATCTCCTTCTAGACAGTCTGCGGGTAACTACGAGGGAATTTCTGTGCTAGAGGGGCAGAGAGTTTGAGATCTGGAGGGCAGGGTTCACGGGGTGGATAGACGGATATCATATCAATATCGATTGTTTAGGAGGACGAGACTTCCCCCCAAGCCCTTGTAGTGCTGTGAGATCATCAGACGTGTGGCATCCATCCAGCTCAACAAACGTATAAACCATTTAGTGAGGCCACACTGTCAGGGAAGACAGCTTCAAGCTGCATGACAAGTGTAATTTGGGGGATTTTCTGTGATGCGTCATGCCAAAGAAAACATCTCTGTTCAATAAAATAATTGGAATGTCGAGGGCAGCTCTGTCAGTTGCCCGCGAGACGCAAAATTAAATGAGGGAGAAATAGGATACATTATGTTGCCCCCTCTCAGACAAGAATGCAACCACAGACGCACACACATACAAGCACATGCACGCACGCCTCTCTGTCACTGCAGATGAGATGAGATAAGGAGAGCTTAAAACACATTGCATGTTAGGCGGAGATGAAAATCTCTAAGAGCCATTCCACACTCAGTTACGCTGCCTCACAGTAAGAGCCCTTCACTTGGCCCTGTCTGCCTCTGCAGGATGGAGGAGAAGCAGCCTTTTCACCCACTGTGGACTTGAGACACATAGCAAGCTCATTGAATCTGCACACTGCTGTGAAATGACTTTCAATGAGCTTCCAAAACAAAACCAGAGGCACAAGGTTCAAGCCTGATTAACATCTGGTCGGGCCTTTTCTTCCAACAAGCATCTGAGCATATCCGGAATTTGATTTATGTCCCCGCCAGGAGCATGGCAGGTCTGATAGGCAAGCTCCTCTGCAGTTTACATTCTGGGCGTGTGTGTGTGGGGAGTAGAAACGTACTTAGGTTGGGTTACAGTAGGCTTACCGTGGATCCCTTGGGCATGGCAGTCTCATCCACCAGAAGGTAGAGGATATTAAATGCCACCATAAGAACTGAGATTGTCTGCAGACAGAGAGGAAGATAAAGATTTGTTTACACATGGCATGATTATGAAAACATTGATCAAATCCTCAGAGTATCCGGCATCATGATATAATTCAACTGTGGTGGCCTGCTGGCTGATAGGCAAATATGGTAATGCGTAATAACTGTGTGATTGTAAAAGGCTCCAACGTTAAGCTACACAAAAGCTGAACAATGTGGGGACGTTTGAGGCACGTGCCACGAAGAAAGCAGAAAACGTTTTCCCACACTGTAATCTATTGAAAATGGTGGCTATTTAGCATTGTCTTAAACAGCTATTAAACAAAAGTAGTTTCCACACCCAGACTCAGAACTGTTAAGAGGATAGGATTTGAGGTACAGGGTGTTAGTCCTAATGGCCACCAGCCAGGCTGTATACGCCATGAGTAAACAGTTTGGGCTTAATGATAGGTCAGTCACAGCACTCACCGTTCCTGCGAGCAGGATCAGCATCACTATGGGATACAACAAGTTCTTCTCCCAACCCGATGCTTTCTTTCTTCTCTCTGAGTGGAAATGAGAGCCACCATGTGAGGTTATTAGTCTCAAGAAATATATGCATTACCAACTCTGTAATTGCAAGTTTCAGAGATAGAAACCACTTTCCACCACTGGCTAATTAATATGCTCATCAAAGATAAATAATGAAACCTCAAGCCCTCTGGCTTTATTTTTGCTTGGTTTGGTAAAACATATTGTGAGTGTGTGTAGCTAAACACAATCTCACCTCTCATCACAACCAACCCCCCCGGGTAATATACATTTCATAACCTGAAAAAAAAAATGATGCTCTTCCTCTTTAATTAGTCACACTAGTCATCATTGCCTTAATTAGTGGAAACAATAATAAAAAAATCTGGAAACAATGATACAAAATTAATGAATTCTGTGATTTATATGATAAATGATTAGGTGGGCAACTACTGTGACATATTCTTCGAAGCCAGCTCAAACATTTCATGTTAATATCTTCCAACTTCCTCTTATTTCAACAGCTCATCTTTCATGTTTGTCGACACTGCGGACAGTTTGTAGACCACATGCACTATATCTTCTATTATGGACATCCACAGTACCTAACAATGTGTATCTGACTGCTCTCTAGCCATATTGACTTTCTTTCTCTATTTCCAACCTTGTTAGTCCTCCTTATTCTCAAAGTGCACCCACCCTGCCTGCCCGAGAAGTTTGCCAAGTGCACTTTATATGCACCATCCTTCTAAATTAATGACATCACTAAAAGGCTTGCTACAATATAAAGTTTGCATCTTGTCCAATATCCTAAGTGCCTTTGTGCTCTCCTCCCCCCCACCCTGCTCCCCAAAAGACTCAGGCCTCATTTATAATATCCTAAAATGGATGGGAAATTATCAAGCCGTTCTGGTCCATGTCCAAATTAAGAAATTAAGGCAGACGGAGAGAAAGCAGCTGCCTGTCAGCAATATGTAAAAAGCTTATTTCTTGGCATATATTTCCATGGAAATTCAAGGTCTTAAGAGAAAATATATCAGTCCTGCATAATACAACTACTTACCCAATTTATTCCTCAGATTTCTAATATTGTCCAGTTTGTTGAGCTGCAGAGTAAAGCTTCCTTGAGTATACGTGTGTGAAGACGATTCTGCTGAAAGAGAAACCTTTGGAATTACCTTCATTTGTTGCATGATCAGATATCGTTACGGTTATTTATATTATGCAGCGAAGTTTTAGCTCTTATGTTGCTTTAACTGATATGTTCACTGTATCTGCAAGATATATATACTGTACAGCTAGACTACTCCAGAAACTCAATTCAGGTGAAAAGCAGTATTTTCATACATCACATTACATCATGTTAACTTCCCAATGTCTCATGGGATGAGCATATGGTATTTGACTTATTTTTTATTAAGAAATCCCATCAAAACAAGTAATCCTGCTCTGAACTCAACAATGTGATCTCAAACAAGTCAAAAATAATTTCTTGTGTCAGGAGCTGTCTCGCACATGCCACAACTGGTTTAGTGGGCTGGAGAAGACAGCAAGGGATTCTCCAGGAAAACCACAAGGCCGGCTCATTTGAGGCTAATTTATCTATTTTACTCTGTTTTCCTTCCAACTCGACGCACTAGCGTAAAGGCCCCAAGGAGCCAAAGTGGAAGAGTATCCATTTGCATCCCCTGGGGTGATTGGCAGATCAAGACCAATTAGTTCAGTGTTACACCGTTACTAGCGTGCAATAAAAATACCATCTTTCATCTTTGTTACAAGAGTGAAGGACCAATCACTTTGATCAAACCTTTTTTTCCCCTCTGTTATTATGACACGCCCTGTCTGGATGGGTTTAAGTAGGCAAAAGACGTGGGATAGATGGAGCGAGAGAATGAACAGTGTTGTCTGTGCCCTCGCGAATACCTGTCCCAGGATCTAAGCAGGGGAAAGTTTGAACCCTCCGAGCAAATGCAGTCACAACACAACAGGAAATGTCACGGGTAGTTCAACAGCTTTTTTTTTTCCTCCAGAGATGAACTGAACACTCTGCCTCAGGGTAGTGAACTAAACTATCACGTTTGTGCATAACATATCCAAACACGGGCTTACCCGTCACCCGGGACGGATACATCATTGATAAAATATCTGATCAAACAGCAGATCGAACTGAAGACAAAGAACAATATAATCACTTGAATTTCAACCGCAGTATCTTCAATGACATCATTCGAAACTAGAGTTAAATATATCCTTCACCTTCTGCTGGCAGCCTCAAGTAAGAGACTGAGTTACAGCGAGGCAGAGATGCTGAGTGAGGCTTCTGGCAGCCAGGAAGGCCCGGAGTAATTCAACGTATCCTCTCCAACCTTCAGCACAGTCGAAAAATTACGTCATCCACACATATGCAAAACACCATGCTGAGACATCACAGGCACCGGCAAGGTCATCGTGCCGCATAGCATCTGGACAGGCGCTCTGCTAGTCTGCTATCAGCAGATCGGGGTCTTGAGAGGGCAGCGTGGACACGTGTGCATGTCACAGTGCTGGTACTGCAGTATATTTGTCCACTCTGGTTACTGGACAGTATCTTCCAAGCGAATAACTCATTGGAATCAGAAACACTTCAGATATTTAATTAGATATGATTCATAGGCATTAGGTGGAAGTGTAGTTTGCATCTATACTTAAATTCTTTGAGACACCAATAAAGTTCTTACAAGCAGGCAATATTAATCTCAAAGGTACTTTCAGATTCATTGTCAGGAGACGAGGCCAGGTGTGCACACTGTTCCCGTGATTCAAACTTAACAATCGCTCTGTTTCCTTTGAAGTCATCACTAATGCTTTCTGCAAAGTCCGGCACTTTTGCTTGAACCGTAACCTTGAAAAATAACCTATTTTGTCTTGTAAAACCTGGTTTCTCGTAAGTGTTAGCGGCTTATCTGATAGTTCTAGGTGCATGCCTCTAAACATTATGCATATTAGGTTCATCTTACCCTTGACAAGTAAAAACAGATGCACATGTCGAATCAGCCAATGAACCCTCTGAAGTATAAGACTTACAATATCAACAATGTCACTACAAACGGGCCATCACATGCAGAGAGAGGACAACAAAGGCCCAGACGTGTAAATAAACTTTGATGCATCGACTGATGTGGCTCAACAGTCCACATCTGTAAACACAAACTGGGTCAGAGGATCTGTTCGAGGATGCAGAGCGGACACAGGTGAAGCAAGACAACACTGCTCCTCTGGAGTGTGTCCTCTGAACTGTTCCTGAACTGTAGTCGCCCTCAGCAGATCAAAGGGACACCGGTCTAGCCTTCAGTTCCAGCCATGTGTGAGCATGAACGCTGAGCATGTGTATCAGCATACAGCATAAAAACATTCACGTCAACATTCTTCTTTGCCTCTAATTCTTTTTAAAACATGCAAACGTGTATTGCAGCTTGGCCTCAGTGCACACAAAAGGATGTTGACCACAGTTTTTTTTTTTTGGGCCCCACAAAGACTTGTTAAGTTCAAACAGTTTTGGAGATGATAAGGAACAGATTACAATTATTCAGTTAGTTCAAAGCAGGGCAGCGTGGAAGGAGCTGGAAGGAGCCATACGCATTGGTGGCAGTCTATGGAGTTGGCCGGTGTGGCATTCAAAAACATGCGTTATCAGGGAGGGATCTCCCTTACCTCCATGGTTTGAAAGGACGCTCGTCCTCTTCGTTTACTCGCATCTGTACACTTGGTTGCGTGCTTGAGTTAATATTAAAGTAGGTTTTGGAACTTGGCCCAAATACTTCCTGCTTTTTGAGATTATTGAACGTCTAACAAAGAATTTGGGAACATGAAAAGGAAATGCAGGCTCAAAAAATAACGCTTGAAACTATCCTTTTGTGCGCGAGAACAGTAGAAGGCTCCTTGTCTCCTTTCAGGAGTCGCTGAAAAGTCTCTTTAATGTCCACAGGATTCAGCCTTAAGTTCTTGGGAAAGATTTCATTTCCATCCTATTACCCGGGCTACCATTCTAGTCAGTTCACCAGTGTCTTAAATGGATCCTTAAAGACTTCCTAAACATAAAATATGGTCTTTGCCATGTGGCTGCTTTGCCCTTTAGCAGAAAAGTTGTGAGAGTAAGACAGAGGTTGAGAAAGGCCTCTGTGGTGTGTGTGTTGATTTTTTTTTGTTGCAAGTGTCTGTTCATGTCTGTCTCTTTGTGTGTGGCTGAATTTTCAATGCTAATTGATTCCAGTGTGGCGCGCTCCATCACACCCAATAGGACAGTCAACCCCTCCCCTCCACTATAATGTGCCAACACGTCTCCCACAGACATACCGTTTAATCTCCTCTGAAGGGCTTCCTCCTGCAAATGGATGCAGTAAATCTGCTCATCCAGGTCCTCCAGGATCTGAAGGGAGGGAGCAGAGGAGGAAGAGATGAAATGGGTTATAATTAGGCCCAAAGTGGGACTGGAGAGATGGCAGATGGGAGGATGAGTTGGTGATGTATTTGTAGTCCTCTGCTGCGTATGTAAATGGTCGACTATGACAGCTAGTGGCTTCAAGTCTGAGCGTTCAAGTTCAACGCTGTCGTCTTTCAGCAGCAAAAAAAAATGCTAGTAAATTTCTACTGACCAAACCATTTCCAGAACAACCACATAAAACGATTCCTTACCGTTGGCTTCACTAGTAACTGGCCCATGATGGTGAACATCCTGGACAATCCCACAGGAGTGCACACTACACATGAAACAGAAAACAGTGTGGTCAGCTGATGTTTATCCACAATAAAGTGAAAAATTAAGCAATATTAAATTGATGAGAGCTCAATATCACATCAAACATTTTGTCAGTGTGTAGAAGAAGAAATTAAGTGGCTTACTGAGTAAAAGCAATCCTCCCATCAGAGATATACAGGAGTAGAGGTATGGTAGGTAAAATTCCCAAAGATCTACAGAGAAAATCGATTAATTTAAAAAGAAATATAGGACAGGAAAGAATAGTTAAACATTTAACAAAATAGACAAGATATAGTAAAACCTTGTAAAACCACAACTTATATTTTTTACATTTGTATTTGTTTTGTAATTTAATTTGTGTGCTTTAGAGGCACATTATTTTGAAACTTTGGTGAAAAGCCAATCAATTCTGGTATTTATGCTAAGCTAAGCATCTCCTGGTTCAAGCTTCATAGTTAATGCACAAACATGAGAGAGGTCTCAATCTCATCTAACCGTATGCCAAAAGGGAAAAGGCCAATTTCCCAAATTGCTTAACTATTCATTACAAATATTACAAGACACTTAAAAACAATGACACAGAATCCTTAAAAAACGTACCGTAGAGTGACTCCATACTCTCTGCATCATTGTCAATGAGCGCTGACGCCACCCACACGATGCCCAAGATGAGCAAAGCCAGCAGGAAGAGCATCACAAAGGTCTCCAGAATGCGGGCCTTAATGCCCTGACAGAAAGAGTGCACAGAGGAGAAAAAAAGAAATCTAATTGGATATGGCTAATACGATTGGTAATAAACACCACGATATTATATCAACATACATCAAAAAACACACTGGGAGCTGGGAGGTGGTATTACCCACAAGTCATTTTTTTTTAAAACACAAAACAAGATTCATTTTACGAGACTACTCCCTCCAGCCGCGCTCATATTAAACACCATCATTTCCATTCACAGCACACAAACATGACATAAACGCTTCCACGGATTCCTGTGTAAAACAGCTCTTTTATACACACATATTGTGGTCTGTAAAGTGGCTCTAACAGGGGCTGGTGGTGGTGAAATTAAAAAGAGTAAAGGGGGTGGGAGGTGCCGTAAGGAGCATGAAGCCTGGCTGGGTCAGCTACTGTCTGCGATCAAGAGCAGGCCTCCCATCTGGGGCCGATTAGGAGCTCCCTTAGCGCCGCGGTCGTGTCCCGGGCCGCGCAGACGAGAGGGTTTTGGGGTAATTTGGGTTTTCCGGGTCACAAACTGCTGAGTGGTTAATAAAGTCCTGCTCTACCTGTTCACACAGTTTCCATTCCCCCCCTCCCCCTTGCTGGAGAGCCGAGCTGTCTATGCCTGTAAGATAGATCGGCGTTCTCGTACACATGTCAGGTAGGCTACTAGGCACGGGATAACAAGGGCTCTCTGCGTGTGGAGCGCTGCTTAAATTGGCCACATATGAGCAATTTGTTACCAGCTAACATAATGGCTGTGCGGTTGCTGTTCAGTATTTGCCAACAGGTACATGAAGGGGGTCTCTCTTTGAAAGTATCCCCTGTTAATCAAGCCGCTTTATGGAATGCAAATGGTTTCAATTCCGCAGATTAAATCAGACTTGGCTTTGTTTTTTTTTGTTCTTGTTTTACACAGATCAAGTTTGTTAACCGAACTACCGAACTACTACTTAGCATTTATATTACGATTCAGGTCACCGTTTAATAGCCTTCTTCTCTTCTACGCAACCCCAAATCTAGTCCCTTCTCACTCACTCTTGAGATATTTTCTCTTTTACAAGCACAGTTCTCACAAGCGGCAGTATTAGTGGGTCACAGACACATTTGGTAAAGTTATCGTTTGCACATCATCTGAGACGTGTTCAGTCCACGCTTTAGATGTTGATGTAGGGATTTAAGCTTATTCTCAGACGCCATACATTGCCAGTGGTGAAAATCCCCTGAAGCATCCTTTAGCTATTACCAAGCCATCAATCGCCTGGCGCCTCCTCTTGCGTGGTATTGTGGAAAAGCCTCAGTGAGCAAGTGTAGAATTTTCTAGCACAACAGAGAGGAAAGTGGGCAGGGTCTGGAGTGCCCCAGTGTGGCCGAGGTGGACACTGCAGCCACTGACAGGTAAGAGCGTGTAATTGGGCCTTATGGAGTCTTTAGTCAGCACGAAACAAACTAAAATATTAGAGAAGGATTATGAGTAAATACAAATCATTCCAGTGATAACTTATGGGAACTCTATTCGCATAATTTCTGTTAAGATAAACACCAACAATAAATTCCCCACTCAATGCAGATCAACACACATAAATACGACAACACACACAAATATGACATTTTGCTGACTGTCCCGTGCTCCTTTGCAGACACTCGGGCACTTGTGAGCTCGCTAGATGGATGCTGCAATCAGGAATCTCACAGACCGGCTCAACTGGCCAATGAGGGAAAACACTCAACAACGTCCGAAAGAGGAGGAAAGGAAGAGATGGAGCGCGATAGATATAAAGAGAGAACAACAGAGGGAGACTGGCGGAGGAGAGGAGTCAACGTCTGAGCGCATCTCAATCCCTGGAGGTGAGAGAGGTGAGAGAGGAATGCTTTCAGGGACTTCAGCCACGTCCCACACGCGCTCTCTTAAGGATGCATCAGGACAAGCAGAAGCCGCAGGCGGGACGTGCGTCCGCTCAAGCGCACCAGTCCACCTTAACAAGCTGCCCATGCCATGCTGAAGGTGTATTCCCTTCAGATAGGTCTCTCAATCATTTATAAGACTCAAATCATTACCCATTCAGATCATTTAGGGCAAAGGCAAAGCTTGTCACCTCCCTTACTATCATCCCTGGAAGAGCAATCCACTGTGTCAGATGTGATTGGACAGTACAGGAGAAAGAGGACGCTGAACTGTGGGTCCAGAGTGGCATCATTGATCCATGCACATGCATGACATTGCACACTGATAGTTCCTCGCTATCCTTGCAAGGGAGAAAATTAAGTCTTTTATTCCTCATCAAATAGAAAAGGCTATGGTATGAAAATAGAAAAATGCCACTAAGCTATCATCGCTGATCAAAGATGAAACTGTCAACTGGTGAGGGAAGAGAGGAAAAAAAAAGGACCTGTGCCTTGGCATCCAGAGCGCCCGCTGAAAGTTTCTATTCTTGCCATTCTAAATGTGTAACTACATCTAAATATAGCAGCTCTGAAATATTCAGCATCCCCTGATCCTCACACCGACATCGAGTGAGGGGCTGCTTAACTGCAGCTATGCTCCAACAAGACTGGAGAGACTTCCAAGAAATGTGTGTAGTGGCCAGAGATTAAAAACAAATTATTAAATAAATTAAAAACACTTCATGAGCAGTACCAAACAAGACGTGCATGAATTCACACAGACAGACGCACATGGCTAGCGAGGTAAATAAACCTCCAAATCCAGCCAATTCCACAAAGCCACAGAGGGCCAGGAAACACTTCACAAGCGTTTTCGCCCTGCTTGCGCTGTGGAAAAACTGAACTAGAAACTAAAGCACAATCTGCCACCTTCTTTGATGTAGTGCTTCGCCCGACGAATCCAGCAGAGTTCACCTCTGGAAGTAAAATGCCACTGTGCAATAGTGGGCAGATGTAAGAGAGAGTGAGAGATGATACTTGGGAAGGTACAGGGTTGTGTAGGATGTTGGGAAGGAGGGGGGGGGGGGGGGGGAATCGGACAAAGAACGAGAGTTAGGTGGTGCAGGAGCTTCCGAGTTGCCGCCATCAATCCTTAGCAGGTCAGCAGGCGGTGGCAGAGATCATCCTGCAGACCATCCTTCTGCTCACTGTCAGGGGCGTGTGGAACAAGGGCCAAGAGTGTAATATGTGAGGGAGGGGGCAGGGTTCTTTTTTTTTTTTTTTTTTTTTGCTTCTTAGCACAAAAAAAAGGACTGCCCTCTTTGCTAAAGACATGCCAGATGCCCAGGGACCTTATTAGTGTATCCTTCAACCAGTCGGCCACAGCGCAATGACCGTGTCAAAGACAGAAAGCAGAGGAGAGGGACACTCCCCTGTAAAGCTGCACAATGCACTTCTAAAGACTCTTAATAAGACGTCTTAATAAAGCACCAATGACACGAGAGCATGGAAAATGATCGGCATCACATCGTATCGTTCAAACCGGTGAGGGGAGGGGGGATTACCCCTCCGAAAAAAGGGAAAGAAAACATTGTGAATGCTTGTGATTTTGGGGATGTGAATTAAAACGTTTGTTTCTTTGCTGCTTTCCTGACTGATTCACCAGATGAGTCAGAAAACAGAAGGATTTAAATGAAGGAAGCGGCCTCAGTACTTTCTGAAGTTTGCCACGTTTTTATTTGACATCCTACAGTGACGACAGCTTGTTCTGATTACTCAAAGGTGTCAGACTGATAAGTCTTCAAAGAAGAAATGACTGCATCCTGGCTTTTTCTTCAGGTAAAAGGTTAGGACCAAATAGACCTTATAGCCTATCAACATTATACTCTGTCCTACTTAAAGTTACGTAAAGGAGTTGTAGACGATATCTTGCTTTAAAAAATAAATAAAGAAAAACAGCCAAACAATCCGGAGCAGAATCGGTTGAGCTTCCGAACATGTCACTTAGGTTAGAAAAACTGAGTCACGAGAGGAAGAAGGGGGGAGAAGAAATCCTGAGCAACTCGCTTGTTCTTTTTTTAAATTCCCAGCTCGAACTAATATGTTGCCATGGTAACGAACATTGTAACAGGCAGCTTTAGGGAGACATTGTGACCTTAAAGGAAGGTATGTAAACACCACTTTATATTCTCCGACTGGCCCTGCCCGAAAGAAGGCCTGGGAAAAATGTCTGCATGTGCAGGAGATTTGAAATAAATATCCAGGCCCCCATTGTGGAGCTCCAACAAAGAGGAGTATCTTAGTAACACCACGCGGGTTTACTCGGCGAGACGTTTCCCCCCCGCACACCCTCTCCTTCTCTCCCTCCACAATAAACACACTTCTCATCATTGGCGGGTTAGGGCTTAGGATGAGATTGATGAGGAGTTTCTTTAACTACCAGATGAAACCTGTTGGCCCTTTGCTGGGTCAGTCAGGGGGTCAGACTCGTTCCAACTCGTTTCAGGATCAAACACATTTCAATACTGCGGGTAAGACCAAGACTATTCCCTGCAAAGCATACTCCTCTATATTGTTTCTTAAATACAAAAACACTCCTTGAAAAAAAAAGTACAATATAAACACCTACTAGTAAATGTGCATATTTTCCTCATAAAAGCTACAATAAGTGTTAATAACTCCGGCTGTGCAATACATTTTTCTAGATAATAAACATCTGAGCATTAGTGTGAAGAAAATAAGATTAGACTACACTAGAAATAGACTAGGAAGTTGTCATCGTCAAAACCTTTTTTTTGTATACCTTGATCTAATTGTTTTTGAGTAAATATAGCTTCAAGATATCACACTCATCATGTATCATTACTAAGCCAACTTAAGTCTCTTGATATAAATAGAAGTCGGAAACAAAGGCTAGTGCTGATGTCCTCGCAGTCTTTGTCAGAACACGCTGGTTATCTCAATATGGATGACAGAGACGGCTCTCATCATTATAATGCCATCTACTGGCGGTGCAGAGATGATTATAAGTGACAGAAATGCTTCGGAAAGCCTCGAAATCGGCGACACAAACCGGCGACACAATGCCTCGTACTTCATTTAGAATACTACTTCATATGCAGCTCCCAATTGCTCAAATACACCATGCGAGAGGGGTTTCTAACACATCATCGGAACCAATGAACCTGAACTACACGACAACCCTTAGAGGCCTCAGTGATGCAGCTTTTCGGCAAAGATTTGAGAACACGGCAGTAAAGTGGGAGACACTTTACAGCAGCAAATAAAGCTAAATCATAACATCTGACATCAAGACCCTAAGTCGCTCTGATTCATCCACAATTTGGACAATTTGTTAAACTATTAATCTCTCGGGTGACAGAGCCTCTAAAGAGCTGAACAGTTAACGTAGAAGAAGAAGAAAAAAAAACATCTACATTTCCATCTTTATTCTGGTGGCGTCTTTTAGTACATCGTCAAAAGTAAACACAGCCACATGAAAAGGCTGACTTACAACGTTAGTAGTGAAATTCATCATTCACTTCATTTCCGCAGTCAAAAGGACCTCGCAGTGCCATAACATTCGCCCAGGAGGTTAAAATGCCACATAAAACCTTATGACAATGTGGTCTAATGCTGTTATTCGGGAAAGGGATAATATCACATTATAAAAACTCGGATCTGTCTTTTACATTCCTCCTTCTGTCGGCTGCATGATTGACTCAGCAGGCAGTTCCGTTTTTGGGGTTTTCTTTTCTTTTTTTTAAGTGTCACCTCCACCCCTTCCCTAACACACACACACACACAACATAGACCTGCAAGTGCAGCTCAACATTGAACAGTGCTTCCTCTAAGCAAATTTATAGAAGATCAGTAGCAAGAAACAGTCTTGCTAAAATGAAAAAGAACAAAAACGTGAAAGAGGCCCTCATCCTGCTTCCTACACATCGGGTCCTGCCTTTTACTGAAGAAATCCAACCGAAACAAATTAGTGGGCTGAGGAAGAAAAGAACTAGCTATACACTACAGTACAGACTAATTTTTATGTGCTTTTGCCAGGAGGGACATAAACCAGAGAGGTTTCAAACTGTGACACAGGATAGAGGTGTATTAAAAGTAAATCTTTCCCTCTCCATTTTGCGAGGTTCTATTGTGCTGTCATGTTGCTGCGACTTTATGGACTTTTGGAACACGAGCCCCCAGCCTCTTTTTTTGGGGGGGTAATCAATTAAACGAGGAAGTTCGCTGAGCCTTACAACTCGATTATTAGCCTGTCCTTTTGAAGTTTTATTTTGGGGGGCTGGGGAGGGGGTGACAAGGAATCAGGCTTTAAATCAGCGGGGCCGATGCAGCAGTGTTGAAGCGTTTGCAGCCCGTGGCCTTATTGGAAGGGTTTGTCAGGATGTGGCGCTGGGCGAAGTCCAGATTCAGACTTTCATGGTTAATGAACTTTCCGCGGTGGCAGTTACAGTCAGTGGCGTGAGTCAGGGAGAGGGCAAGGACAAGGCACCTGCTGCTGCTGCTGCTGCTCTGGCTGTTAAGACAGCGCCCCTTGCATGAATAGCAAAGCAGAGAAATAAATAAAAGGCAGGAATTAAGCAGGGTCCCACACTTTCCAAATCAAAGTTTCAGATTTTTCTCACAAGGCTTAGTTCTAAAATTAATGCATATTGTCCTGTTTTTAATTAAATCACAAAAACCTCTCAGGATTTTTGACGAAAGTTCTAGATTTTGAAGCTCGGCAAAGTGTCAAACTCATTCGTTGGTAACCTTGCGTCACACACATAGACAATGAACAAAAATGAAAATGATACATATTAAGGCAATGTACCTTTTTAGATCCCGCAAATCCCTCGGACTCCAGGAAGAAATAGGCAAAGGGCATCAGGACGAAGAGGCAAAGGTTGGAGAACAGTGACACCAGGTTCCACAGTCCTGCAGAAACCAAGCACATGACAGTGTACACATACAGGTATTTGAAAAATGATATATATGAATAGGCAATCCTATTTTTAATGTTTATTGTTTCAGGCTCGCTGAGGTTACATAAACAGGTTTTTTCCCATGAGTTTAGGAGCTTTTCCTTGAATGTTAGTCGTTGTGAGTGGAGGTGCTAACAGTTTTATCTGGTAAGCGTCTTTGTGTCACGTCTAAGTCATGGACTCTAATGCCCCCTGGTGGCTGTTGCAGCACCCAACAGCCTTATAGACGGGTTAACATTGAGTATGTGGGGTGTCAGCTTGACTGACTGTGACGTAAAGATGTCAATTCATCAGATATGGGGGGACATGGCACATGAAAGAGAAAATACCTTTTACATTGAGAAAGAAACTGGCTTGCTTCATCTACTACACAGTTAAAATTAGCACAAACTAAATGAAAGATGGGACGCTTTCAACCTACGTCATAGTCAAGCAAATTCAGAAGCAGTTTGTACACTACAGTCTATTAACTTATTCTTTTCATCCAGTTAGCTTTTTAAGTCGTGATCCTGAATATTTGTAAAAAATAAATAAACACAATAGGTGTCAAAAATACAAACCAACATTTACATGGGTACTAGTGTATTGCAATTTGCACATCATGCTAAACAACATTAATCTGACATTAATGTAAAAAGATCACTATGATTATAATCAATGCTATCCCAAAAATGTAAGCAGATAGAATATATTTTCCAATCAAAAGAGAAAAGAGCAAGCGAGAGAGAAAAGTAGTTAGTCTAATTAACGAAAAAGACACACGATACGAGATCTACTGACCGTGAATGAGGGAGCCATTGAGCCACTGAATGTAATAGTTTTTAGGGAAGGAGAGGAGGATCTCATTACTAATGATTGAGAAAGGCAGTAGGAAGACGGCACCACCCGACACTGCCAGGGTGAAGGTGCACAAGTAAAATCTGCAAATGGAATCAAACACAGACAGAAACGCACACAAATGTTAGCACTGAAGTTGTAGAATTAAACATAGTAATGGGTTAGTAATAACATACCTTTAAAGACTTTATGTCACAATCGATGACTTGATTACTGGATGATTCACTTTAGATGACGTGTTGTAATATAACTAAGACGTGGAGTGGATATGTTTCTGCAGCCTGCGTTTCCTCGAGGTTCAGAGGCTGGAGGTCTCCAGATTGGACCCCGAGGACTGACCATCTGCTCAGTGGTCCTCACTTCACCATATCACTAAAAGAGCTCATTAACTGAAATGCTTTCCATCATTTAGCTGGACCCTGAGGTACTATGTTGCTCAGCTTGAACTAAACATGCCAGATGTTTGTGGCTACAACAGGCACCCTTGAGTGTGACGTTTGCTGCAACTCTAAACTGAGCGGTACGTGATACCGGCCACCATAGTTCTAGCTAATGAGTGTTTGAGGTAGTTAGTAAACGAATGCAATGATTTTTCAATGCTATTTTCATTATGGAATAATATATGATTATTTCTGGATTCATTAATTAATCTTTTGGTCCGTGGAGTATAAGAAAACAGTGAAACGCGCTTGTCACAACTCATGTTCAAATGCCTGTTTTTAATCCAATAAACACTCACAACCCCAAATAGTTTCACCTCACTGTGATATTACATATTTTTAAAAGCCTCACTATTGTTGCTAGAAAACATGATGTAAATGATGAATCTAATATAAAAGTAGGTGCAGATTAAGTTTCTATTAATCTAGTCATAGCTGACCAAGTTTCTTAACATATATTTTCTTTCTTGCCTTCATTTTGATATAAAAAAAGAAGATATGATTAGTACTCCCAGATTGGCCAAATATACATCTTGATAAAAGCAGGTCTGAAAAGAAAAAGTGTATATGATCTAAAATACACTGTTCTAAAAGAACAATGAACTCAGATTTACTCACGATATTCTATTGACCACAGCATCTTCATCCTCGTGGTCATCTATAAAAGAAAGCAAAAGACTTGTGAAGTGTGAACTTTTGAGCTGTAACTGTTGCATGTTTCATCCACCGTATCTTACTCCAAATAGTAAGCGCTGACTAAACTCTTTTTATCAGAGACATACTGGTACAGAGTTCAACATCGGATATTTTCACATCTATTATAGTGTTAGTATTTCAGACATGCCTATCTTAAATGACCTTGAAAAACTGACTCTTTCTCTCCATGTATCTATAATTGTTTCCAAAACAATGTAAACTATCTAATTTGACGGTTATGTGGAGATGCTACTCTTCGTTGAAAAACGTATAATTTCATAGCAGAACCAGCTAACTGGTCCCATTCCGTCATCAGTTTAGTCATCAACTGCACCCATGGTAGACAGAGAGTGTGTGGACAATCTTCAGTCATGTTGAAATGTAACGTTTTTAGCGAAGCTGCTGTCATTTCATTAGCGTTTCAGCTCTTTGCATTTTGAGGCGCCGATTTATTTCCCCTCCGATGGGCGGGGTTTTAAGAGAATGAATCGTTCGACTCTACTGGTCGTACTTTGTACAGCAGACATCAGCCCATCTCTTATTCGAATTATTCTTAAAAAGCATAACATCAAAATATGATGTAAGAACTTAAAAGAACAATTGCATAATCATCAATATATGTGAGTCAGCTGATAATCAAGGAGTTTAAGTTATTCCTTTTTTACTGTCAGTGAAAGGATCACACAACCAAACCACTGGTTTGAGGAGAAGAGCAGCCTAGATTTATACTGTACACAACTCCAGAAGGGATTTCTGGTGCAAAGTGGTCTACTTTCCAAATGAGATAAGGGAAGCTCAGGCGACCTGGACATATTAAATTTGTCTTGGGAAAATGGGATACAGGTCATAATGTCCGTCAGGGCCTTCTTGTTTTCATCACTGTTTTCTAGTTTAGATCTTGGTCTCATTTGGATTTTCAATCATTTCTCCCCGCTGGAGCTGAAACAGAGATGTAATAGACGAAAAAAGCTCTGATCACACAGTTCTTTTCCCCCAAACCTGCTCTGCCATACTTGTTATTTGGTAAGAAACTGTATTTATCTTGTCTAAGCCCTTAAAGCTCTCCTGGGCGGATACAGTTCACACTGATAAAGAGCTGCCTGTGGTAGATTACTCTGCAGGCAGGGTGTGACGTCTCACCCATACACCTAAAGCTTCCTTGGAAATGACTCCTTTTAGTCAAAACACAATGAAGGGCTCTGTCTGTGAGCAAATACAGCACAACCAGACTGCTGTGAACATACATGGGTCCACCATAGATGCTTTTCTGCCGTGCAAGTGTGACAGTTTGGCGCTTTAAGTCGATGAAATCTTCCTAACTTCTGTTCCCACAGAGTGAGAGTTCATATAGGACACACTTACCACTCTTCTTTTTGTATCTTGTTATGATGAAGTAGGACACAATGTAGAGGACCGCAAACAGGAGGAAGCAAATCTGAAACAACAACATCAGAATCTTGGTCAAAGATTTACTTCTTGACAGTTCACCCGGCAGATTTCAAACTTACAATGTCCATTTTCTGTTACAGCATGTCCCATATTATAGACTATAATATTGCTATGCTAAACTGTATAATTGTTTTATAAAATCCAGGTGCAAGACTTCAATAGAGCTCACACACACACACCTGTACAGTATACAACCTTATACAGTATGTGTAATGCTTTTTCTACAATATTCTACTAACAACCTTAGTATTTAGGAAATACATAAAGAACGACAGTGAGTAATGCCTGATTTGTTTTCCAACCTCGTGCACACTTCTCAGGCCAGCACATGCAAAGTGGTCCAGAAATGACCAATGCATGGAATTTATTAGGTAACCGCGGTCTCAAAACAAGCTGGATGGTCTTACAGAAGGATCCCATTCCACATGGGCCCCTTCTACTATGACAGGGGCCGGGACATAACTAATGTTAGAAGCTCCCACTTCAGCACTCTGTCAACATTGGAAACTCATCACGGCCAGCTGGGATCATGGGATGACTCAGCCAGACACCCGGCAGACCGTGCACATTCCAGACGGACAAACCAACATTAAAATAAATGGGATCTGAGAGGTAGATAGTGTTTTATGACAACAACTGTTTGTCTTATCACCTCCAGTCCCCTTCCAAATGAAAGACAGCTGATACGAATATACAAACTACACAACTGTGTAGTGGTAGAGGCCCAAGTAAAAACCATGGTCACTCAGAGTAAAACCCCAGATTAACACAGAATGATATGCCCGGAGCTGACAAACTGGCACAGACTTGATACAACCGTCCGGGAAGATATAACACCAAGTGACAAACAGACAAACGGCCAACACCACTAGCAATGTTATCGCTCTTGATCTCCCTGGACTAATACAGAGTAACACTTAAAGCAATGGAAGAAGAAAAAAGCAGGTATAGCTACTCGCAAGCATCTTGCATCCCAAACTAATTTAGGAACAGTATTTCCCACCTTTATGCTATATGAACTCAACCTTTTTTTAGAGAGAGAGAGGGTCCTAGAATTCCTGCAAGAAGAACTAATCAGTAGGATTGCATGCACTGAAGCCAATGTCATTATCAGACTCTTTTTTTAGCAGTAATCTGATTTCAGATGTGTAAACATTAGACATGGGCTAATGCAGTTTAAGGCATTACACAGTCGATAACCTGATTAACAGATGTCTGCTGAAGAAAACCAAAGGCCATGTGTCATGTCACAAGCTGGGTGTATGAAAGGTGTGTACATGGAAGAGACAGAAAAGTGGTTGATCAGGTTCAGGGATGTCACCACTTTACATGTTGTTCAACACAGTGCGTCTCTGTTTCCAAAAGCATAAAGCCTGATAATGACATCACATCCGTGTTTGGAGGTGCTCGTGGAAAACGTGATTACTGACCAAACCACAAGCTGGTCTCACTTTATCCTGCGCTAACTTGATTTCTCACAGTAAACCGGTTTTCTGTGCATTCTTTAAGGCTCCTTTCAGACCCCAGAACGTCACAAAGACTTTCTCACACTTCAGGGCTCATAAGAGTGTACGGTTGTCACTGAGTCTTGTTTACTTAACTCAAAACTTAACCCAGAGTAACCCTGGCTGCAAAATAAACATGTGCAACAATGAATATAATTTTGCGCCTGCAGAAATACATCCATAAGCCGACTCACATTCGGGCATTAAAGTGCCATCACAGCCTCATGCAAAAGGCATCTTACGTTGAGGATGGTGACATGGGACACTGAGAGTCAGATGTAAAAAACATACTGAGGACAAAATGTGCAAGCTACAGATGAGCTGTTCTGCTTGTCTGCTGGTGAAACATTTGATAGTTTCGATATTTCAAAAGTGTCTGTTAGGAATAATCAAGAAGATTTACTCCAGGCAAAGTATCCTCACTTGAACTTTCTCACTTAAGTTGCTTGTTTGTTTGTCTGAAATGATAGCTCGAAGTCTCCATACTCGACACTATGAACCACAATAACAATGTGGTTCATGGCAAAGGAAGATCATCAGCAACAAGTTGCACTGCATGACAATAGTTTCTCAGTTACGTCATCTATTGTCTCATGTATTTGCAGGTGGCCAGCGCACAGGGACATTAAGGACAGCAAAAGTAAAGTGGCAGTGGTGAAACATTTGTCAGACAAGAACACATCTTCTTACATATAATACTACACTGCAACTCCTCTCCCAATCTCGACAAGTAAGATTTGCTACATGAAGGTCATCTTTTACAATCTTCCAACCAGAGGAACTTATCAGTAATGAAGGACATTTGATTAAAAATCCAAGACCAAGTCATCACAAGATGAGATAAAACATTAAATTAAATTCATTAAAGCCCAGAATGAACGGAGCATTTTGTTTTCAGTGGTACAAAACTAACGTTACATCAATCTCTAATGATATTGTACCTGAACACAACTGTTCACAAGCAGATCTTTGTTTTATTTTGGTAAAACTTTCTAAACTGTTTTTTTCCCCAGAGACAATACAATCTTACTTCTGCGAATGACACAAACAGATTAACTTATATATTCTTACACGTGAACATATTTGAGCTGAGAAATATGAACATAATACTGTACCTTGTTTTTGAAAACATAACACAAATAAGGCATAACAAAAATGAAGATTTCCTCTGACTAATGCAGATACATTGAATTAGGGAGATGTCCCAACCCTCACTGGAACATTGTGTCCATGTCCCAATAAAGATCTTCCTCGCCATTGCAGGTACATTCATAACAACGGTGTCCCAATATCGATCACTACACGAGCGAAGTTATCATTCCGAGATAAACTAGTTCCCGCTAATGATCGCTAACGTTAGCTAACTTTAATTAGCGCGTTCACTCATTGTGTTTATTATTTTTGATTTAATCCATATCTGACTTAAATGGACATAACGTAAGACGTGTTTTGGGTGCGTCACAAAGTGAACGCTTGTTATCAGATGTAAGACATCCCGCCGTGTCTCACTGACAGGTGAAGCGACCGTTAGCGAACGTTAGCGACCGTTGACGTCGCTGAGCTGGTAGAGGACGTTGTTAGCCTGCTAGCTTTCAATAGCCGTTACTTACGATGTACTCTCGAACTTGGCTGTGGAAATTCTGCTCTCTGATAGTGACATCGTCTTCTTCCATTCTTCATATTGCAAATACAAAGAAAAGCTACAGATTCACTGCATGCTCGGTCGTGCAACTTGCACCAGCGGCTACAAATCCAGTATCTTCTTCCCCTCTGCCAATATTGCCCCGACTGGTTAAGAGACAGTTTACATCGGAGGAAAACCGCTCCGTGCTATAAAAAAAAGAAAAACGCCCCAAAATAAAGCACGTCATCACTAGGCGCCAGTTCTTCGGCGTGCCCTGGAAGAAAATGGTCACATGCTTGTGGGTCATATAAACAGTTTTCCTCATGGAGATACATGTGTAGTTCAAGGTATTTTTGCTTTTATGTTGTTAGATGATACAAGAGGTCTCTATACATATTTAGTTTGCTTTAAACCTCCCGTAGTTAATAACGTCCGCTTGTTAGTTAAGCTAAGCTGCTGTAGTTACATTGTATTACAGTTTAGCTAGTTTCTGAAAGAAGGGTATCTAGCCGGTTGAGTTAACGTCGACAAACCTTGGGTTTAATTTGTCGAGATGAAGGAGAAATTGAAGCAGAGCAGCAAAAAGAAGAAGGGTAATATTGTGTTACAGAAGTACATGGTGGCTGTGGGTGAGTTTATTAAAAGCAAAAATGTCGACGAAGAAGAGGAATATGACCATGGCTTGAGATTTGTAAAAAAGAAAAGCAGAAAGGAGCTGCGCAAAGAAAAGAGAAAAATGAAAAAAGCCCATATGAAAACTCATTATGAGGGTAAAAAGATCCTCAGTTTACCCCTCGATGTTGGTGAAAACTCAGAAATACTAGCCGGTGAACAGCAGCAGAAAAAGAAAAAGAAGAAGATAGAGAAAGCAAAAAAGGAAATGTTAAAAACACAGTCCAAAAATGCTACTACAGAGAAACCAGACAGCTCTAAAACCCCACCATCTGCCAAGAAAGGCAAGAAAATCAACCATTTACAAGAATCGAGAAAAAAGGCACTTCTGGAGGCAAATGAAGACGAAGACCGAGAAATAAAGAAATTGGAGCGATGCCTGGGATTAAATAAGAGAAGAAACAAGCAGAGTCTCCCTCAGTCCTTCGTGGCCGATGGACTCGATTACATCCTTGGTGCGCTGGACTCCGGCTCATCGGCTATGGGGATGTATGATGATGATGAAGACATGGACATGGCCAAGGATAACTTTGAAAAATTGGATGAGGACAAAGAATCTGGAGATGAGACGGCGAGTGACGGTAGCGATGAAGATATGGCTTCATTTGACGATGAAAATGAGGTGGATGATGATGAGGACGACGATGGTGATGAGGACGACGATGGTGATGAGGACATCGATGGTGATGAGGACGATGAGGATGATGATGAAATGGTTGAGACGAAGGAAATGGAGGCTGAGCTGGATGAGAGTGATGCAGCTGACTCCGACAATGAAAATGATGGTGAACCAGAGGAAGAAACGGAGACTTGTAACTCAACACCATCAGGCTTATATTCAGAAACCGTGAGTTCAGATATATTTCAACATTGACATCTTGTTTGCTGCATACCGGATCCATTTGTAAAATATCTTTCAATGTCCAGGTCAAGGCTGCAGCAGGAAAGTACGTGCCGCCTCAATTAAGAGGCGCTGGAGATGAAAAACGCAAAGCTGAGCTTGAAAAACTGAAGAGGAACGTGAAAGGCCTGGTAAACAGGTAACTGTCCCTTTACCCTTTAAATAAGAATGCTTGGTCAATATTGTAGTCACAATAACGCCTGATTTCTGAGCTTGGTTAGAATTACCAGTAATAATCATCGTCTTTCTAACTTCTTCAGGCTGACTGAGCCCAACATGGCGTCCATCAGTGGTCAGCTGGAGGAGCTGTACATGAGCTGCAGCAGGAAGGACATGAATGACACCCTAACGGAAGTGCTACTAGCATCCTGCGTCACCCAGTCGCTGATGCCTGACAGACTTCTGATGGAGCACATCCTGCTTGCCAGCATCCTCCATCACGCGGTCGGAATAGAGGTAAACGCCCCTTTTAATTGATGCTTGGATGGTTCCTAATTAAACAGGTTTTACCTTCTGAAGGCATTTCCATTCAGAGACTTTCATTTCACCGTTTTATTCACTGATGAGAGTGGCAGCAGGTGTCGGGTAGCTTTTGGTTTTACCAGCCAGCATGTGAGAACAGTGATCACTGACCTGAAAACTGACATCAGCTCATGGATTATTCAACATAGGCCTTCTAAAAAAAGAGATGAACTGCTTCTGCACATTTCCAACGAAAGTTAATGCTCTTGTAATGAATTGGAAAGTGATATCTAACACAGTGGTTTATTTTATTTAAGGTGTAACAGGATTGTTATCGCTGTTAGATATGGGGCTCTATGAACATCCATTAGATACAACATGGACTTGTGTTTGCTGTGTGTGTTTATAGAGCTTTACAGTGCAAAAAGCAATCATTATTTATATTTTGAGGTTTGGCGTTTGTCTAACCTGTGTGATGCTGTTGTATTGACCCATTATTTATCATATGTCCCCGTCCACCGATATTGACGTACGTAAATCCAAACATAACATGAATCACAAGTTTCCTTTTGTTGATTTAACAGGTTGGTGCCACTTTTTTGGAGACGGTCGTGCGAAAGTTTGACGAGGTGTACAAGAACCCAACTGAAGGCAAAGAATGCGACAACCTAGTCTCCATTGTCGGTCACCTCTATAACTTCCAAGTGGTGCATTCAGTCCTCATCTTTGACATGCTCAAGCTTTTTGTCGGAGCCTTCACAGAGAAGGACATTGAACTAGTTTTGTTACTGTTGAGGAATGTCGGCTTCGCCCTGAGGAAGGACGACGCTCTGGCTCTCAAGGAACTCATCACTGAGGGCCAACGCAAGGCCTGCAACATGGGGTCGAAGTTTGAGGATCAGACCCGGGTAGGGCGAACAGAATGAACTCTTACGTTAACTCCCTTTCATTTGCCAGGCATCGTTAATTGCACACAGATGTTCTAGTGATTTCTACAGCATTGTGTATTTGCTCTCAGGTGCGTTTCATGCTGGAAACCATGATGGCTTTGAAGAACAATGACATGCGGAAGATCCCCGGCTACGATCCTGAGCCTGTGGAGAAACTGAAGAAGCTGCAGAGGACTCTGGTGGGTGATCTTCACAACATGACTATTTTTATTTGAAATACCCTCATTTCACTACATTAGTGAAAACAAATTTAGATTTGTAATATGTAGTGTATAGGTTGTGGTGTTATTCCTAATACTGAAAATGGTTATCGTTTTCTCACAAGATGTTATTTTCCGGTAGATTCCTCTTGTACCACCAGGTGGCCCTAGAGCACCACCTTTACAGACCCCAAAGTCCAGAGTGTTAGGGACGCTTTCATCGGCATCATGACCATTAATTGTAGCTGTTTAAACAGTTGTTTACTTCAGCATTGCTAATTTGGTGCCCTCCTTTGATTCTGTATAACTGGCGTGTGCCTCCTAAGTGCACTAATGGCTAATCCTGGGTGATTGTGCTCCTCAGATCCAGCGGCCTGCAGGTGGCAGTGACATGAAACTGAGGGTGTCTCTGGACAATCTCCTGGCAGCAGAGCAAGTGGGTCGCTGGTGGATCGTCGGCTCAGCGTGGAGGGGAGCGCCGATGATCGGCGAGCAAGGGAGCACCGCCTCCAAACCGAGTACTGCTGAAGGACAGGTAGAGTACCGGAACCACAGGAGGAAGTAATCCCAGTGCAAATCTGTGTGGAGGCTCGGCATCTTTTGATGGAAAAGGTTTATGCGCGCCATGTTGGGGAAAGCATGTACAGAAGTGATCATTTCTCATTTAGTCTGGGTTGCAACTGCTGGGTAAATTAATGGTAAAAAAAAAAATTGCCACTCATAATTTCATTTGTTGGCGCATCGTCAGTATTTTAATGCTTAAGAAGACACACAGTTTTTCCATTATCAGTCAATGCAAGTTTTAGGTCTCGGTATTAAACCTCAATACCTCAATTGTTAGAAATCAGTTAGTTGGACCAGTATAGTTTTCTGGTTAAAATACATGATCTTGTTTACTTATTCCTTGCACACATATGTCAACATTTGCTTTTGTTTGGACAAAATTTAGCATTTGAGGAGCTTGCAGCAAAACATTTATACATTTTCATAACTGTCAAAGTGTTGAAGAACTAATAAAAAATGATACCCAAGGTTTAGTCAGTATTATTTAATAATCTCAGTAATTTGATAAGTGTATTTGGCTATTTTTCACTTCACTGTTTTCATCTTTTATTCATTTCAGTTTAGTGCCAAAGTCTTAGAGCTGGCGAGGAAACAGAGGATGAACACTGAGGTCAGAAGAAACATCTTCTGTGTGATAATGACCAGCGAGGATTACATGGATGCATATGAGAAACTGCTCAGGTGTGTTATGTCTACACTGTGTCTCCATGTTAGGTTGTTTGACCAAAGACAGAAAAAGGGAAGTATGCTTATTTTAGCCCTGTGTAATGTTGAAGCAGCCCAGCTCTTAGGGTAATGTTATAAAGCCTTTTTTTGTTCTCTGTGAAGGATGGGCCTGAAGGACAAGCAGGAAAGGGAGATTGTTCATGTTCTGATGGACTGCTGTCTGCAGGAGAAAACCTTCAATGCCTATTACGCCGTACTGGGAGAGAAATTCTGCTCCAACGATCGTCGCTTTCAGGTACTGCTAAAACCCTGAGAATGGAAACTAAAACTACTCTTACACTGAACCTTGCGAATACACCGAGCCAGTTCTAAATCTCAGTTGCTTATCAACTACAACATCATCAATAAACCACTACAATCAGATTAGTACATACAATTAACAGTCATTCTCCGAGACAATTGTTTGATATGTAAACACATGAAATCGTTCTCTCAATAGCGGTAAATAGGAAAAGAAAATGTCCCACCTCTTCACCTTTTCCTTTTCCAATCCTCAAAATGTTAGGAGCTGCAAGTCGGTTTGCCTTTGTTTCTTGAAAAATGACTTTATGATTAAAACTGGGACTAATTTGTAATATTGAGAATATCTTCTCCATCTGTACAAATGCCGATGCTTAGATCAAGTAATTAGAATGATTGCCTTGAGAGAGGCAATCTCAAATTGCTTATATGAATGTTGCAACTTCAGTAAATGATAAAGGTATCTTTTTTTTAATACTCTGTATATTATGTGGACTCTAAAGATCTGGTGGAGATTACATTGTACTATAATTGAGGATTGGGAAATTAAAGTTGGAGAAGCCCTTTTATTGTACACGTCACGGTGAGGACATAGAAAAGAGTTGCATTCCTGGGTGAGTTACCGGCTGGATGTGTGTGACCACCCAGTCTCTGAAACGTTGTGTGGCCTGCTGTTCACCTCTGCAGTGTGGGAGCCTCTCACACCTCTCACCTCTGATTATTATTTGACTCAAACTGTGACTTACAAACAATGAGGGTGAGACCACACTTCCTACTTTGCTGCCAGGTAGTTCCACGGGTCCATATCAGAGACTGATGACCATTGTCCTCATCAAAGAGCGTGAACCAGAGTTGGTGGGAATGTTTGCTTTTCACATGTAAACTGGATCTGGATGAGAGGATTACCTATGCAGAGCTGGTTTCTGTTCTCTACATGTTACGCTCCTCTTTTGGGGCGCATCATTCAGTGCTGTTATGAACTCTTTCTAATTTGATGTCCTATATTCTCCATAGATGACTTTCCAGTTCAGCCTATGGGACAAGTTCAGGGAGCTGCCCAACCTTCCCAGCAGCACCTTTAACAACTTAGTTCAGCTAGTAACCCTCTTCCTTCAGAAGAAGTGTCTTTCACTCTCCATACTCAAAGTAAGTGGCATGTCTTGTGGAGGTTTTTACTATATCACATTTAAATATGTGTTGATGTTAATTTATGTAAGTCTTGATACCTATTCACCAGGGTCTCTGTGTTTTTTTCTGTGTAGGTAATAGAGTTTGGCGAGCTAGATAAGCCCACAGTGCGCTTCTTGCGTCAGGTGCTCACTAAACTGCTGAAAGACATGGAGCCTGAAGACCTCGCCAGCATATTTGGAAGGTGAGCCTGTCCATACACTGACTTCTTGGAGTTCAGTTTTCCGTGTTCCAAGTATGGGATGGTGTTTGACCTCATGGTGGCACTAGATTAAAAGGCAGGGGATGACCAGAGTCAGATGGATTCCTCCTCTGGAAACCACAAATGTCCAAATTTGAATGGCAATCCATCCAATTGATATTTCCGTTTGGATCAAATGTCCCTCTCTCTACTAGCCCGCGTCATGTAAAACTACTCATCTGCACTGCTTTGCACCATGTGAACCTCTGACATCAATGTCTTTTATTGTTTCCCATTCACCAGGATTTCAGGAATTCCCAAGTTAGGAATGCTGCGGGAGGGCTTGAAGCTTTTCATCAGCCACTTTCTGCTGAAGAAGGCCCAGTCACAGGGACCAGCTGAGCAAGCAGCGACGCTGTCAAAGCACGCTCAGGTCGCCACCAAAGCCATGGAGGCCAAAGAGGTCAAGCTCAAACTGTGAAACACTGACACACACACACACAACTACACACACACCCGAAGCTCAACAGACGTACCCGACTGTGGAACAGAAGAAGACTTTGTCTCTCAACACAAAGGATGCAAACCTACAGCTTTCTTCAAAGAAGAATAAATATGTTTTTGAAATTTTAAATGAATGTTTTTGCTAACGGGAGTCCCTTGTACATAATTGTTAAAGTTGATTTTTAAATCTGGACTATACACACACATCAGTGATTGGACTATGTATGTTATTTTAATACAGTGTGTATTAGTTCAGCTTTATTATTTAGTAATTAATAACTACAGATTTTGCTTCATAACAATTTGAGAGGCACTACCGTGGATTCTTTATGTATTTGACTTCCCAAATCTTTAATGGTGCTTTTATACTAGAGTATCACACTTTAAAAAACATTAGTCATAAAAGCCTCAATTATCATCAACATTTTGCCTCATGCTTTGACTCTTTTTGGAAAGGGAAATTTTCCTCTAACAGCTCTCATTTCTTCTTCTTCTTGTTCTTCTGCTTCTGCTTCTGCTTCTTCTTCTTCTTCTTCGATGCCTTAATGTTCTTTATCTGAGATCTCCCTCCGGGAGGCAGTGTGCTCAGCCAGAGTTAATATTATTGGGTCCGTACACCTGGAGCTATTCTTCTTGGCTTTACTAAGTCTATTTACTCTTACACAAAATAAAGCACATAATATCAAAGTCTTTCTCAGCCTTAAATGCAACTGATTAGTGAATATTTGTACGTTATCCTTTATCTGTTGATATTTCCACTTGGTGACACAAACAGGAGCAGTGAGAATAGAGAGCGCCGCGGTGGTGTCTTTCGCTCTGTGTTTACACACCCTGATGAAATGACCCAGGGGCCTTAAGTCTAGCCTATTCTGTTTACTCGCTGACACCAGTATCTGTCCGCGTGGTTAGCATAGCAGAGTCATTCTGTTACATTTGATACTTGCTCCTATTAATTAGCTCCATTGGTGCGGCCTGTATCAATCTGAGGCTGGAGACGTGGGCTGAGGTCGGGAATGGGCCACCAAGGTCAACCAGAGGAAATGTGCTTTATAGCCCACACAGGCTAACCTCGTGTTGAAGGTAGAGATGTTTTAACAAGATGTAATATTTAAGGCGCTGTGTTTGTTTTTGATCAGAAAAAGGACAAATACACTTTGGTCTTGAGTCGCCAGGGGATGTTTTTATTTGAGAAATGATGGGACGAGGAGAAAACCTTTTAGAATCTGTCAGTTATAAGGTGGAGTTGGTGGGATCAATGGGCTCACTGTGCAGTCCATACACTGGCCATTGTCTGCGGCCGTGAGTCAGCGAGTTGCCATCAGCTTTACCTGCAGGGTTTGGGTTTGACCCTCAGCTGAACTTTGATTTAGTCAGCTAAAGCAAACAGCTGAAGATAACCAAGAAATCGCTCAGTAATCCTGTTGCAAATGGCACATAATCAGTCAACCCCTGCTGTAGTTTAACGCTAATGACTGCGGGAACATTGCTAACAAGTATAGGACCACACTGTGTTTTCTGTAAAGTAAACAATGTACAGATGAGGTATTAAACCGGCCCTATCGCCCGGTAATCAAACAATACAAAAATACAAGAGCTGGAAGATGATCAAATTAGATATTGACACTAGTTAATAGCACACCCTAAATAAATACATGCTTGTTTAAGTAGGAAAAGTAGGCTGATGAAATGTTTTGTTTGCATTTGAGGAAGTCCACTCATTTTTTCGAGTCCATGCAAATACAGTCTGTGTCATGTTTATAATTTTTCATTATTGCAATATTTTTGGTCCAACAATGACTGGGGTTTTAATTCAATGTAAATAATAATAATAATAATAATAATAAACTGTTAAACATGCAGGCTATGAGATGAGTAACAAAGTAGAATCTTATTGAAATCGGATTTTGTATTTATTTATTGAAACACATTTAAAATATTTGTTCTTAATGCTAAATAGGTTTGAAATGATCTGAGTCCTGAAAATAGTGCGTGATGAGCCACGTTGTCGCTCAACGAGCCCTTTTTAAAAGGTTGTATTCATGCGAGCCCATTGCTAGTGTGGTGTGAAATGTTTCCTCCGTCTGACTGCCGGCTCGCTGTTTGCTCTCACTGCACGTTTGCACAGATCCGACAGCGCTATTAACAGTAATTCCCATGACCCGAGTTGTCTGAGCAAGGAGGAAAACACGCGTCGCTGTTCGCATCGGCGTCGAGACACAGCGAGTAAATCAACTGGGTTTTTTTCTCCATTTTTTTTTTTTTAAACCACAAGGCTTGCGCCAAAAAGTTTTTATATAAAAAACACATTTTTTTTTATTTCACATTGTTTGCACCAAGAGAGACGCTAAACAACAATTTAGCATGCACGGTGATGTCCATTTTATAAATACAGTATAGAAAAATAAACATAACATCTGCGTGATATGACACATTACGGAACACCACAAAGGACAAAATAAGGTAAAAAATATGACATAAAACTGCGGGCTATTTACTGTAGTAAGGGCTACATGATATTACTGACAAACTATCAGCAGGGAACGATTGAAAAGTCCTGAGCCAGTTTACAGCGTTTGCATATAAACCATGCAACATTTCACAGTTCACTAGTGAGGGTGATGCTCCGATTATGGATCCTGCTGCTGTATTGCTTGTTTATGACACCAAGATCATATACTCTTGACCTAAATTGTATTTTTTTTCTTCATGAAATAAAAATGCCATGGAGGTGATTTAGAGGTTGGATTACATGCAACTGCATTTTTATAGCAAAAATCCCCCCCACAGTCATTACAAATGGAGATCGCCACCTTCGCCCTTCTCCAGCTTCAAGGCTGTGGGCTTATATCACTGGTGTGATTCCTCTCGTCGTCTGAAGAGCAGTCTGACGAGTTGTACAGGAAATTGTCGCCCTCGTCGTCGTCACTGTCTTTAAAGTCTCTGATTCTGCCATTTTTTGAGTCCGTCTTGCTCTTATAGTCCGACTGTTCGAGTCCGTCCGATTTCTCCTGGCCGCCCTTGTTGCCTTTCTGCTTCTCGGCCTCCTGGGCGGCCTGCTCTTTGGCCTTCTTACTTCTCTTCCACTTCATGCGTCTGTTCTGGAACCAGATTTTAACCTGAGGAAAAGAAAATAGTTTACTGTAAGTGGTTTCAACAGGATGCTACCTGTACGTAACTATGCGTAAAGATTGCGTAAATGTCACCAGTCCATCTGACACCCTGCTATCCTGCGGTATTTTAATTATACATTGAACGCATTCCATTTTTTGCAATCCCTTGAAACCAAAGGGAACAAAATATTAACGGCATGGCCTAACTGCCATTTGCCCAATGGCAAATGTAGACAATGGTGAGATCAGAAAAGTACTTAAGTCTCAAATGGGAGGATGCGTTGGTCTCAAGAAGGAGATTTTATTATCATTTCTCACTTATTTTCTGAAAACTAAACCAATTTTAATAATAACAATTTGTACCTTTTTAAAACAAACATCGAATCCTATTAAAAAAAAGAGACATTACCTGCGTTTCTGTCAGCATGAGGGATGTCGCCACTTCAAAGCGCTTCGGTCGTGACAGGTACTTATTCAGTTTGAATTGATGTTCCAGCTCCAGTAGCTGCTGACTTGTGAATGCAGTTCTTGGTCTTCTGCACTTGCCAAGCAAGTTAGACTGAGCTTGAGCTGCAACAATCAACACAAAAGATAAAAACATCAATACCACATACTTAAAAAAAAAACGAACAGTCTTCTTATGGCTGATTATAAAATAACCAGCTCTAGTATTGTAAAGGAAGGAGGGTTATGGTGTAATAAAATATAATTATATATCTGCTCCCTGCTTAAGCAACAAGGTCGTCCACTTCTGAATATCTCCATAGAGAAGCTATTTGCCACTCCATTTTGAACAAATCTGTTAAAACGAGCAGAGACAAAAAGGTAGTATCTGGTGAGCAAATAGCATGTCAACTGTGGGTTTCACACCACTCTGCGACTTTCCCACTGTCCATTATCTGTCCATTTTAGTTCCTCTTAGAAAAACCATCACTCTGCAGCCTCAACATTCAGAAGAGGGTAATGTGTGAGGGAAAACGTGCCTCATAAATATATTAAAAAACGACTTTATTTCTATGCAAAATAATAATGTCATGCATGCCTTATAGGTGTCTTTAGCACAGTGACAGAATATGTCTTGAAGCAGGATTATGCAACATCCTTTTTTGAAATATATTTATGAGCAAACCTATAAAGCAGGCTCTTTGGGTACCATCGCACATGTTTAAATCAGACTGGCTCACCATGCAAAATATGCATCTATTATTAGTATTAATAATATTATTATATGACTTATTTGGAGTGAAAAAAAGGCACAAAAAAAGTCAAAACATTTAGTTATGAAACAGCTACTCACAATTAAAGTCAGACATTTTGGGCAGCATCATCCCGGCCGTGGAGACCCGGAGCCAGTGGTCCAGCTGGAAGGTGCTGGCTGTCAGTTTGATGGGGTCACTGTGGTGGTGGTGATGGGAGCCGTGTGGATACGGGTAGGACAGGGCAGGGTGTTGGCCTGCGAGCGCTGCCGCGGAGTAGGTGTACATGGGATGGCCGTAGAGAGCCTGTGCGGGGATCCCGGTGCTCTGCGGATGTAATCCAACCATGCTGTGCGGACTGTTGAGGAAACCCGGTTTAGGAATCAACCCGCAGCTGGAAATCCTCGGCGGAGACGGCGTCTCGTTGCGTAAAGAATCGACACTGGTCAGCTCCGTGGCTGCCACACTTCCAGACGACTGGATGGAGGAGGACAGGGAAGTCACAAGCGCCAGCGGAGAGGTCTGCACCTTGGGGGTATCGACTGCCAGAAGAGCGTCAATGCGAAAGTTTTTAGATTTCTCCATCGGGCCCCTCGGTGCGCGTCTCTTGGTCGCTTCTGCGGAGGAGGAGAAGTCACTGGCGGTTTTTTTTTCCACCTCTCAAAAGTTATGATGTGGTCCGGAGTGTGAGAGAGGAGCTCGGTGTGACACTTAGTCCCTGTCAGGTCGTGGCGATTGGTGCAGCCGTCTGCAGGGGGCGGTCCCAAACGTCACAGCGCCTCTCTGCTCTAATCACGGTGTGGGCTGCCTTGGTGCTTTTATAGGTATTGCTATTACAGGAAAATGACGCAAACGTTGGAAATAAACCTCAAGTTTTTTGATCAATTATGACTGAATGTTGTGTTTTTGCTAATAAAATGCAGTTGGTCTGTCTAGTTACAGGTTCCAAGGTGACCAAGGGAAGACGTTATTCGGTTTATGATTACAGGGTGCGGAACATTTCGGTGGATTGGCTTACTGTATCCATCACCAATTGGACCAAGGTCACAGGAACAGGTAACATTTGATTAATCATCGGTAGCCAAAGCACTCTAAATTGTTCACCATATCATTTTTTTTTTATGAAAGATGAAAATCCAGATCATTTTCCTCAACTGTTTACTGTCGTAAACCCAGAATGCCATTGTAATTAAACAATAGTGTGCTCTATCTTGGAGCTGTTATGGTTAAAGTGAGACTAGTAGATGGTGATGCAATATTTTATTGAACTCCAACCTGAAAACTGCAAATAAAAAAAAACATCTTATTTTTAACAAATAAGAAACAGTAAATGGCAATTCAGTTCAAAAGAATGAGTGTTGAATATAAAACTGAATTTAACGCGTAAGATGGTGTGACAGGCTATCAGGCTATTGGATTTAGATGTGGCGAATAAATAAATAGTCCTTTAAAAGAATGAAAGCTTGCGCAAAAGGGAACATCTTGAGCCGAAGCACCTCGTGAGGCCAACAGGGAAATTTAAGTAAAAGCTCTCCTTCTGTCGCTCCGAGGCTGCGAGTGACAGACGCGCACTGGCCTGCTGTAATGGAGCTGTGGCACCAAATTGATGAGGTTGAACCCTCGATGCTTCTACCGTCATACATCAGCAAACAGCGTGTTGTTTCCAGTCCCGTGCAGCTCATGAGATTTTCTTCGAATAAGCCTTACGTTTTGGCCCCTGTGTGAAAATATTTCTTGCTAAATCCAAAACTATCATAAGGCAAGCAACGGGGTAATCTTTTTTTCCCCAGAATAAACTAAGAGCAGGTGTCGGAATAAGTCACATTCACGCCAAAATATGGGAGCAACAAGCGGCCAAAAAAAAATTCGTAATTGAAAGAAGTGAAGTGTGATGAGGAGGGAGATGTGGATAATAGGCCCGTGGCTCCGGGTGACTTCGGTCTAATAAGCCACTTAAAGTTAATGGAAGAGGAGGTCAAAATGAGAATTATTGACACCCAGTTGCCCTTAACCTGTCTACCAATAAAGCTGATTAGTTTTTTGTCAATTCATCAGCTAACCGCACTCCTGGGACGTTTATTTGCTCGGGGGAAATCAACAAGTCAGCAGGTAGTTTTCAAGTAAAGGATCGCCATTTAATTGTGGACCTTGATGATCATGACCAATTACAGAATGATAACCGGGAGATTGATGTAGGTGGGACGTGGGCCTGTCGGGAAACGTGAAAGAAAAGAAAAAAACACAGAAGGGAGACACAGAGAGTCAAGAGAGTCAAGTCACTCATATGCTTTACGTTCACACTTATTCATGTGGGGAAATGGTGCAAATGCTGATCATATAGTCCCAAAAATGATCAGACGCTCCCGTTTTTGCATTGACAAATTGCCTTAATGTTTTTGAAATGAGCTTTTTTATATATATTATTTGTAATATATTTATAATTCACCTTTCTCAATTTTAATGCCCAAAAAAAATCAGGAAATTTCAGGAAAAACTGAATTTGCACAAAGGATGAGAGGGGGGTGAGGGCGCGTGGGATATTGATATTAAAATTGTTATATCGTAAAGGGCTACATAAACATCTTCCTCTCTAAAGAGTCAGTAATGAACGAGTCGCGGGAAGTCTTATTTTGTAGTTGTCGCTTCAATTAAAGGTATTTTACCAGCCTCCTGTATGATTATTATAACAGCTGGACTCTCCATCGCCACGCGCCCGCGCTGCCTCTTGTCCCCACTGCGGGTTTAATTTCATTAAGGGGCCCGCATGAATATTTCTATTAAAGCAGCGGTGAAATATGGAGCCATTTAGTATTGGCCTTCACCGATCACCAAGATTTATCGCTCCTTTTCATCACATCTATGGGAGAGAAAATTAATAAGGCACCCAAGATGGAACCGGACCCTAAAACCTTGGTCTTTCCTGAAAGCTGTTAATTTGCTCTGTAATTACTTTTACAATTAACTAAAATACAAATCAAAGTGACAAATCGGGATAGTTTATATATTAATTACCTTCGGTAAATGTGTTCATTATGAAAAGGCAATTCAATGGGACCTGCACTGTCTCTTTTAATGTCATGAATACCTTCAGTTAAATTGGCACAAATTGGCCGCTTCTATGAAATGTGTAAAAGTGCTTTTAAAAACATTTGTACCTCATGATCTTTCTCTCTCTCTCAATCTTATGTCCCATGGGCTGCATCATCTATGTCCTAATATTAATGTCAATATGAGATAATTACAGCACAGAGAGAGACGTATTTCTCGAAAAGAAACATCTTAATCCCAAACTCTTTATGAAATTCGATATTGCTGGTTAATTTGTCTCAGACGTGTTATCAATACTCTTTAAATGAAGAGTATAACACGTGAGCCTCCAATATTATATATGGGCCTTGTCCCAATCAGATCCTATTGATGAGATAATTTGCCTGTTTCTCGTGCTCATTCCTTTAAAACCTGTATTCGTTTAGCCAATAAAAAGCCCGATGATATAAAGCATCAGTTGGTTGACAAAAAGATTAAAGACTGCAATTTTACAACTATAAATACTTGCACTACTAATAATGATAATACTATTTGTATCCCATAAATACTTATATATGTCTACACAATGTGCACCATTATCAAACCTATTTTAAAGCACATAATATAGAGTAAATATAAAAAAAATGTAATGTATTGAAACACATTAATCTTGTTATATTGCAATTTTCTTTGAGATGTAGAAGCTTGTGGTTGACTTGTCCATTATATCCCAAAAATAATTAAGAATCGTTGATCCGTCTGCAGCTTACTTATCAAAAATCTCAACATGAAGGCAGGCATTATTGCACTTATTTTTGATTCTGCAGACGCTAATGCTGCAACATGGTAAAGTAACACTGTTAAGCATTTGTTAAACTTCAAGGGCATATTTAAGTTTTTACATTTCTTTGACTTGGTAGAAAGTTATTGATCCATGTTGGTGTTGGAATGTCCTGTTTGGAAGAATTTTGTTTTTAAATATTAGCCCATTTCATATGCATCAAGTTTTAAGCTTGCTTGTTGTGCAATTGTATTAGATTCAATTTTATTATGTGTAAACATATGTGTATATTTATATATATATGATACACAATTTAAAAAACATTGTCTCTGTTTTGAAGACTGACTTATGCATGATATCAGAAATAGATCTTCTACTACCGTTAATAAAAATCATCATGTATACCTTTTATCATCTTCCTGTGTAATATATTATGTTGATATGTGACAGAGTCTCCCAAAAAAATCATAAAAAGCATAGATTACCATCACAGATTACAACGTTATAATGTTAATTGTCATATGCACAAAACATAACATTACAAAAAAGGCCTTATAATAATGATACTGACTCTGCAGGATCCTTCCAAGACCTCCAGCTGTGTGCAGACTCTTAAGAGGTCAAAGGTTTATAAAAATAACATAATCAAGATGAACATATAACTAAGAAATGTAAAACAAGGGGTCCTTGCGGTAGAATTATATTGTCCGTATCAGTTTAAATATTCTAAATATAACTAAATGTAACTGTGATCAGTGTGCGTTGGCAGGAGATGTCTTCCCTCTCGTAGACTGTATTGGTTCAAGGGCTGACCCTTGTGGTATACCACATGTTGATGAACACATCCACATGAGGAATTTTATTAGTTAAATAAAACAACAAGTCCAGTACATTGAAAAAAATGCTAAAACTCATATAAACCATATGTGAATAAGGTCAGCAAACAGTAAAAAATAAATAAATAAATAAATTCAGTTAAACCCTGTAAACCATTGTTTACGTAAGATCACCTTTATTAGATTTTTCTTAGTTGTTTTTGCTGGCATGGCCACTGATGTTTGGGTTTGATTTGACTGGTTTAGTTATCACATTTCAAAAGGTAAATCAACACATCAGTGACCAAATCAAGGAATGGAACATTGATATTTTTTATGAGCACTAATAAGTAGTTTTTGTCCACATTGGCTATAGTTTAATAAGACATTTAAAAATGAAATGTTAGTAAGTCAACATGGAGAAGTCCTTGAAGTTCTCAAAGAAGTGGGAATGTGAACATTCAATTCTATGACAACCAAGCAAACCCCCTCTAGCCCTGGTAAGATTATTTTGTTCACTTCTTTTTATTTTTGTATTTAATTATGTTTTTTTTTTCCAGCTGTGTAACAATGGTCCTATGAAACAATGGATTGTGTCGTTAAACGATGATGGTGTCACAATTACTTCTGTGTAAAGAAGTAATTACCTACCTTTCGTCAAATATACCGGATTTGACCCCAGAATAGAAATGTCCAGGTTCACTAGTAAGCATCCGTCCACTCATGCTCTATAAAATATTACACCAACAAGCATCTATATGCTTATGTATACAATGGAAAAATATAATAAAATTGTAATTATGAAACCAGTGTAAGTATTTTAACGTGGTGTATCTCTTTAATCTTAAAAATGAGGCCGACGTTACCACTTACAGAACATTCTCCATGCATCTCGGTGAGAGGCGGGTTTATGTGGTATATTGGCATGAGTTTCGTCCAATCAAGTCCTCGGAATGGCCGGAACCGGAAACAGTTAAGTTATCTGTTCCCTGTGTTGTGTTGATTTCTAGAGAGAGAGCAGGAAAAGAAGACTTGACGTTTGGATTAACCTAAACTGCCTTTTCAGTGTTACTGTCCCCGTCTCACTCCATAAATCAAAAGTCAAAGGTAAACGCTTCTAATTCTCAGATGAGTCACCTGTAATATGACCCGATGTCAGAAAGAAAAGGGAGAGGAATACACCCCCGTAAAGTTAGCCTCTCCTCAGTGCTTAGCTCCTCTGGTAGCTAGCCGTAACGGCAACTAAATCAAGTTTTTCACAAATATATGAATCGGCACTACGACACATCATCAATAAATGGTTTGTTACGTGCTGTCCCCGTAGCTGCTTGGTGTCAGATCACATAAACGGCTGCGTTTAGCTCCTGACAGCTGCTGAGTCATTAGCTAGCTAGCTAAGTGAACCGGTTAGCTAACTATTGTTGCAACCAAACTGAAGCTGTCAGCCGGATAACGAGCTGAAGTTAACCTCCCGTCTTGTGGTTTTAACGTGGCCCATGTTTTCTCGTTCACGACTGTTTTTTATTTGTCATATAATTTACAAACAGCAAACGCAGGGCACTTTGCTCTCATGGTGGAAGAATCGATTAGCGTTAGCCCAATTTAATTGCTATTAAAATTGGAGCCAGATCACGAGTCGTCGGTTCATTTTTGTGTCATTTAATTTCAGTGTTTGCGTTGCCCTCAAGCATCAACGTTATATAATCACTGCCATTTCATTTTCTCTTTCAGCAATTCGTGGAAACCTCTGAATCAGTCAATGGGAAAAATCTAACAATGTTTAGCTTTGAGGGAGATTTCAAGACAAGACCCAAGGTGTCACTTGGAGGAGCAAGTAAAAAGGTAAACTGGAGTGAAATGAATCGGGGACAAAAGTGTCAAGACACGTGCTGTTCTCTCACAGACCTGTGCTTAAGTGACACTCATAGCGCATGCTATTGTTTTATAGTGTTTTAAGGTTTTCTTGTCTTGTTTTTCAGGAGGAGAAAGCTTCTCTGCTGCACCGCACTCAAGAAGAAAGACGAAAAAGAGAGGTGACTAACAAGCTGTTCTTTTGAAAGATGCCTTAATGCTGTGTGCACAATAACAAATCAGTTTTGCTACCATTTTGCAATATCAATTTAAAATAGTAATATTTAGTTAGGTTTCAAAATTGTCTGGTCTTAGTCTATTTTGGTTTCATGGTCAAAGATTGTGCATTCTAAGGTTTGTACTTTTATTACTTAGGATGAAAGAAAACGACTGAAGAATTCCATTATCATTCAGTCCTACATACGTGGCTACCAAGACTTGAAACGACAGGTAAGTCTGCAAGCACGAGACATACCTCTTTTATGAGGTTTATTTTATTACTGCAAGAATCAAATATTCAGTTTGGGAATCAGAAATTGTATCCGTATCATCAGAGAAAATGAAGGAACAAGGAATTTAGAACCGGTACAACAAATGATGTAGGTACTGGTTAGTGTAAGTAACTAACATAAGGGGTTTGGCTGTTAAACATTAAGTATTGTGAGCCTAATTTTACTTAACATGTCCTTACTGGATTCCAATGACATGTCCCTGCTTTCCAAATTGCAATCTTTATTTGTCTACTTTTAGTACATACTGCAGCTGCCCCTTCAAAGTGCGTGCTGTTGGATGCAGTATGCGGTCAATTGGGCCATACTACTTTGTCGTAACAGTGCACCTTGCACTTTGATCTCCCTGCACATACTGTATATGTGCTGTGAAGATGTTTGTGTGTCAAAATAGTCAGAAAAGCATGCTGGCTTACAAACTGTAAATTGTGACCAGATGCAGAAGGACAACCTGCTTTTTTTGCATTTGACATTTTTGGACATACTAAATCTTTTTCAAGCACACTAAATAGTTTGGTAGAATGGGTATTGAAACGCACAGTGTTTGTGTCAGCTCTCGCACATGAAACCCTTAAAATGCAGGTGGCTTGTGAAAGGTGCGCTGCCTGTCTCATGATCTTGAAGATGCTTTGGAGCCTGTGGTTGGGTCAGTGGGTCAGTCTATCTTTCTTCTATCTTTCGTTTTAATGCACATCTGTCAACCTGGCGCAGCTTGCCCAAACATCAAATCAGGAAGTCTGATGATAAACCATTACTTTGCCATGTGGTTGATTCTCTTTTTTTTGTATTGTCCATCAACAGTAAGGTTTTGCCAAATGTGTGTGCAACTAGTCATTTGCAGTCAGTGGCAAAAAGAAAAGAAGAGGTTGTCTTACTTTTAAAAAAAAAATAATTTGTTTTTCCTCAGTTCTTGCTTATTCATGGTCATATTACCCAAAGTTAAGTATTTAATTAGTTTATCGGAACTCCGATAGTTACCATAAACATAAATTCAATGCTCAAACCAAGACCGATTGCTGTCTTAGCTTAATAGATAAACATGGGAGCCGGACTTTTGACATGTTTCATAATCACAGTCCAAAAGAGACACTCATTTTTTTCTGCTTATTGTAAAAACATTTTGGTTTGTGATATCTTTTAAGACATGGTACTATTTTCTGACCTTTTGAGCCATTGAAAATATGAACTCTGGCTGATTATCCCAACCAGGCAAGTGTGTTATATGTGTGATATTATTCAAACAAGTCTGTGTGAACAAAGCATTTGCAGTATGTGACCTTTTAACTTTTTCTTCCAGTATGCCATCCAGAGGGCCAGATTTGACGAGTGCGCCGGCCAGACGCAGGGAGGGGGGGCTCCACGTGTCTTGGACGGTCCTGGTCTTTGCCTCTTATCTAGACAACTCATATTTTTCTATAGACAAAGTGTGGATGCACATAGATTGGTGAGGATTAAATATATCTCCTTTTTTTTAAAAGTATATTTATTATTTCACAGATTGCATTATAGTCAGAGAGGTTGAATGTACATCTTACAAATACTGTCTGTTTGTGTCTTCATAAAGATATGGTTGTGCCAGAACCTGGTGAAACACAACACTCAGTTTGTGAAACTGTTGGTCGGCCCACAAAGACAGACATGTATGTTTCAGATCAAGAGGATCTTAGGATTCTGCTGCAGGTACAGTACCCAAAGATGACAAGAATGGATTCCTATTTTTAGCTGCTGGATGCATAAACACGTCACACTAAAGCTGCAGTTGTCACTATCTCACCTGTCCCTCTTTTTTTCTCCCCAGACTCCTACAGAACTGCAGGGATGACAGTTTAAATGTGACGGTTCCCATGCGGATGCTAGAAATATTTTCTTCAGAGAAAACCTATTTTCCCGTTATTCCAGAGGCTAACTATGTAGCGTCATTACTCGAGCAGATTTTGCACTATATGGTACAAACAGGTATGTGAAATATAATCAGCATTGACATTTTGTTGTGGCTTTGATTGAGGAAATGCATAACTGATTGTTGTGTCAGTTTTGTGGAGGATTAAAACAAATGCAATATTGCAAACAATGACCTTATTCCAGCCTGTGTAGCACAGATACAAATAAACTGTTCATGGCCTGATTGTCAAACATTGAGGGTTGTAGAGATGAGGAATGTGTGTAAATATCACTTGGTCTGAAGTGTGTTTAACTACTTTTATCTGCACACGGGCAGTTCCTGCTCTTGCTGGCACTCGAGTTTATACAGTGCTGTGCACAGGTCAATGACTCATTTCAACAGTACTGTTTTGAAATGATTCATACTCGACAACATGAAACATCTTGTTTAATTTTCGGGCGCTATGTCAACTGTAATCAGATGTATGTTCATGTAAAGTCTGTAATTATGTCATAAGCAGGTTTTAAAAGTGAGCTTGTGTCTGGACATCCTTTGTGAAATTTTGTCTCAATCTGTGCTTTCTCTTCAGGATACTACAGGTCGCTGTATATTCTTGTGAATCACAGGCTCCCTTCCAGTCTGGAGTACAGTGACGCTCCTTCTATCCCTATGGCAAGCACACTGTTGGAGCACATCCTCAAACCTCTGCACTTTACCTACTCCTCCTGCACAACAGGCGCAAGGTACAGCACCAGACTGCAGTAACTGTCAGATCAGGGTGTGAACACGGATGGTGGCAGGAGCGTTTTGCAAAATTCAATACCAAAACTTACATCACAAGTTTTTCTTTTATAAAACAATACAAATAATTATGGGTCACCTGTACAAAGTTCTTCACCAAAAATCAATTTTACTGCTACTTAGTTATTGCTTATTAAGAGGTAACTCCAGAGGCTGCTGCTGGGAAGCGTCACAGTGCCATACTCAAAATCACAAAGAGAAGTTGCTCCAGAAAAATGCGACAATAATCAAATGAAACATTAACATAACTAGCAACAAAGACTGATGGATAACCTTCTACTCAAGTGTCTATTAGCAATGACCTTTTGGTTAGTTACTTGTACAGTGCCGCACTGCTGACCTTGTTGTGTGACCTTCCTCTGGAGGAGGCAAAAAAGCAATTTTATGCCTTTAACATTTAATAGAGTATTGCATAGTAGTATGGTAATAATTTAATGATGAACATAAATATGACTTTTGTCCCAAATAATTTCCTTTTGAGCTCAGAGAAAACACAATGGCGTCATGGCAAGAAAGGCAAGTCTTTGTCTCTTGTAAGTTCTTTAATAATCATCCATTAAACTGTTCAGACAAGCAGCAGTTTTTGTCCCCTCTAGTCAGTGGTTTCAGCAGTAATTGCTGCAGAGACCAATTTACAACAAGCCATAAAAGACCCCCAGACTCGCTCGCTCGCCAGAGTGCAGAATATCAAACTGTTTGCTCTCAGTTTCAGACATTCTTAATAACAAACGACAGGCGACTTCTTTTCTTCTTTGAAGAAAAGCAAGGCGGGAGTGAGAGAAACTTGTGTACACACTGACTCTCACAGCTAATTATCTGACTTGGCCCACCAGATGTGTGTGACTGGGCCACACAAAGCAGCTCTGTTTGGAGACACAATATTGGAGCACTCACACAGCAGAAAGAGCAGGGTGACGTTACACCACTCTCTCGTCTTAGCTAATTTATGTGTGACCATTCAGTATTATGATTCATGTAATTGATTTACTTATCTCGTGTCCGTTTGTCGTCCCGCAGGCAGTTTGTATTTGCAGCCTTTACTAAGGAGTTCATCTCTCCACCGTTCACCGAGCAGATCTTTCACTTCTTTATCCCGGCGCTGTCGGACGTCCGTCTCTCGTTCCCATTTGAGGCCTTCCTGAGCTCCCTCCAGGTCACCATCGGCTCCTCCTCAGCAGCACAGATTCAGGCGCCGTGGCTGTTTTACTTTGTCCTCTCTGCAGGGGAGAACTGTTTAGGTGGGTAATACAGTTTATGTGTGAAGGCCAATACATATGTATATAAATATATATATATGGCTCATGTGAAGTAGAAGCTCTGATTGATAGAGGTGGCTGCTGCTGTGACTTCATGTCACAATCATACCACTTTTTACACTCAGTGAAACTGTGCAATACTGTCATATTTGTGTGCCTTATTTTGTTTGTTTTATTATACTATAACATTTATAGCTATGTTTATTCCTAATTCGAATTTTTACCTTAAGTTTATTGTAATTCATTCTGTGTGGAAGGAGGACCGAGCAAAATAAGCTTTTCGTTGTACGAAGTAACTTTGTTATCTGTGTATATGACAATAAAAATATCTTGAATCTTGAATGAAGATAGGAAAAAATGATGTGTGTGTTGGCAGGCTCTCTATCAGAGGAGGGTCTCCTGCTTTACCTCCGGGCTCTGCAGACGCTACTGCCGCTGCTGCCCGTGTCAGAGAGCAGCAGCAGGCCGGAAGTTACCAGCGACTCAGAGGACGACGATGACGCCGGCATCCATCCAGCACCCAAGCAGGTACGTTGTATACTGTACACACAGACATATATGTACACACAACATGGTCCTGGAGTTCAAATATTAGAAGCCATATTAGTGTTGTTGATGAACTGGGCACATAATCAAAATGATTAATCATATTTCATTTTCCAGCGATTATGAAGATAAGCTAATTCCGTTTCCCAATGATGCTCTCCTTTTAGTTTTTTTTTCTCCTTATTTGTGTTTCAAATGTAGCGCTCCCCTTTTAATTTACAGCTGTTTTATATGGATATGAAAGTTGTCCCATTTTTATATGTTTGAGTACAAGAAGTAAGTGTTTAGGTAATTACAATTAAAGCACAGTACAATAGTCTGTATGTGTAAAGATATTCTTTGGGTGGACAATTTTAATTTATTGTTAAATCTTTTGTTAAAAGATGACCCAAAATAAATGAATGGATAAAAATGGCAAATATCTTTACTCTGTGGCAAATCATTTTCCGTTTTTCCCAGTCTTCCAACCCACATGTGTTTCCTTTTCCATCAGGATGACAGTAGAATCTCTGTGCAGCTGATCACAGAGGAGTGTGTCCACAAGCTGGACACGAAGCATCAGACTAACGCCCTGTTGAACCTGGTGTGGAGGGATTCGGCCAGCGAGGAGGTTTTCACCATGATGGCATCCATCTGTCACACACTCATGGTTCAGCATCGCCTCATGGTGCCAAAAGTCAGGTACAAATACAGAGACCCATTGTTACTTTATCGTGGCAAGGACAAGATTATCTAGTATATTCATCAAAAATAGCAGAGGCTGGAGGCATACTTCCCTAATTTGAATAAAATACATTTAGTGTTTTACATTTTGTAACTTTAACCACAGTGTGTCCCGCAGTGTTTCTGAATCCAAACATGGAAACAAAAGCGAGGCCCTTTTTTCCCATTTTTATTTAATATTCAAACATTTTACACGTCTCGTGGAAATCAGCATTGTGCTCAAAGAGCTTGTTTGCACACCTACCTGATTGAGAGGAAAACTGTGTCTTTATGTGTTTCCGCGCTGTAAGCAGTAATATAAATAACGGTGAAGTGAGGCAGGCAGTTATCAGTGGTCCACACCCACTGGCATTTACAACCGGCAAAGGAAGCCGGGATGTCAGGAAAGCTGTCAGTTCTGGATGAGGGCAATTACCCTTTCTCAGGTTGATTACATTAGAGCCAGGATGTCAGAGGTGGTGTGTGTGTGTGTGTGGGTGTGGGTGGGGTTGGGGGTGGGTTGATGCATTGACTGATGGGAGGTGATCTAGACTGAGCTTCGTGGAGGGTAAACCTGCTCTAGTTAATTATTAGTGTAGCCAGTTGCTGCTAGTTGATTTAAATGTGCGGTGTTGGGATGTTGAGGTATGGACATTCATAACACGATTGCAACTCCATCCTGCTTCTTTTGAAGCTCGAGCATACACAAAACAATGCGTAAAAAGACGAGCACATATGTGCTTCCTCAGTAATAAAAAAATGAACTGAACACTCAAGTCCAATGGTTAACTAGTCATTTTGGAATATTCCTTACAAACAGTTGAAGAGAATATAGAGCAATTTTAGTGTATATTCCCCCCCCCCCCATTCCCCTTATTTTATTTATTTTTACGGCTTCCTCCTTCTCTTCGCTTTTACCATAAATCCCGCCCTTCGTCTTCCATCATTATTGGATATCTGTACAAAATAATTAGCTCACTGAGAAAGATTAATCACTGCGGGAGTGGACGGGATAGCTTTACAAGAGGCTAAGGGGAGCAAATTGCATCCCTGCCTTGATTTACTGCTCTTACAGCAAAAAAAAAAGAGAAGCTGGCCGGTCGTCCAGCTAGCCCGGCACACTGCCTTTTTAATAAATATGTAAAATGTCTCATGAAGTTAATTTTCTTTAGAGGACAATTTAAAAAGCTGTACAATGATTCGCGAGCAAAATTGATTTTTGATTGGTTTGCAAATTGTACTTGCCGGGTTTGTGAGCATAGTGCAACTTCACTTTGTTTAGTGTTGGATATTTGGTGTAGTTTCCCTTTGATAGTCTGGTTTCGACTCACTGTAGCACTCTGTTGCTAACGGGGCTCGCTCTGATGGAAGTGAGCGCAGATGAGCTGCTATGGTCCTTCATTTACTTTTGAATGGTAGCTGTGATTTTTGTGTTGTCGTGAGATAATGCTGTTGATCATCTCAATACAGAAGTCTACTAAACAAATGTGTATTTAGGTGGAAACTCGCTTGTTGAGTCTTTACGGCATCAGATCTGACTCGAGCTGCGCTGCTATTTTTTTCTGCTGAATAGAGATTCTTTCATTACTGTAAAATGAAATGATCGGGATGTGATTCATCAAGCTGCTTTACACATGCACGTGCACACACACACATGCACAGGCAACCCCTTTTGATGTCTTGACTTTGTTTATTAGTGGTTCATTCCATGATTGAAATGGGGGTTTAGGTTCTCTCAGGCTGTAAATCAGCGTGTCAGCTGGCATTTAGTGCTTTGTTTCCCATTTCAATCAAACACCCGCATCACTTGTTATGAGCCCGCAGCACTACTCCTCGCTTCTCTCCCGAGCCTTGTAGTACTGACAGATGGTGTGTGCTCGGCACAAACCATTTTTCAAGCCGTATTGAGGGTTGTCTGACACTCGGCTACTAATGCTCATTTCCATTTTCAGGAGTTTTGAATGAGTTTTGGTAGATTGAATGGTGGAATGGGGATTTGAGCATTGACATTGAGATGAAAACGATCAGCAAATTTAGGATTGCCTTTTGCTCTCACTCTACTTTCTTCTCTCTTCTAGTCTCTTAGCTCTTTTTTTTCTTCACTGACCTTTACTCCTCTCCTTTCCTGAGGAAACATGATGCTGCCCTATTAAATGCAAGCGTCCTTATAGGTGTCAGCACTGTCACTCTTAAACAAGGGCCCATTATATGCAGGGGCACTTTATTTTGCCTTTTAGCTTACTTACCACATTATTGTCACCTGTACTTACCCTCTGTGTGAAGAGCCATGCAATTTAGGAGTACACACACACACACGCACGCACACACACTTGAACAAAGAGCAGCTTCACACCTTGGTGCCACAGCCCGTTGAGTGCAGAGCGACTATAGCAAGGTATGTGGGCCCTCCTTAGTGTTATCATGTAATTCACTGTGAGTGTGGAAGCATGCTGGCGCTGCGGGGTCACAGCGAGGGCCAGGCTTCCCCTCCTCCTCCATCCTCCATTGTCTTGCTCCCTTTGCCATTAAGTTAAATGGGGCTCCAGCAGGAAGCCAGAGGGCTGTTTATGACCCGAGCTGGGTATCCTCGCCAGCAACTAGTTTACTAATGGAAGGTGCCTCGCCTAAATAAAGCTTAATGGCTCATTTAATCTCTTTTCGGCCCTTACAAGGTATAAAACGGGAGAGAAGGACGAAGAACATTCTATGAGGGAAATGTTGGTTAACCTTACGGGCCCTTTGGTTAACAGGGCTAATTTAACAATCTCAACATAGCAGACAGATTGACGGGAAGGCATTTTACTGTTGTTCACACTAATTGTGTCATCTGATTTAAAAATAGCTCTATTACTCATGTTGCCTTGTTGATGAGCGCTGCATCCTTCATCAAAAAACATGTTTACATTGAATGTATGTCTCTGCTTCCCTGTTCTCTACAGACTTCTGTACAGTTTAGCTTTCAATGCACGTTTCTTGAGGCATCTCTGGCACCTGATCACTTCCATGACAACAAAGATGATCACTGGGTAAGCTAATTGGAAGCAGATTATTGGCAAATGAATCTTTATGTGACAGCATATGACTCATACGTTCTGCCTGCCCCATCAGCTCCATGGTGCCGCTGCTCCAGCTGATCTCCCGAGGGTCTCCCATGTCGTTTGAGGACTCCAACCGCATCATTCCCCTTTTCTATCTCTTCAGCTCCCTCTTCAGCCACTCGCTCATCTCCGTGCACGACAGCGAGTTTTTCGGTCACGAAATGGAAGGTTAGTTAACTTTGTCATCTGTTTAACCTCTTAAATGTTTTAAATACGATATTCAGAAATAACATTTTTTTTTTATTTTTTTTTTTTACAATCAACACTTGAAATGATGTAGGCACTTGCAAATGACACGGTAGTACAAAATGTAAACTTTCATGACACGCGTTATCAATGATAACTGTCATAAGTGCTGTGCAGAACAGTGGCTTTTAGCTAGCCAGTGGAGCACAATAGAGACTCGCATGCATCAGTGCGCACACGCAGCCAGAGAGGCTCGATTACAACACATAGAGGAAGCTCAGTATGCCATTACTCCACTATATGTTTTCATAGCTAATAGTTGTTTGTTGCTATTAATACTCTATGCTATTAATATCGTATTGCACTCTTCAGCTTTTTACTCAGTTTTGACAAATTGATCCATTGTTGGGGGATTGCTGCACGTTATGAATGTGGGACACATGCCGCTGGAGCTCCACTCGTCTTTTCCCTCCCATTTCCCTCATTTGTTGATTTTAGCAAAAATATTAATCGCTAGTTGCTTTCAGCAGTCACACGCTGTCTTGCCGCCATGTAAATGTGAAAATCAATATCTGTAAAAGACCGAGGACGTTCTCCCTCTCAACAGGTCAGACGCAGTCCTCCATGATGCCCTTCACGCTGACAGAGCTGGTGACTCTGTCTCGCTGTCTGAGGGACGCGTGCCTGGGAATCATCAAGCTGGCCTACCCCGAGACCAAAACGGAGCACTGCGAGGAGTACATGGCTGCCTTCCGCAGTGTGGGCGTCAAGACAAACACTGCGGTTCAGCAGCGGATCCAGGCCGAGCAGAAACGCTGGGTACAGCTCTTCAAGGTAACGTATAAAGCTGCCCACTTGTACCAGCTGAATGTGCATCTAGTCTTTTAACTATTTGTTAAGCAAATGATGTTTGGTAATAACGCATAGCACACAATTTGTTTTCTTTGGGGCCCATGCTGCCCTGAGGGATTCAACTCCCTGTTAATTACATTTCAAAGTTTGAGTGAGGCGGAAAGCTTTTGGGTGAGTTGAGAGTTAGTTGTCTATTTCCACTCTGAATGCAAATAATGGATCCAAAGACATTGAACTTGTAATAGCAAACATTTAAATTTGTGTGTGTGTGTGTCGCAGCTTGATGAGGCCTTAGTTGTGTGCCAAGATCGACCAAATGTACATGAAAGGAGATATTAACAGGCATTTTTTTTGGGAATTATGCAAAGAAATATATCTTCTTTGTAATCTAGAGTGTGTGTGTGTGTGTGTGTGTGTGTGTGTGTGTGTGTGTGTGTGTGAGTGTGTGTGTGTGTGTGTGTGTGTGTGTATATATATACTCACACACTTTTTCAATTCAAACACACAGACGCCTGAGTCATGGGAACAGTTTGCTTTTTTTCATGCTGTGCCAAACATGGGTGCAGCATTTACAAAAAAAAAACAGTTGGCAGATTGTGACACACGTACAGTCGGTCACACATGACAAACATATAAAACAATTTGACCTTTGTGGTAAAAGGACTACCTCAAGACTTCCAACTAAGCTACCAGCCACTACATCTTGTTAGTGTCATATTAACAGGACGATATTCCAAGATTTGGTTGATTCTGTTGATGCCTAAAAACACACACCATAGTATGTGACACATTAACATGAGGGATAATCCTTGTGTAGCCCCTCTGTGCTTTGAGTCATAGTGACCTAATGCCTTGCCTGTGTTAGTGGAAATCAAGCATTTTGCATGAGCAGGCAAAGACAAGATGGAGCGCTGCCACGGAGGTCATCCATTTGCTATTTACCCAGAAGTAATGAGGCAGAAAACAGCATTAACTTCATTCTCCTTGGCTCTTTCTCTCATTCCACACCTGCCTTTCATTTCACCCCTTTCCTCCCCTCCGTTCTCCATCAAGGAAACGATAATTAAGGAACTTAGTTCCTTGGCTGTTAGTGTTTGACAGAAGGATTTAAAAGTGAACACTGGTATTCTGTGAAAGGTGGCAAATACGTGAAGAGCATGTCAGAAAATTTCATAAAAAATCTGCTCAAAGGCCTTTTGTCAGCTAAAACGACCCATTAAAGAAGTGGGGAGCAGGGGAAATGCATTTTCCAAATTGAACGGTGGGATTTACAGTCTGTTTAACGCCGCTGACCCCTAACACGCTAATGTTTGGTTCGTGTCATCAGCCGTCCCTCCCCATCTTTTATCACCTCCATTGTCGAGCTATCTATTTAATTGAAAGAAGTTAATTGAATGAAAATGATCAACTAAGCTTGTATTAATATTGCTAATGGAACTTTCTTCTTGGCCATGTTTGGAGAACGATGTCACGCTGGAGTTTGGGAAAGGCCCATTAAGGCTTGCACTTAACCCGATGGGCTAATTAAGGAATGCTTATTCATTCCCAGAGTCAAGGGGTAGGCCTGCTCCAAACCCATCGCCACGCGCCTTTTACAGCATTTTGCACTCGCCATTATTGCGGACACTACCTTGCAGTGATTGGCCGTGATTCATTGTCGCTCTATGAAAATAGCGTGCTTTCGAAAAGCACATTTCGATTGAAAGAATGTATGCTGGGCATTGTATGGAAATAGACTCTCTGGAACTGTTATGGCAGACATAACATCTCCCTTAGCGAATCTTCAGGTGACGACATGCATGAGGTTATTTAGCGGATGTCGGACGTCGAACAACCATAGCAACCGTTATATCCAGTCCAAGGAGGCTCAAACTGTAAAGTTCGCCTAGTAAATGTGCCACTGTATCAAAATCATCCTGAGAAAAGTTGATATTCACATTCTTCAGTTTACCAAATAATGCTCTATTTTTGGAGATTGTATTTTCATCGATTTATATCACAGATTTGTAAAGCGCGTGCAAGTCAATAGAAGGCCAGACAAAAGCAAACTGACTACTTCAGAGTACAGAATTTTAACCAACGTTAGTGTTGTCTGCATGTGGACGTATCCTTGGGCGAGATACTGAACTCCAAATTGCTCGATGGCTGTGCCAACGGTGTATGAGCGTACGTAAATGTGCATTAGTTAAGTTTGGGCGACTGTAGCTCATGGGGAGAGTGGTCGTTCTGAAACCACAAGGTTCACAGAACGATCCTTTGTTTCCACATTGTTCGCATGGCGTAGTGTCTTTGAACAAGACGCTAAACCTCATAAGACCACAAAGCCGCTATATGAATGCTAGTCCATTTTCTATTTACCATGCAGCCAAAATGGCTCTGTGCTCTGGTACTCGCAGTGCCGTGAACCGATACCGCCTGATCTTTTGCATTCTCTGTCCGATGGCTGATGTCAGCAGCAGACCTCGCCAGTAATTAACAAGGCTGGACATTGAGGGACGGCACAGGTCGTTTTTTTCTTTTATACTCCCCATAAATGGCGCACTAATGGCTGATTTCTCAAATTGCTTTTTTTTTCCTTCTCTAAGCGAAGGGAACCTCGTCCTGTTGAACAGCCTGAACACAGAGAATCCTCTGCAGCATTGTTGTGCTCTCTACTCCGCAAAGTTTACTTAAAATGTACAATTCATCTTACAATGACGGGAATTGTGTGTGGATATGATGGCTTGAGTTCGAGCTGTTAATGTGATGTGTGGCTGTCTGTGTTTTATCTTGTACGCAGGTCATCACTAACTTGGTGAAGATGGTGAAAGCTCGCGACATCAGGCGACCCTTCTGTCCATCAGGTCACTGGCTCTCTGGGGAGGTCAACATCCGCGCAGATAGGGTAACTGACTGCCATCATAGTTGTTTAGATGTTGTATTCATTCATTGTTTGATGTGCTATTATGTCAGATCCAAGCCTTATTGGTGAATTAATTAAAAACCAGATCATTTAGAGCTGCATTCACAAAGCTTCTTGGTATGAGTTTAACACAGCGGTTAAAGTCAGTAAATATACAAAGAATTATGGCTTTTCTGTTGATTTTCCAAGTCCAGAAGCAACAACTGACAAGTAGAAAAGTTCATGAAACGAAGGCTTTTGGAGGATATTCAGAGCTCTGGACAGGAATTTTATGTAATTTATGATTTTCTTTTCTTTTCAGGTCACCCAGTTGTACGTCCCCTCTGCGAGACACGTGTGGAGAACGCGTCGGATGGGTCGCATTGGGCCACTTCAGTCAACGCTTGATGGTAGAGTAACCTGTAATTGTTTTGATCTGTGATCTTAAAAAGTAATTCCTGAAAAAAAACCTATATAATTTATGAAAATGTGGGTCTTTGAGGTGTCCACTACTATTTGAAGCCAAAAGTATATCATAGTATCTCATGTAAAACATTTGCAAACCGGTTGACATTTGTTCTGTCTTTTTAAAAGCAAGTAGAGGAAAATGATCTTAAAATAGACTGTTCTTGCCTTTTCAATCAATCAAACTTCAATGTATAGCACTTTTTATACAGGTAATTGGAATATAAAGTACTTCCTAAATGACTGCGAACCTAAACTAGACAGTGTGCACTGTGAAAACAACAGAAAAGGAAAAAAATATTTGACGCCAATGCATACACAAAATAAAAATATACAATAAAATTATAGTAATATAAAATAACAATACAATTGAATAAAAGTATACAATTTAAATAAGTGAAGAAAAATAATGTGTTAACCAAAATGCTATGCTGGTGTAGAGCACAGAGCTACTCCATTGCCAGTGAATTAAAATACTTTTAGAATAATATACAGTAATGCATGTGTCAGACTGATGTATAGTCCAGGAAATCATCCTAATTGGTGTCCAAAGTCACCTTCTCCATGCTTGCTTTTCATATTCTATGGAGTTGTGCATTGGTATTATTATTAGGCTCCCTTGTCTATCCATACTAGGAGGAATAAAGCTGTTAGGGTGCAAATTGAACTGTCCTTCAACGTAGGACTAGAAAACGATTCTCTCTTAATAAGTGATAATGTATTTTTTTCGCTTGAAAAAACCCTGACAATGTAAAGATTTCACAGGGATCGCAAAAAAACAAAAACCTCAGAAAAGTAATTAGCCTTCCCTGTTTCAACAAAGATAGATTACCACATTTTCTCTTCATTGCTTCAATTAGGCACTCAGAGGAAAATACACTGACGCAGGCAGGGCTTCATCCCAGGTTTCTGTGGAGCATGGTGTGAAAACAACCTGATAACAATGTGTGTATGATCTGCCTAATCCCACTCAGAGGCTGTATGGGATAAATTCAATTAGTGTGAAAGTACCTGATGAACTCAGCCACATCTGGTCCATGTGTTTGTCTGGCCTTTTCTCATTTCCTTAAATGGACAGGCCCGGGGCTGATGAATGAGCAACGTATTGACCACTGCGAGGCCATATTTCTCCTCAAAGATGGAAACCTAATGGGGAAAATGCAGATCAGATTGACTAATTGAGCAGAATAATTGAGCTGCAGTGGACGCAAAGTGACTAGGGTGAAGAGCGGTTTAGCTATTGTGGCTATTTTAGTTTTATGGGGCTAAACTGTCTACACTCAGAGTTTAATACAGAAACAAACATCAGCATAATGGATACAGTCCGGCAGGTGGATGGCAGCTGACTGTTGGGTTAATTAACGGGGTGTAGGAAGGAAATGTCTTGCCTGTAAACGGTGGATTGGGTCTTACTTACAGAGCTTAGCAGTGAGGAGGGTAATGATACTGTTAGAGGAGTGTTACACGCACACCTGATTTTGGGAAGTATCCTCTAGATAAAGTTACCCACCTGTTTATTCCTGTCCACTTGTAGTTGAACCTGACCTTTGAAACCTGTGGAGGAGGAGGACAAAGAATCTGTGTCAATGTCACTCAATTATGATGAAAGACAAGTATCCAATAGAAACTCGTTATTTTCCTATTAAATACAATTTTGTGTCTAGGATGGAACCATCATGTCCAAATGTTGTTTTTGGAAGAAGTTCTTACTAAGCGCAATAAAAAAAAAATCCTCAGATAATTGTTAAAACTGAAGTAAGTGCTGCAGGAATGACACATTTTTGGCCAACTAAATTATTTATATTTTGTTCAATCGCCAGAAGTAAAAAGCTAACGTTGACGCTATAAATTAAATACACTATGGTCACATTTAGCCGCTTTTTAGCAACCACGTACCAACATTCATGTGAGGGGTACTTAATGGCGTATTTTATATCATAGAACAAAATCCCCAAAACAAACAAAAAAACATTGACTTTGAGACGGAGAAACCAGTGTGCAAAAAAACCCACTTTTCTAATTTAGGAGGTTTTAGGACTCATTACTTCAGCACTCTGTAATCTCAGAGATTTTCATTTGAATAATTGAATGTTAAGTCACTTTCTATCACACGCTTGGGTAGTAAACACAAGTAGGCGAGAATGACGCTCTGATGTGTTGAATTGTTCTTCCGCAGTTGGTTTCGAGCCTCCACAGCTGTCTGTGTCTGAAGAGAGACATCTGGCCATCCTCACAGAGCTCCCTTTTGTGGTTCCCTTCGAGGAGCGAGTTAAGGTGATGCACCGCTGTCCCGCACTCAACCACAGAAACAACAAGTTTTGTTTGCTGCATTGGGAAACGAGTTATCGACATTATCTACATGCTTAAAAATGTATGCAATTGTACGTCTAATATCATATTTTGGAAGTGGAACAGTGCTAATGAAAAATTTTCATAAAAAAAATACACATTTTTCAAATGCATTGAATTATTATTAGTTATTCTGAGACGGTTAGCGCTGTTTGTTGTGTGTAGGGAGGCCGTGTGTGCAGGTGCGGCGCTCTCCCGGGTACTGAAACATAGCGAAGGAGCTCTACAGAAATACTGGTCTTTTATTTTATATGTTGACAGAGGCTACAGTCTATTTATTAATTAATTTGTTTACAGGCCAACACGTGAACAAATTAGTTTGATTGGCTATTTCTGTAATCAGTTTCATGTGATTATTGCACATATTACAGCCATTTACATCAGATTTTTGTCCCATTTTAGTCCTCATCACTAATTTTACAATTTAATAGCAAAGAAAAGATTGAAATAAAATAATGACTGAATGAAGTTTGATGATGCCATTAAATATCATATTGTGTATTATTGAGCTAACAATGGTTCATTTTGCCAGGAATATCCACATGATGTTGAGCAAACTTCCACCTAGTCAGGTGTGTTGGATAGTGGTACAGATAATGTCCTTATGATTTTGTTTTTCTTGCTGAATTGTGTCGCATACCCGCTTTGATTTTACTTGTCCTTGCTTAGTGGTGACGTTCTTTTAGGAAGACTTAGCTTGTTTCAAGTTTATTTCATCACCAATCTTTTCATACCCTTTTCTCACCTTATCCTTATTTTTGTCTGTTTTGCTCTAAACAAAGACAAAGGATGAATGATATATAGTACAATCCATACTGAGAATTCAACAATTTTACAACTCAAGGGATTTGTCATTGACCCGGCCACCGGGCTAACATCTGTCCTGTAGATCTTCCAGAGGTTAATCTATGCTGACAAACGGGACGTGCAGGGGGACGGGCCATTCCCCGACGGCATCAGTGTCACCATCAGACGCAACTACATCTATGAAGATGCCTACGATAAACTCTCTCCAGAAAACGGTACGGCTTGCATCACAATTTACAATACTTTTTGACGTGTGGCTTTTTTGTTGCTGTGTCAAAACACCTCACGTATTTGACACCACGAATAATGCACACGTCATGGCCAACACCCTTGACATTGTGTCGCGGTGGCTTTGGTGTTTCCTCCGTTTATTTTCAAGATGACCTGTACGAGAGGAGAGAAGGCACGGAGCAGCAGATGTTGACTCTGTCGCTGATCTGCACCTTATGCTTTATACAATCTTAAAGGTTCCTGTTAGCATTAAGGATGAAGGTTAGCTCTCTCCTTGTGCGGTATTGAATTTCGGTAAAGCATAATTGTGATTCCGATTATTATAATGGACCACATAAAAGCAGAATCAATTATTTTAAGTCACCTCTTTTGTGTTTGAATTTGAAAGGGCACTTCTGTGGGGGCAATCTGATTAAAAAGAGTAGTAGGAGACCTGGGCTGAAGACATGATCTATATCATTTATGTGTCTATAAGTTATAGCTGCCTTGATTTATCACTGTACATTAATTATTCTGAAAGATGACCTTATAGAATTTGATTTAAATATTCTGCAGGTCAAGAAAGAGCTTTCTTGCTCATTGTTTGTTTTGCAAAAAAATGATTCACTAGATTTATATCGTATTGGAATTCTGTTTTTTACATTTTTGATCAAATCTCTGTATTCACAGAACACCAAAGCAAAAGTTTAAAATGAAAAAGTCTCATTGGCCAGATTTAATTTAAATAATTAGACAGCTGTAACTTGTGGATGGCATTTTTGACATGCAATGTAATTTTTAATAAAGGGTTAAACCTGAGGTTTTATTTTACAGGGATTTACACAAGATGCGGCATCCAAAACACAAAAATGACCTTTAGGTTAAGCTCTAGTAACAACTATATACTCTTTCCTAAATATAATAATGTCAGAAACACATTTAAGTGAGTAGCTTTAAGATTTCAGGTGGATTTGATTTATTTTTAAAAAGTAAAATGAACCTGAGGTCGTGTCTAAGCCTGTAAAATGTAAGGATGGGATTAGAACCACACGACAGACTGGGGAGGTAAACGAACAACTATTAGAAGTGAAAGGCTCAACTGTTTGACTTGATCCTCTTGCTGGAAATTGTTGAACAATGAATGTGAAGTAAAGAATGGAAATCCCAAAGGTCTTAGTCGTAAAGTTGCATTTCATTGTGACCATTAACTCGATTGGATGATGTTTATTTTGTCTCTCTTTTTTTTACACCTTCATAAATCCCTCGTCATGCTCTGTGTCGTTAGAACCCGACCTGAAGAAAAGGATTCGAGTCCATCTGCTCAACGCTCACGGTCTGGACGAGGCCGGCATTGACGGCGGCGGCATCTTCCGTGAGTTCCTCAACGAGCTCCTGAAGTCGGGCTTCAATCCCAACCAGGGCTTCTTCAAGACGACCAACGAGAGCCTGCTGTACCCCAACCCCGCGGCAGAGATGCTGATCGGAGAATCCTTTACGAGGCATCACTACTTCCTGGGCAGGATCCTCGGAAAGGTGAGCCTCCAAAACATGATTTAGTTTAGTTTTTCCCATTTTCTTTTTTAACAACCTTACAATCCCCGAAACAAGGAAGACTATCCAAAGATATTATAGCTGTTGGGAAAGAATACCGAAAAATTGTGAGATTTAGTCATAGACTGTCTGGATTTCATGGCCAATACGTCATTTAAAATCATTAGCCGTGTCAAGGTTGCACTCGCTGCATGTATAAATTTAGAGGTTGTTTTGGTGTTTGCTCTAGAAACTGACAATGTTTAGAGAAATTGTCGTCATTTGTTTCTTGGGGTAAGAACTTTTAACCTGGCACTCATGGAAGCTTTAGTTTCATCAATTAGTCCTGTGCATAATCTGTTGACGGCATTGTTTTTCTGTCTCCTCCTTCATCCGATGGCACTATTTATTAGGGCCTAATGTTTCTAAATCATCCTTAATGCATGTGGTAGCGATTGTTTATCATGATGCCTCCCTCATGTGGGTGCGGAGGGTGGAGAGGGAGAGGGGGGGGTTGCTATCATCGAAACCCGGAGAAGAATTGCCTCATGACAAGCGGTCGCCTCTCAATTAGGGCTTCCATTAGCCAATGATTCCTACCTCTTGTTTGTGTAGTGATTGCATTTGGCTGGCACTAAATCAGCGAGCCCACACAGACAGGACATAAATAAGCGTTCAAAGCATGTGGTAATAGCATTTTGATCTGTTTTACAGTCGGGAACATCCAGGTCTCTTCACTGTTGCTCGGTCCGAAATGGTCTGGTCTTATCAGTGAATCGTAACTCCTCCTCCTCCTCATCTTCTTCTTCGTCTTCTGTGTATTCTTTACAAGTGATAAATGACCAATCAGCAGCTAGAAGCTCTCCGCCCCCCCACTCCCTAGATATTGTGCTCTCAATAGCTAATGGTTCAGGCAATTAGGCGAAGGGAAATTAATTTGAATTTGACTTTCAATTAACCCTACCTTAAGTTCCTCTTTCACCATAAAAATGGACGTTTGAATGGCCATCTGAGAGGCGTATTGATATTTGTTTAGTGCCGTTATTGCCTGGATAAAAGGCACCCGTTTATATAGATTGTGATTGCATCACCGCTGCTGCAGTGTGCACAGTGCACAGTGCGGCTCAAAGGACACGGGAGATTAATATTGTTAATTAATGTCCGAGGCGTGCCATTGTTGTGGAGGTGATGTATTACAGCCAGGAGTGGCTTGTCTAGGGTACTCACTGAAATGGGATTGAACATCAGAATAGAGGCCGGCCATCATCCTTCTTCCTCACTTGTCCACCCAGCTGTCAAGCAGCAAGATTTAAGTCACAAATGGTGAAACGTGAAAACAGGTTTCTTTGCTTCTGCGGTTCTATCCCTCCAGACTTCAGACTGAAGAGTTAATTTATCCTTGATTGGAGTGTTTGCTGACATGGTCGTTGTCAAAATCGCATTTCTCATTATGTATTATGACCTGCAGGAGGTTCTCTTTGTGCCTCATTTGTCTCTCATTAGTACAAAACCTCCAACCTCATCAGCAGTGGCCTCTCCACTCTGTATACTGTGAGGGTGAGGAAAGTTTCCTCCTCCTCCTCCTCCTCTTCCTCCTCTTCTTCCTCCTCCTCCTCCTCCTCCTTCTCCTCCTCCTCCTCGTCCTTCTCCTCCTCCTCCTTGTCTTTCTCCCCCTCCTGTCTTACTCTGCATACTTCTGCACTCATGTCTCCTCGCAGTGATCTCCAGCGGCTGATAGTTTCCTTTAGAGGTGCGTGAGGTTGGCACCCCATATTAATTGAGATGCGTTTGAAAGGCATTATAATTTTATTGATTCTTAATGCTGTAAATAAAGGAATGTATTTGGCAGCTAACAGAATGCACCTGCAATATTGTTGGCATTTATTCCACCTGATGGTGCCGTGATCCGCTTTAATTGCGTTGCCACTGCACTCACTTATATTAAAAGGCCCGGGCTATAATAATTAATTCTTTACAGCCCAAGTCATTTTGGCACAATTTCTGGCAATAAACACTCATAAATAAAGTGTGTGGCGTTGAAAAAATAAGGCTACAGGTTTTTTCCTCCATATACTTATTGCTGCCTCTTCCCGGCATAAGTGTTATTGATAGGTTTCAAGGGGCCACGCTGAGCATATGGTCTGAAACGAGCAGCGGCCACGAGAGAAATACTAAGTGGATTATTTTGCATAAAAAATAGACAATGTTTGAAGTTGGGCAATTAACCTGTGTTTAGAAAATAGCTGTGATTTATGCGTGCGTGTGTGTTTAAGATGCATGCATTATGGAAATCCTCTAGATTTATAATCCATTTAGCTGATGTGGTCAGGGTTTTTAGCGCTATCATTTATAAAGACCTGTATATTTTAATGCCTCCAGCGGGCTCTTTTTCTGACTATTCCAGTACATTAGCTTTGGGTTTTATGAGTCACCTGCCCAGCTGTGCTTCTTAATGGCATTTGAGGTCAAGGTGAGAATTGGCATTTATAAAGTTTGAAGCGGGTGAAACCGAAGCCTGTGAGTTTCAGATATATTGTGTTTTCTTGTTTTGCTCCCAGACACTCTGATGTGACCAGATTTACTTATCTTATCACTTGATTATTTATATATGATATTATGAGGCAAATACAATGTTCTATAATGTATGTTGTAATGAGATTTTTGAATATGTAGTTAATAATGTAATGCTTGCCACTTGATGCGAGTTGCAGTCCACTTAGTTATCTCGGTTATTTAATCATCATGTTTTATTCAGTGACACCCATGCAATAAACAAGTGCTGTGGTTAATGCTCCCAGCATTTCCTCATTTGCACTGATTGACTGATGATCGTGGGGAAATTCACAAGAATGAAGCGTATCCTTGTCCCGCCTGCAGTTGTCCTCCAGTTGACGGCCACACTTTTCTACAGGCTCTGTACGAGAACATGCTGGTGGAGTTGCCTTTCGCCAGTTTCTTCCTGTCCAAGCTGTTGGGAACCAGTGCCGAGGTGGACATCCACCACCTGGCATCGTTGGACCCGGAGATGTACCGCAACCTCCTCTTCCTCAAGAGCTACGAGGGCGATGTGGAGGAGCTGGGCCTCAACTTCACGGTGGTCAACAACGATCTGGGAGAGGCTCAGGTGACTAGTGTTGGGGAGGTGGCGGGGGGCAGGGTGGGATGAAGTTGGATAAATGATTCACATGTTCTTTTCTATTTTTTTCCATCTCTATTTCTACCCCGAGTCAGTACACCTCATTCAGCCATCTTTCCTTCCTCCTGTTTAGTTCCTCTTTGTTGCGTTAATAATTCATTTCCCTCACGATGAACCACTTTTCAGCTCTAAGAGAGATAAAGCACGTCGCTGCGGTCGCTCTCAGCTTTGCTGCGGCGCAGGGAACACAGCAGCTCTGTTGACCTTGCCACCTGCCATCCACCGCAACCCCCGCCCCCCCTGAAATGATCTCAGAACACGCCTGACAGAAGCAACGAGCTGCTCTTAAGCACGTCCCCTCCAAAGCTCAAGGCTGCGGAGACGAGCCGCCGGCAGCACTCTGAGTCGCCTGGGCCCAGACCTGCACTCTACCCGGAGCCCCTGTTTGCTCAGGGCCGTGTTAGCTCTTCTCAAACAACACCTGAAATGGCCGAGTTACAATGTAGCCCTCCTGCTCGCAAGTAGGGCATCGCAAACACGATAGGGAAAACAATTTGTGAAAGATTAGGCACACACCCGGGAGCAGTCTGCCCTGCATTTGCCCTCGTGAGATAGCCAAAGCAAGCAAGATAAGGACGGTAATTCTCTTACATTAGCACATAATCAGAATCCACTGTGGGGGAGTAAAAAAAGGCTGAAATTGGTTACTTGTCAGTGGACAGCGTGCTGTATGTAGCGTTCAGGGGATGGACAAAATACAGAACACCTTACTTTATAATGCAATCAGATTTAATATCGCTGGATTAAACACCTTTGTGAGGCTTATCAATCAGTTATTGTCAAGACTGTGTCAGAGAGGTTGTTGCCATCGCTGTTGTGAATTTTCACTGCAGTTTGTTCTGTTGTTGAACAAACATCGTGTTCAGTATCTGTGACACTCGACGTGCTGTAGTCTCGAGAGTTCTTTAAAAACTGTTCGCCTTTCAGAAGTGTAAGGAAAGTTAATTGCAATCATGAGTATCTGCATCCTGGAGAAATCCTCCCAAAGTATTATTGGACTGAAAAAAGGCAACGTTTTGTTCTTATTTCCATTGTGCTCCATGCTGTAATTTGACGTTGTAGAGGTGTGTGTATATAAAAGCACAAGAACAACATTTAAATACTGAATACATTGACATAAGACAGCTAGCCATTATTCTGACAATAGGCTAAAGTACACACTACCTATTATCCTAAAAGTGGTCCATTAAATGAGCTACATCCAACCCTGCCTAAACAACTGTCTTTACAGAGCGTTGTTATCTAAAACCTAGTGTTTATTTTGCCTTTAACAGTAACTGGCAATAACTATTTAGTCTGTTAGCCCTGTAGCTTGCTTTATGCTGCTTTGAAAACATTTAAACATGGTGATGTTACATTTTCACCTTTTTTGCATTCGGATTTATGGGAGGTAGAATAAAAGAAACGGGACATAAATGTGTATTTGTCCCTAAGTTACTAACTCCTAGTTGCATAAGCAAGTAGTTTAGTTCTTAAAGCACAATATCACATATGATGCAGGGACATTTTCTCTGTCCCTTGTGGCCGTGATGATGTCGTCACACACCCAGCTTTATGAACAGAGATGAGCACATCATATCAAGTGCTAACTGCTCTATAGCTAATGAAAGGAGAACTCGAGGCCAAATTGTATTGGACCAGATGTTCATTGGATGTGCTATATTTAGACACAGTGAAATGCACTTAACCACACACACACACACGCTCACATTGAGCCATACCTTTAATCAGAGTGCTGTTGGAAAACATTTTAATTGCCTTTCTTTGATTAAATTAAATCCACCTGGCACAATTAAAGCACTTTGTTTGTTGGTCGTCTGGCACCCTCGGCAGACACAATGATCAACGTACTATGATCTGCATAATAAAGGATGCAGCATGACTTACTTACAGTAACATTACTCGGGTACGATCAGTCATGTTATATTAAACCTTAACTAAGGCAAGTTGAGGTTCATTTGTTTAGCACATTTCAACAACAAGTCAATTCAAAGTGCTTCACATGAAACCATGAAAAGCATCAAAACATAATGCAAAAGAAAACAACATTTAAGAAGTTTCATTAAAAAATAAATAGAAAATGGTCAAAAAGCTACAAATTGAATAAAAGTTGCAATTTAAAAAATAAAGTAGTGCGATGCAGAAATGTATTAATATCCTTGAATCTGGTGAATCTAAAGGAGCTGGGGGTCTCAGCAGACCTGCAGCTTTCATGCACCCTGTTCCAGATATGTGAAGCAGAAAAGCTGTGGACACACTGTGGAATACTGAAACTAAACTGTGGGGAAACTTTTGGACGCAGGTGGTTGAGCTGAAGCAGGGAGGCAAAGACATTCCTGTGACCACTGCGAACCGGATAGCCTACATCCATTTGGTGGCTGACTACCGACTGAACAAGCAGATCAGGCCTCACTGCCTGGCCTTCAGGCAGGGCATTGCCAACGTGGTCAACCTGGAGTGGCTGCGCATGTTTGACCAGCAGGAGATCCAGGTACACTGCCCATGATGAGCAAAACTTTCAATCACCATCAAGTTTCTGGGATTTTTGAGTGTTTGTCTACCTGTTTCTTTTAAATACATTTTTCTATGTAGGTGCTGTTATCTGGGGCTCTTGTGCCAATTTGTCTTGATGACCTGAAGAATTTCACAAACTACTCAGGTAGGAGCTGATGTAAAAAGTAGTTATGTTGTCGTTTCAACTTCCTGAAGTCCCCTATAGGGACACACCAGCAGAGGCGGAGACAGCATCACTTTTATGCCCTGTATTCTCAAGCTCCAAGAACACTAAATCCTTCACGGCCCACATAACTGAACTCAATAGTGTCTCTTTTTTTAGACCCTCCATGCTTTCCAAATACCCATGTCCTTATAACCCGACACCTCCAGTACAACAGAGACATGTAACAAAGAGCTTGCAGACCAAGCTGGAGTCCCTTCACTTTACTAATAAATAAAGGGCAATGTATGTATGAGTCTGGGTAGACTAATATCAGTTTTTCTTCACTGTAATCTCCTCTAGGCGGGTACTCTGCCACACACCCAGTCATCCTGATCTTTTGGGAGGTGGTCGAAGGCTTCACAGACGAGGAAAAGCGTAAGCTGCTGAGGTTTGTCACCAGCTGCTCCAGACCTCCCCTGCTTGGATTTAAGGTGAAGTTTTGCCAGATTTGAACTCTTCCCCTTGCTCAATCTTTTCTTACACTGCAGATTTTTATACTCCCTGTATCCTTCATTGTTGGCAGGTTTTTCCAAGCTCAACAGAAGAGAGTGTTACTTCTTAATGGGCTTGTAGTGAAAAAACCTGGACTGATAACAGCCCTTATAATGATCATTTTCAAATTAGGCGGCGATAAGAACAAGCCACTGTGGTCTACTGTGGCAAGGTCTTATCTCCACTTCCACTGTTGTTTTATAGTTCATGACCTTCCTCTGTTGAAGAACTCCTTCTGCAGCCCTGTATGTGTGGGCTTGGTCAGATATCCCGGCTTAGCAAATATTACCGCTCAGAACTCGGTAGCACGTTGAACTTTTGAACTTTTGCCTAATGTGTGACACGGCAGAAAGCAGCATTTCCTATCAGACGACTAGACAAGGGAACGATATCCCCGTACTTCTAAACATTGTTTCAGCAGTGCTGAATCATTATTGCGCCTATTTCTGAAATGATTTCCTAATTGGAAGCCGTTTCACTTTCTCACTGACTTGATTTGTGGTACACTTAGGTAGTTTGAGACAGGCGGGGAGAGGGGGACAGAAAGTGTTGCTCGAGGCCATTAAGGAGTTTTTATGTGTCTTATTCCATCTAACCAGAAGCTGTAATCATCATATGATTGGTTTTAGTACTCTTTATGACTGTCATTAGTTAAGAAAACATAATTGCAGTTCTGCAGTAGACTAAGGGAACAAAACTCTCCTTAAAATCCTTTACAGTACCTTCTCTCACGGTTTGAGAGTTGCCTTCCCTCCTCATTTAATCAATTTGTCTTTGGCCCGTGTGTGGATATCCCCCTCCGCCCCCATTCCTCGTCTCTTCTCCGAGCAAGCTAGGGCTGTAACTCGTGGGGGAGCGGCCCCTGACCCGGCCCTCAGCCTGAGCCAGCTAAGCCTTAATTAGCTGTCGTGGAACGGCCCAGGATTCATTAGAGGAGAAATAGCTCTGTCAGGAGAAGCCATTTAAAAAAGATGATGGAAACTCTCTTTTTTTCCAAAATGATAGCTGCGGTAATGGCGCTTTCTCAATAAGCAACGATAGTTTAATACGGTAATTGTCAGAGAAATGGGGTCATTACAGCTAAGCCCCTGAAGAGCCATTTAATCGGGGCGAGTATGGCCGCTGAACCGCATACGCTAACTTTAAATAGCAGGATGGAATCGGGGTGGAGGAGTTTATTTCGTCAGCCCGGCGTGTGATGGAAACGTCCGGTGTCACAGTCTACAGATGAGGTGGCCTCATCGCATGGAGGCTTGATTTAAAAAATGCCAGATAGACAACATGAAACGACCATTCTTTCAGTGGCTCATCCAAGGGTCAAACTGTGGGCCAGTTTCCCGCTCGGTACCCTTCAAGCGCTAACCTGATTTCCTAAATTTATACTTGCACTGTATTAGCTGAACGCTGAATGTCTCTCTTTTAACATTTATCCCCTTGTGGAAGTTGACATTTATTGCCTAATCTGGATTGCTTTGGACATTGCGATCGTCACGCGGACACGAGTTGATTCTCGCCCCATTATTTGTCTCTAAATGCCTCCTAGATTTCTCTGCGGCTGCAGCTCCATTTGTCAGCTGCTCAATTAACGGCTTACGCTTGCACACAGGAGCTTTATCCGGCCTTCTGCATCCACAACGGCGGCGACGACCTGGAGCGCCTGCCCACCGCCAGCACCTGCATGAACCTGCTCAAGCTCCCGGAGTTCTGCGACCAGCACCTGATGAGGAACAAGCTGCTGTACGCCATCGAGTCCTCTGCCGGGTTCGAGCTCAGCTGAGGAGGGGCCGCGGCTTCTCTGCCCCTGTATCCCACGGACTCGCCGCCACAGAAATGGCTTTGGGAGAAAAAGACTCCGTTCAGAGTCCCACGAAAAGAAAAAAGAAAAAAAAGGAAAAAAAAGGAGAGTTGGGAAACAAACGATGCACTGACCTGCCTGATTTACTGTGTTTGTGTGAGTGTTTGTGTGAGTGTGTGTGTGTGTGTGTGTGCGTGCCAAGCCGAGGAAATGATCACACGCAGACTCAAGCAAAAGGGGTGCAAGGATGAAGCGGGGTAGGAAGCCTTTTTTTTTTTTTTTTTTTTTAAATCCTTGTTGCTTTTAAGTAATTTAAATGTTTAATCACTTGTCAGAACACTTTAGAAGAACAGCGTTGGGGGTTGAATCTAGCAGGACATGCGCTGACACAGAAACAAGAGTAGCAGCTGCTCTCTTGTGTAATGGAACATGAACGGGCAGTTATTTTTCACCAAAGATTAAGTGGCATCGTATTAAAAAGGCAATATAACGACAGAGGGACTCTATAGCCACCTTGTGGTGTGCCAAGGGCTGCAGGGGTGGAGGAGCTTTTGTTTATAGCCGTCATGTATACATGTAGAGGTCATCGAAAACTCCAGTTTTTGCGATTTCTCCTACGATTATTATCACGAGTATTAACCGCCGTGTTCGATAACCGTACCACGCCATCTGAAGTGTTGAAATGGCTCATATTGCTGGACTAAATTTGAGGAAAGTATTATATAATTATGGATTTGTGAATATGTATATGTTTACAACTGCTCTTGTATTATTCATTTATTCAGTATTTGTACAGGTTTGTTTTTCTTTCCTTGGTTTTTCTTTCCCCTGAAATGGAGGCCTCGTGTTTTCACACATGCTCGCTAAGGTGAACAATCTCTTCCCCGGTCAGCGTCCTGAGGTTTGCTCTTAGAGAGCAACGACCATAAAGTGCACAAAATGATCAGTGTACTAACGGGGTGAAAAAGGAGTGTATGGAAATAAACCCACTTTTCTTTTTGCATTTTCCTTCCATAAGTATCGTTTCTTGTTGCTTGTAATTTACAGTAATGACCAAGACATAAAACAGTGCTTTGTGGGAAAATCTCCTCCTGAGTTTTATGGCCTCTGACATATAATTAAAGAAACATCCAGTTAAGAAACACTGAGCAGAAGTATTCTGGCCTTGAGATGCATTATCGGGCTGAGCACAAATTAAGATTGTGTGCGTTTGCCATAAATCTACCTGCCCTCTGATGCAGTACAGCCCAGTAAGATATCCATCCCTCTTTGGACCGAGTCCATCCCTCCATCCTCTCCTCCTTGCTGAAACAGCCAACTTTACTGCCCCCTCTTCTCCTCTCAGAGCCCGAACCCCTCGCATCCTCTGGGCCAGGGAACTCAAAGTGATAATTGGGTCTTAAAAACCAGACTTGTCATTGAAATGAGGGATTCATCTCAATTACTATGAGATTTATTTCGGACTATTACCGTGTGATGGATTATAACTGACAAAGTTAATGCAGGGTGTTATGAATCATCCTCAGTGCGTAATAAACTTTAGCTTTCTCATAGGCCTTTTAAGAGCTAATTGAAGCTTTTAGGCTTGTTTATCTTGCTGCACAGCAAGGAAACATCAAACATCACTTGAGTGTGATTGTGGATTGTAGCCTACTTTGCACAAGATTATTCCAAAAGTGCACCATCAACTGTGCATGCTTGAAATGTGAGCATTAAACCAGAAGAGTGTGTTCCCAACATGGAAGCATATCTGACAAGTTATTCATACCCGATTCAGTCTTAAATGACCAAGTAACAAATCACAAAGCAGAAAGACAGTCATAGCTGCTAGTGCATATGACCCTTTCAGGTTATTTGTTATATCACAGCACCATCTGCTGGTCAACCAGTGATACTGCACAAAGAACATTTTCACCATTTATATTGTCGTACATCTGTGGAACACCTAATGTAAAATCAGGCACATTCGTCTGCCTTTATAATAAATGAAAAGGGGCAAACCACAGTGCATTGGGCCGGCGACCCCCTGGGAACATTTCAAAGACGCATCATTAATAATCTTTGGCTGCCTGGTTGCAGCAGAAAGGACAATAAATTCCTATTGCCTTAAACCTCTTTGGGCATGTTTCCATATTCATAAAGCACAAGCGTGGGTTCATTCATTTGGCATATAGCAGCACATTAGGACAGCTTTGTGTGACAGTGCAGCGGTGTGAGTGCACACTCTGCCTGTCCAGACATGAACAGGGAGTGGGCCAACCTTATTTCTGGGTTTCAACAATTTGCATGCAAGCAGCAGCCTCGTCTTCATTAGTTGTGCTGTTTTACAGCTTACATTTAATAATTATCATAGTTTGTCTTTTAACCTTCTGCATTTATCAATGTATGAGGTAAATTGCAGCCTGCAGTCTTAATTATCAAAGAAAAGCATATAAAAGTCTATTTGAATATGTTTGGAGAAAGCTATCGACTGCATGATAAAAAATGACCCGTGCATGTTATCTATTGCTGTGATTCCTCCTGCTCAATGAGTCTAATTAGATACTGACTGGCCATAATGTCTAGTATAATTAATAGCCATCTGTCATTTTCATTGGGTCTTCCTTTGCTGGCAAGAGCTCCAGTCGGCTTTAACGGCAAGAACGACCTTCCTTTTCCATTTAAAATCAATGCCAGTCTGTATAATTTCAGCCTCAATTTGGTTCAAAACTGCAATAACCTGCACTGCTGCATTTTGTTCCTTTGGGTTATGATAAGTTCATCCAACAGATTGTATTTATTGGTATATTTTAGCCAGATCTTCTGTGTTCTGCCCAGTTATTTTAGCTGTAAGCTAAAAATATGGAAACCCATGAAGCCAACTCGTATGTTGACTTCAAAGCTTGCTTCCAAATGTAGCTTTGGTTACAGCCAACAGGTTCCTGCCTGGGGATATCCGACTGCTCTCATGTATAGCGTGCAATTAGAGAGCTATAATCTGGGGCCAAGCCATAAATGTTATAAAAGTAATAAGTAGGAACACCTGTGCAGGAGTACAGAACATTTTAAATGTGCACATAAGCCCTCTGGAACTGCAGTCGGTGTTGCATCTTAGTATCTCAAAGTTTTAATCTTCAGTCAAAACTATGAGCTCTGATTATGAGAGAGAATTTCTCAGCAGACATTTTATGATTTCAGAGTGTGAAAATCTCAAGCGTAATATTTTATTAATGGCAACTATTCTTCATTCAAGTGTCCCAGTGAGCCAGCATATATAACATTAGGGCCATTGGAGCTGTAAGCCTTAATGAAAATAAGCCATTGTTAGTTTTAGTAATGGCTACATGTGCTTTTTCATACTTAAATGTGTCAAAGTGGTGAATAAAAGGTAAGTTGAGTACTAAATATTTTTTTTAAAGATATATATATAAACAAACAAACCTTTTTCTTAGCTATTCATATTGTTCCCTCTTTTATAGGCAGGGATGGTCTACCACAGTGTTTCCAAGCCAGTTATTATAATCGTCATAGGTCACCTGTTTCTCACGCGCTACACGACAGATGGCGCAGGAAGCCGGGTTTTGGCTCCTGCACCTGCACGAGCAGAAGCTCTGATAATTACTATGAAAATATGTTTGGGGACTTTTTAAGAATATCCGAGTTGCAGGGCAGGCCCCTCTCAGTTTGTGCAATGCACACGTGAACAGTAAAGACAGTCATCTGTTCGCTGGGCCTGTTGAGTGTCATCATGGACGCGTGAGCAGGGTCAGCGAGGCGGCGCTGCTGTCGACAGTCGACACTCAAAGGCGTGGTGCTTTCAAGTGCCCTTTGGGCAAAAAGAAAAAAAAAATCTCTGTCGTGACTTACTTGTATTACAAATGCGTTTAATTAATAAGATCACGTGCTTTCCTCATTTGTTCATTATAAAATAAAATAAAAACATCGACTTAAGAATAAAGTTAATGAGACCATTTCCCTTTGATGTTGCTCTACAACAGCAGCAACATGAAGGAAATATCATCTTAAAGTAGATCATTTGTGTATGCAATTAAATTATCATTCCAATGACATTAACTTATTCAAATATAAGTATACTATTTGCAGATGTATCTTTCTTGATGCACAGAGGTATCAAAACAAAAATTTCCCTCTGAACCTCATTCACTGTGGCCCCAGCCTCGCCAGCTATTGGACAAGAGAATAGTTCAGTCAGAAGAGTTCTAGATTACTAGATTATTTATTCTTTGCTGTAATAGTTATTCTAATACTGTTAGTTAGATATCCAAGCAACGTGATTGTATGTTTATTTTTCTTGCATTTTTTACTTTATTTCTCATTGGTTATTATAAACGACTTACAGTATCTCCCAAGTAAGCTTCACAGTTTTGAACATAACCTGACTTTGCGCGTACTAGTGTGTGGCAATTCCGATATCCGACAGCACTTGAAAGCAGCAGTACCATAGGGGGCTAGTCGGTAACAGTTCCTGACGCTACACCACCAGCAACCAGCGGCTGCAGTTACGGAGCCGTACCCCAGAGAAGACGAGGGGAATAGCGACAAAAGAGAGGCCCCCCTCTCCCCCGAGCTGAGACGTCCTTTCTAAACAGGTATGCCTTCCTTCGACAGATGTAAACGATGTAAGTTGAGCGTCGACGCGGCTCGACTTTGCTGAGATATCCGTAACGTTACCCGTCTCCTGTCGCAGAGAGACCCCGTAACGCTAAATGTAACGCTACATGTGGGGATGCTGTGGTGTCGCAACCTGATGCCCCCCTGCCCCCCTCCTGCTGTCATCGGCATCATGAATTATATATACATATACACACACATATGTGATTATTATAACATTGCTGCAGTGATCAGTTTGAGGAGAGACTGGAGGAAAGCCCGTTCATGTTAAGTTAAGGTCGCCTAAAACATAACAAATGAGTGCAGCTCGTTGCTTTCCTCGGCTTTAGCCATACGGACACATGTGATAACTCGGCAACAGATAACTGTCACATTATGATAATTATGAGAACATGTGCATCTGTTGGAAAGGATAATATATATATAAAGATAGGGCTGTCTTTCTGTCTCCTGTCGGTTAAAACGTAGCGCTAGCTACTTGAGGAAGAAGGTCTGGCAATATGAGACTAACGTTACCAGGCTAATATTAAAGTTCCAACTATTTTTAGAGGTGTTTTCAGATGTTATGCAACGTATTTGGTATTCTGTCAATATCGTCATGCTTTCAGTCAATACATCTCAAAACCTGTCATTCGGCGGAGAGTGTTTCTTTTAATCTGGTCAGTGTTTCCACACAGTGGCGTCTGATTTCCTTGTTGATAGTTGCTTTGAATATGAAGAACAGCCTAACTTCTGGAAGCTTCCAGAAGTTTGCCTGTTCCTCAAAAGAAGCTAGAGTTACTAGTTCATCACATGAAATACTATATTTGTAAGTGTAATAAAATACAGACAAATAACAGTTGTGACTGCATCATTTGAGATTGTTTCATCTAAAGGCTGATTAACTGCAAACAACATTAAAATGATCTGGTATGACATGTACAACCTCCTATATATGAGGCCATCAGGCCAAAACAACAGATCAATTGATCGATTAGTGGATTGGCACAGAATTGATTGTCATTATTTTTAAGTAAACATAAGTGAGCAAAAAATGACAAACGTGTTGGTTCCAGGTACTAAAATGGACCTGTATCATTGTAAATTTCATATTTTGGACAAAACAAGACATTTGAAAACATCATATTGGGATTATTATTTTCTGACATTTGACAACACAATGTATGAGGATTGTAACAAGCGAAGTTTCATGTTTTCACTTGACGAATGACTGAAACGGTAAATTATTCATTTTGAGTTTATTTCTATTATCTATTCGATAACTAGACTTAACTACAATTCAGTGTCATGAAAACAGGAAAAGTAGTACATGAATAAAAACATTAAGCAAAACCTTTTTAAAGGTATTAGATTATGTCATACAACACGTTCTAGTGAATACGACTATACAATTGTTGGCACTTCTACAAGGGTTTTTCATGCAGTCATTTTATCATTTGAAGGACGTTTAAGTGACAAAGAAGCTTTTTGTTGTGCCTCTTAAGGTTTCTTGACCAGTTTACCACTTTTGACAAATACCGTCGTCTAGCCCAACATGCGTGAGCCCCTCTTTATGAGCAACAGGTAAAGCAGAATGTAGTAAACTACTCTTTTGCCATATGGTGGTTAATGACTTCCAGTTGGTGGCTGGAGCAGATCAATTCTAACAGGTTTCCTTCCTGATTTCCCACACATTCAAATCTGTGAATGGATTCCCTGTCTAAGAGGACAACGCTCACTGCTGTTCTCTTGATGATAACCTCTTGGAAAATGTTTACACTGATAGAAAAAGTCAAGGGAAAACTCAGATGAGCAACTGCATCATGCGTAACTCCACGAATCACAAACATTCCAGTCCTTGTTATGAATCTTTTCAGTTAAAGTACACGCTTGTTAGTGTGCTGGTTAAGCCGTCATGTGTCTCTGTTCTGTCCGCTGTGATTTGTGTTCAGAGCCGTTCGCTGGATGCACACAGTCTGTTTTGTCCGTTGCTCTTATCTTGTTAATGCCAGATTTGTAGTGGTGTGAGAGAGTTCTTGGACACTGAGGGACCTGCTCCAGCTGCCTTTTTGTTGATTGCAATCACAGTCAGGGGCGACTCTGGACTCAGCGAGAGATTTGTAACAGTATGAAAAAATGAAAATACTGAAGTCTAATCAGAGATTTTGATCAAGAGATAACATCTAGAGTTTCTTTGCCAGTATTTACCTATGGAGTTGCGGTGCCGACAGAAATCGTAAAAATATTCACAACAATGATGTGCCCTTTGACATGATGATGGTCGTCACTGTTATGGAATTGTTGTTGGCCTCCAATCCTGATCTGTATCCTATTATATTGAGTTTCTGGTTACTGAGTCTGATCCAATATTGGTTTTAATTATATATTTCTTAATATTCTCTTGAGTAATACAGACAGGCACACTTGAACCTCATTCAAATTAATGAAGCATCTTGTATATAAAGACTTGATAGCTGCTGGATAGAAACATCACATCTCTCCTTTAACGGTATAATATACTTTATATTTCCGTCTGTATATTTAATATTGCTACGGTATTCTTCTTTACTGGTTGTGTTACTGTTTCACTGTTTATTTATATTACTTGATTTTTTTTTTAAATTTGCCATGTGTCTCTTGTGTGTACTGCTGCTGTAATCCTGCAATTTCCCCTCTTGCGGAACTAATAAAGGAGTATCTTATCTCATCTTATCTTATATATTGCTCACTAAAGATTAGTGTTTTGTATGATATATGTGGTGTGTCAGTTCAGATCTATTGTGACAGGGAGGTTTGGACAACCTCTAAATACTGAAATTCAAATGGAGATACTACTTCACTTCAAAGCCAGCTGGGGGATGTAGTCCCTCCTGGAAGTCCTGAGGGCCGTCGTCCTCATAAACCACAAACAGAAGGGTGTGGGTTTGAGATCCTCACAAGTTACCCAACCCTGACGCTGTCATGGTCTCTCTTACCTTCACTGTGAGCTCCAAATGATACTTTAAGCTGAGGCTTTTATTTCAACCAGCTCTAAAACTACAACAGACAAAGGCTCTTGTAAACAACCATTACAGTGATGGATAATCACTGGAACTCCCTCTTGAAATTGACTTTAATGAGAAAATCTCATGATATTAAAATATTAATGGGAACAGCTTTTCCCCACAAGTCAATTTACAGCAAAAACAAATATGAAATAATTTTCTTATGGACTGACACAGTACAAAATCATTGCCAAATTAATGGCAAAAGAGGCAAATGCTGCTTTTCCATCTTTTTAACTTTGATTACCCTCTCATTAACCATCATTTAGAAGGCCTTAACTTTATAATTAATTTGCCTCCTACTAGAGCTTTTTATTCATTAAGAAATAACATCATAATGGACTGCTTCTGCTGTGATTTGATTAAGTTTTATAAGCACCCCCTCTGGTTCCCTGAGTCACCATGGGATTGACTGACCCACATCTGTTGCTCACGCTGAGGCATAGTTCACGCTGAATGGAGCAGGAATCCATCAGATCTGGGTTAGCAGCTGTAGTGCTACCACAAGGCATTAATCTGCACGTACATGCATGGATACTCTCACTGCACAGAACCGTGAGTAACCACATCTCTAGCAGGCACTGGTGTCCATTAACTCTCCACTGCTGCAGGGGGAACTGGTGGCAGGTGAGTGGGTCAGTAATGGCTGAAGTGAGGGGGAGAAAAGAACATCCATTTAATATGATGAGTCAGGGCGTTCGGTCTGTTTTTAAAGGAAAACCTGGAGGAAAACAATCACTTTCTGGGTCATATCGCTTCATATTTAGATTCTGTTCTACACTATGGTGTGGAGATGAAAAGGAGGTCATTCTAACAGTTAGGATTGGATGGGTTTTAAATCAGTAGACGCAGGGATTCAACAGAGAAAGTGTCGGAGGGGGATTTGGTGTTGCGAAAGAGAGGAGTGAAGTGCCTGTGCCATGTCTCAACCGGGTGTCCCATACTGGCACTGCCAAGTGCCCCCAACCCCCCTCATGCTCACAACACACACAAACACAATCTAACTGCAAAGGCCACAGGTTATAAATAGCAAACAAACAGGACACAGTGGACTCCCTGTGTAAGTGCTCCTAACTGGTTTGTTTACCATTTTTAGTGCGATGGCACAGATATCCCATGATGATCAATGGTCGACTGTGGTTTTTCTTGGCATTTACCCTCATTGTTTTAGTCAGACTGCCCTTTTGTTTAAGTGAAATAAGATTTTGCAGGCAAAAACACACAGAGATAAACTGTGAATCCATGTAGCTTTAAGCTGGGAGAAGAACCAGATCTGGCAGAAAACCAGAGCCTGCCCTGTTTGGATAGGCGTTAACAGAAAACTTTGACAGGCTGTGTTTGGGTCCCACCCACAACAAAAAATATGGCATATTAACAAACGATTATGAAAACCTGCTCCTCATGCGTGTGAAAGACAATTTGTTTAACCCTTTTTGAATTGGAGCATGGATAACGCATATGATTTTTCTTAAGTCAAGATAATGGCAGTTTATTGTAGTAACATTTAGTTTTTTGTCAGTGAACTGCATTTCTCGTCTTACTGTTAACACACATATTTTTTCTTGAAATAAGGTCCCTTGGTGGTCAGCTCGAATGGGATACTTTGCCCCTCTATTTTGGCGTTATTTTTGGCCCAATGTGTTGTACAATTATAGTGGGAAGACTGCACCGTGAATGACCATAGGTTGACACAGATGGTCAAGCCCATAAAAGGGGTCTTAGTGATTCATGTGATGGTTACAAGAAGGATAATGTGGGGTTGCTGTGCTGTAAACTCCTCCAGATACAATACAGGGCAGGAGAAAACCGCTAACGTAACCCTGATATCCAATTGTGAAATACTTACAAAGTAAAAATGAAGCTAAGAGCACATTTGTATCCCCAGAAACTAGTCTGCTGATCATGTGCTCTCTCGCCTCGGGTGTGACGCTAAGTCGAGAGCTGGCTGGCTGGACATCCGAGTGGTTGCAGCTTACGTTGTCGGAGGCGGTTTAGGCGGCATCTGACATTTTGGCAACTGTATTGGTCATGTGATCCTTATCATCGTTGTCTCGGTGGGCTCTTTTTCTACATCAGAGACAGATTTCTGCGGAAATGTTTTACACCGGGGTCAAATATCTGCTTATTTTAGTAGTCTGATATCTTTTTGTATCTACCTCTAGATCAAGAACTCCTGCGTACATTGGCAGCAATTGTTATTATAGTCCGAGCCAACTATGTACAAAGAGCAGAAGAGATTGTGAGCGAGCGACTTTGATGACGATGTGTTGGTGCAGGTTTCCCTCTCTGTGTTGTAGAGTTACCAAAAAATTTGAAATCTGGGGCTAAAACAAGAAGACCTGATTATCTTTGACATTTCTTCATCAGACATGTTCGGTCTTGTTTTTTAGAGGCTATGCTTCATAACTTCAACATTAGGTCACGTATTAAGAAATGCTTCATGTTCTTCTTAATGGGTATATCCAAATTTCCAAAGTAAAAGTAAAAGACCCACAGCCTGAGGGATGATCACCTGCTTATTATGTAATTTTTCTGGGCTTGTATTGGCTAAGCTGTCCTCTCTGCAGCTCTATTTCAGTGCACTTGATTACATTGTTGGGTATTGCCACCCTGTTTAATGCTGTTGCCCCATCCGCCCCTTTTACAAATTGACCCCTCGTGTCTGGAAGGGAGATATCTCGTCTTCACACATGGCCACGCTCAGTCTCAGTTTGTTGGGCTTTATCTGTCCGAGCAAACATGTCTTAACAGAACGAAACTTTCTTTCCACAGAGGCCGCCAAAAAGAGGACCCTCACATAGGACCGGAACTAGAAACCCGCACAGACGGCGCCATGCTGGAATACTACCAGACATTAGGAGTCCAGAAAAATGCATCGCAAGAGGACATCAAAAAAGCGTAAGTGCTCCCGAGTGTTTTTCTGCTCCATTCTCCCCTAGTATTGTTGGTTAATTATATCCCCCTCTGGCTGTATGAACTGACACGAGGAGAGGGAGCAGAGAGGCTGCAATGCAGAAAGTTTCCACTCTTCTTCCTGTAACCTTGCCACTGTCAAATACCTTCCCCCTACACTCACCCACCACACGCAGCAGGCCCACTCAACAGGCCCGTTTCTGTTAATCACACTTCCTCACAGGTTTCTCACAAACACCTTTTTTTGTTTTGACTAGTGAAGGGTTTCCGATGAATTTGATTTAAATGTTTAAATAAGCCTGTTTGAAGTTAGCCACGTGCTCCACGGGGGAAATAATCTGTTATTTTATGTAATGCAGCAAATCAAGAAGTGGCATAAAATCATGTGAGAAAGGATGAAGCTATTAAACATCAAATCCACCGGTGCATCCAATTTGCCAAGCATAGAAGATTGCGAACATTTAGCGCAATGCTATCTCTATGCACTCCATTGTTGGCTTCCAAAGTCAAACGTTATCTCCACTGACGCCAATCAATAAGTCATATCTTTAGCCTATGCCCCCGGCTCTCTCCCCATGATCTTCGATTGAAGTATTTGGTTCTCGGGGACGTCAATGTCGGTCCACCGCTTCTCTCCAGACTGAATACAATACAGCCACAGCTCTTGGATTGATCACCATGAAATTTGGTACAGAAATTCGTGGTGCCCAGAGGACAAATCCAGATTAAATTGGTAATCCTTTTGACATTTCCTCTAGCGCCACCGGCAGGTTTGACTCCATTGGTTTTAAGTGACAACTATTGGATGGCTTGTCATGAAGTTTGGTACCGGCGTTAATGTCCGCCTCAGAATGAATCATAATACATTCGGTGATCTCTTAACGTTTGGTCTTTTCATTCCGCTCAGAGCCCCGCTGCGCCTTCTTCATGTCATATTTGAGTTATCGTAATTATTAGAATTTTTCTACTTGAGAATAGTGTTCACGTCGTCAACTACTAATTGCAAATGGGGAAACGTTTCACTTACTAATACGGAAGTGCTCGGAAAAAAAAAAGATAATAGTGAGAGACCTCATATTGGTTGACGGCTTGATCGACGATTGACTTTCTGTCAGATGTTCCAACACAAATCTCTGGTATCTGCGCCCTACTGTGCATCGTGAAGCGACATGTCTGCCCGTCGAGCCCCGGCAATCGGCACACGGAACGAGTGAATTTAAAATAAATTGGTCGACGTGAAAAATGGAAATGACCACCCAGTAATACAGCTTTCAGAACAAGAAAACGTCTGTCGCTTTTAAGAGTGAACACACAGGCTTCTGACCGACAAAGACCGACACCACATTGTTCAACTTGGTCTGCCCGGCTGCCCTATTGACCAAGCTTTCAAACAGCTCGATGATGTCACAGATTACAACAAAGACGTAGACTACAAAAAGGATTCACGATGGACCCATAAGGGAGGCAATGCCTGGATTGTGTGCAGCCCTTTTTTCCGTCCGGAGTCTTCTCCACGTCATCCGTGTGTCCGCTCGCTGCCGGGCTTAGAAACAAACAGCTGATGCAGCGTAAGCCTCTGTGCGAACCTCACGTCAGTGGACTGCAGGCTGTCTTTGTTGTTTCTGCTTGAACTGGGGACGTGGGTTGGGGGGGGGGGGGGGCAGTGTGTGCATGTATGTATTTGGGATGTGTGTGCGCATACAGGAGAGTCTGTATGTTTGCTGTAGGCATGGTTGCCACCCTAAAAAAAGACTTGAATGTGGATATGTGTTTCTGATAGGGGGATGTCCGTTGTATACATGCATACACATATTCCACATCCCATAATTAGGAACTGACTCTCTCTTCTTGGAATATCTACAGTATGTGGCATACAGTACATGGTGTGTTTATCCCCGTGTTGATGTAAATGTTACTGACTTAACTGTCTGGCGTTTGTGCCTCAGTTACAGAAAATTGGCGTTGAAGTGGCATCCAGACAAGAACCCGGACCACAAGGAGGAAGCGGAGAAACGGTTCAAAGAGCTGTCAGAGGCATATGAAGTGCTCTCAGATGGTAAGGTTTTGTTCTGTAGAGGGAGAAAGTAGATCATGTAGCCATGTTAAGGGAAAACGTATGAACCTGATGACTGATGTGTCTAAACGGACATCTTGATTCATTGGCACCTCAAACGTTAAAGTTGACATTTGTTGTCATATCTGCTGTTGGAGAAAAGTAAGTTTGGAGTTTCGTGTCTGATTACTAAAGCAAGATGTTGCTGTAAAAAGTCATCAATCGTGTTTCCTACAAGAACAAACCTAAAATATCTTAATGGGGTTATATAATATGTAAAGAAAGCTTCATTTTTACTTTGTGTTTGTCACATGATATCATATGCAGTTATCAGTTTGGGCTGTAAATGTGTTCAGACACAGACAGTTACGCCTTTCTGACTGCTGAAAGGCAGCTTTGTAATCTTTGTACACAATACTCAATACAAAGAACCCACATGCAGATAATCAGACGGATGGATAAGGATGTCTATTGTCATCGTAAAAATATGCAACACAATTTAGTTGTTCAGCAGCAACAAGGTATACTGATTTAAGACATCAATAACTATATAAGATTATATATTATATGATTTATAAAATGAATGGACTCAAGGATGCACTGATGAGAATTTGCAGTGCAAAGCACAACGGTCCAGATCATTGTAACACAATAACATTTCCACAAACGAGGGTCAAATGACGACGTGATGCATCTTTGGACAGACATGGATGTTTGGCGGAGGCCTTCAGCCATGAGGCGCTAGTTCCAGTTGAAAGGGGGCACTTCATTCGATGCTAACTTCCAGGACCCATGGAGTTTAAAATGAAACAGGATGGGATTTGTCTGTTTTTATCTGTTTTCATGAAAAGTCTTTCTCTTCCCTCCACAGAAAACAAGAGGAATACTTACGACAGATACGGAAAAGAAGGTCTTTCAGCAGGAGGAGGAGGAGGTAAGGAGACGACGTTCGCAATAACAACATATGAATTGCAGTGCCATGGAGATGAAAAGATTTCAGTCGTCAATATGGATGTGGAGAAATCTGATGAGGATTAAAAATATGCTATATTTTGAGTCTATGTAGACTTTTTTTTAGTGGCCTACTTCCTGCACTATCTAACCATCAGCATGTATCAGTTATTCATTCAAAGTACAAACAGCTTGGTATTGTGTTGGTATTTCGTATCACTTGCAATGATAGTACCAGCTCTAATCCTGCTTCTGATGAAGTCATTGTGTGTTTAAGAGCCTTCACTGTTTTATGTTTTACAGGGGGCCATTACGATCACTTTGGCGGCGGCGGCTTCACATTCCGTAATCCCGACGACGTTTTCAGGGAATTCTTCGGCGGCAGAGATCCTTTCGCAGAATTTTTCGGTAGGTCTCCTTCAATTCTGGCGAGGGGAGATGATGTGATTTCAAGTCTTCAAAGAGGAGGAAGAAAGAGCGGCTGAAGAGAGACAGAGAGAGTAGGCAAAGGCTTTTATTGGCTGCATCATTTTATCTGGTCAAAAATATACACAGATGACCTGAGACTGCTCAAGAGAGACATCCTGTCAGTCTGAGTTGTTTGTTGTGTTGAACATTGATATTGATATTTCTCACTTGTTTGACTGTTTGCTAGCAGCCCCGGCTGTGTGTAAGGGTGAAAGATGGAGCATTGGACCGAGGAAACGTTCTGTGAAGCCGTGTGCTGATCCCCCACAGCGCTGCAATGTGCAGCTCCAATACTCACAGCAGTGTTCTGCCACTAAATGTCACATGTTGGCCAACACGGAGCGCCTGCTGGATGTTGACCCTTCATTACGTAGCCTTCATCTCTCTGCGAGCCAAGCTTTAGACCTCTTAATTCACTCCGGCTTCTCTTGTAGAAAATAGTCTTTCCGATCAGGAAACAAGCTCCATGAAAGCAAAAGAAAATAACGCTCATATAAATAGATTAAACGCATAAAGGCGTCTGAAGTTACAGCTATAAATAAACAAAGCAAGCTTAGTTTAGGGTGGATGGATTTACATGTTGCTTTACCATAGATTAGCCGTTTCATTACAAAGATTATCTGAGCATAGCTGAAGCAATTCATCAATCAGTCTCGGGCAACTCATTTTATCATCGATTAGAGTTATTTATACTTTGCCAAGCATTTATCGATTCCACCTTCCAAGTTGAGAGGATGTAGTGCTTTTACGAACAGCAAACTGATTTATAATTAGTTTTTTGACTGTTGCTTGGATACAATGTTACCACAGGCTGTGTTTCTTTTCCTACTTTGTTTCTCACATTTTTGGGGTTAAACAACAACAATATATAATTGACTAAGATTCATTTATAGTAAAAAAAAAAAAACTGTTTGTGGTAACCCTACATCTTTAGTTTGTATGTTGTTGGCTCCGTGTAAAATGAGTTAACTTATTATTTCTACCATTTTTAGAGTTTATGTTTCCGCAGCCACTTCTTTCTGATTAGTTTTAAAACTCAACAAATCTCTTTTATTTCTTTGTCCACCACTTCTCTGAGCATTTCCCCTCCCAGAAGTGCAAAAATGATGGCAGCTCTTTAGTTTTATACCCATGTATGCTGCTGCCTGAGGTAATCTACTGTTGGCGAGTGGCTGTTCATGTGGTACGATGACGGCTTCTCGTAGTGCCGGACTGCTGATTGTATCAGAGGTGTCAGTCGTTGTATAATGTCGTTATAGGAGTTTAACGTCTGGCCCGGGTTGTCTGGGTTCAGCAAAAGGCTGATTGGGAGGCATGCGTAGTTCACCCAGTGTAGCTCTAAATATGGAGTTCAGACGCAGGCGGAGGATGGATTTGAACGTCTACATCACTCAACTGGAATGCTTTCAAAAATAGCTTCCGTATTAAAACAAAAGCAGATGTAATAACGCTGAGTGTGTGTGTGTGTGTGTGTGTGTGTGTGTGTGTGTGTGCGCGCGCGCTGTGTGTCGAAGCACATGTAGCGAGTGCAATGCGAGCACTCGAGCGTGGGTGTAGAACATACAGTTATTGAAAGAACTGTAATCTAATATGTGAGTTCTTGGAAATGTGCTTAAAACAATTTGTGTGTGTGTGTCTGTGTGTGAGGGGGAAAGTAGGGGTTAGAAGTTGTAGGGAAAGTCAAGTCATTTGTATCGGAGTGTTTTTATAAACTGACAACATGTTTTTATTCCATTTATTAACATCGATACGATGGAGTGGAGCTCAGCTGTTGCTGTTTATGCTCTGCGCACATCGCGTCAGGGTTTGGCTTTTGTGAAGTGGTCCTTGTGTACCGGAGAGAGTAAAGTTCAAGTTCTATTTTGACCGGGGACGAGCTTTATTATGCTTAATTGGTATGCAACAGGATATGTCCAAACATCCGTCCTGTCAAGTTTATTTCACCTCTATATTTAGCGATTTTTCCTCGGATAGATCTATATATAAAGAAGCGTTTTGGTTTGACTTTCCTTAAGATGGCAGCCGCGGAAAAAGAAGTTTCAAATGTGTCTTTTTTAAATCCCATCCAGCCTCCAGTCCTGTCTGTCTAGCAGCTCGTCTCAGTGAGCAGCAGCTGGTCTTGTAGATCTGTCATCTTCCCACCTCAGTGTGTGTGTGTGTCCGTGCGTGTGTGCGTGTGTGTGTATGTGTGTTACGGATTCACACGAGGATAAGGGCTTAGTTGTTTGCCAAGAACGACCGCTCTCAAATTAACGTGTGAAGGAAGTAGTGAGGTGAGGGAGATATTAACTTTTTATTAAATATATCTTCTATGTAACCTATTGACACCGTCGGTTCAATTGTTCCTCTGCTTGTACTTCCTGTAAAGGTGTGGCACATTCCTCGCCGATTCAAACCTTTAAGCTTGGAGGTTTTTTTTCTTCTGTCAGAGTACATACGTGGCAGAGTGACAAAGCCTTGACCTTTTATCTCTTTGTGTACACTGACGATGTACAACAGCAATAAACAGGATTTCTTACAGTACATGTACGCAGCCTCCTTCTTGCCTCCTCTCTCTGCCGTCGTACTGACTGAGCTGTCCCCTCTAATGTCTTCTTCGAGGTAAATGGACGGTAATGCGGTTACAACAGGGGTCAGGGGATACTTTTATTTAAAGCTTTCTTTCAGAGGGAACAAGAAAAGCTTTATTGTCGCTCCTTCGGTACATTGAAGGTTGAAGGAGGAGTCTTCTTTCAGCGAACGGTGCCAGTGCGCCAGCCTTATCCTGCTGGGGCGACCCAGATTGGCTGCACGCAATTAGAAGCATGTCCACAGGGCTTTAGGATGAGAATTAGTGGTGGGCACTTCGACGGTTGAGATTGTTCCAGAAATTGCAAACTCATGCTACTAAATCCACCACTTTTAGAAGTTGTGCCTCAAAGCTGCTCTAATTAATGTGTCTCTAGTAACAATGGATACAATGGCTGTCAAGTGAAAGGGGTTGCTGGTCGTGACAAACGCATCCTCTTTCAGCCACATCTGAGTTGTGTTTTACATTGATATCCTTGCAAATCTTTTCTAATGCATATATGATAAGGCAACAAAGTGATGTATTCAAAGTGAATACATCGGTGTTCAAAAAACGCACAAACTACCATGATCTTGTATCAGGCTGAAAGTCTTAAAAAGGCTCCTCAATCTGTCATTTCTGCTATGTCCCGCCCCCACAGCTGATGACCCCTTTGACAATTTCTTCGGCGGCAGTCAAAGTCGCCAGAGGGGCGCGAGCCGAGGCAGGATGGGCGGGTCGCTCTTTGGTTTCGGGAGCTTCCCGGCGTTTGGGCCGGCCATCTCAGGGTTCAATTCAGGTCCATACATCCCGACAAAATGACTCCACATCATAAATTTATGATTTTTTTTTCCCCATTTTTACTGAAAGGGTGCTCTTTTACAGATTTTAGCCCGTTTGGAGACATGGGTGGAGGAGGATTCACATCCTTCTCTTCTTCATCTTTCGGCGGCGGTGGAGGAATGGGAGGAGGGATGGGTGGAGGGATGGGTAACTTCAAATCTGTGTCGACCTCCACCAAGTTCATCAATGGCAGAAAAATTACTACAAAACGGTAATTTTTAAACGAAAACTTCATCTTCTCGTCTATCTCTCGGCAAGAACGGGAAAAGGCATATCTCCCAAATATCCTCTTTACCAGTCTGACTTTGTGATGTTTTTGTGTGTTCTCCAGGATTGTGGAGAACGGCCAGGAGCGGGTAGAAGTGGAGGAGGATGGTCAGATAAAGTCCCTAACAGTTAATGGTAAGGAGCAGCTCCTAAGACTGGGTAACAAGTAATTATCTCGCCACAACACTTGACCAACATACAGTTTTCACACTTGGATAAAAGTCGCCCAGTGACTATGTTTGGTACCAACAGTTGGTCTCTCCTCTCTCTCTCCTCCTGCATCTCATTCCAGAAGAACAATTTTTCTCATTTTAGCTCAGCTGCAAGGGAGGTGAGAGAGATGTCATAGTATTTGTATATTTGTATTTATTCCATTATTATGGGAGGGGAGGGACCATCTTGTTGGGATTTTTGTTTTTGTTTACTACATTTAAATTGTACTTTTTTTTTTATTTCTGCCATAAGCACAACGCTCGAGGACGTGCTTGATATATATATTTCCTTTTGCGGTGAATGTTGTCTTTGTTTTTGTCGCTGGAAAACAAGATGCTGTACAATTAGATTCAAGCATGTCATTTTTGCTCTTTTCAATTGACGAACTTAACAAGTGAATGATCAAAGCTTAACCACTTCACCCTAATGTCTTGAACTTGAACTTCACCCTGCTAACCTGTTAGCTGTTACCATGTTCACGCGTGTGTACTATGAATGACATACATCATTAATAAATTAATTAGAATAATACGCATTTTTCTTACTTTAACATTTGTTTGTGTATTTGGAAATACCACAGTATGTTTGTTGGGTTTTTGCATGATTGCTGAGTCCAGGAGGCTGCTTTTTGTAGTTTCACTGTAACAATGTCAGCAACTTCAACCATGAACGTAGACCGCACAACACCTTACACTGTTACCGGACAGACAGGGGAATTTTCATTCTTTGTAAAAAGAGAAACCAAAATAAAGAGTTCAGGTTTGATCAATAAACTTCAGTTTTCGTGGAAAGTCTGCTGCAGTCACCTGGTGTCTTTGTCATGTTTCCTTTGGCTTGAGTGGCTTCTTTTCATTGCACTCTTCCTGGATGTATACTATGAGATGTGTGTGTGTGTGTGTGTGCTTGTGCCTGATCACATTTCAAACCTGCTTCACACAACCGCAATAAAGGAAACCACAGCGGCTGCTTCTTGTGGTACACTCACCCATACAGCTCACAGTGTGGACTACGTTAACCTACTAATGCCTGGTGACTCACATGAGGGCTCGGCCACTGAGTCCACTGTGTGTGCTTCCACTGAAATATTTCTATTCCTCATTTAATAAAATGAAAACTATCATCAACATTTTCTGCAAAAACACATCCTCCTCGAACCCTGAGGTGTATTTTGTATCTTTTAATGTGCGGTAGGTATGCTTTACCTTTTACTTCCCAGGTGAGAAGGTAACGACGTGATTCAAGTGTCCTTCATCATGTTTCTTCATCTCTCTCTCCGCCCCTCCCGTCAGGACATTTATATGGGCGGTTTGTAAAAGTGCTGATGGTGCACCTCTATTGAATTCGCCCTCAAACCCAACTTGAGCTCTGCAGAGACTTTAAGCCAAACGAGGGACTTAAAATGTAACTCATTGTTTAGCTACACAAGAAGTCATCGCCTAGCTGGGAAAATCCCTTTTTAAAAAAAATATATTTTGTCTAATTTGGAGACAATAAAAACGCAGGTCTGCTATCTTTTAAATACACGGCCTGATGTGCTCGGATTCAGGGTGAGCTTTAGTGCTAGGTTTGATTACAGTCGAGGCAGAGGTGTGTGTGTGTGTGTGTGTGTGTGTGTGTGTGTGTGTGTGTGTGTGTTTTACTTGAGGAATGTGCTCGGGGCTAGTTTATTTACACAAGCCTCACTGCATATTTTTGTAAGAGACAAGTCTGGAGTGAGAGAAACTGAGGAGAAGGGAAAGGCAGGGTGAGGTCATGAGCTGAGTCAAGCTGCAGCGTTAAGGACCGGTTTACTTTATTGGTCTGACATTTAGCATCAAAGAGTGTATTGTGTTTGTGTGTTTTAACGGCGTGCATGCCATTTCTACTACTTTTTAACTTTTTGTATTTTTCTCGCTCAATTTCTGTATCATCAGTGCTGATTGAAGGGGCTTTGCGCATGCGCAGTCCTGTTGCTAAGTGACACTGCAGCCCAGCGCCCGTCCCTATTGCTTATCTAGCCTGTATTCCCCCCTCTCCTCTGTAAATGTGGTGAGTAAGTGAAGGACGTGTGTTGTATATAAGGATTACCACACGAACTAGCAATAAACCGCTCAATCTAATCACTAATAATATGATCATCTTCGGATCGATACAAATGCGTCGGCGGCGTTAGATGTTCATGTCGTCAGTGGGGAGCAGTTGAATAGGTGTTGCGTTAGCAGTAATTACATTTTTGGTGCAACAGCGCCCTCTCCTGGTTCCCGGGATGGTGTGCAGGAACTACAACCACAAGGCATAACGTTGGTGCATTTTGAACTACAGCTCCCATAATTTGGGAAACTTGAAGTCGGCCAAAAAGTTGCATGGACCTGAATCCCCTTTTGGACAATAAGTATGCAGACTATTATCAGTTTCTGACTGCAATGTGCAGATGTGTGCAGACCTGTGCACTACTTTGAACTTGAAGGCAACTTGAAAAAAAAGATTGTTCTTTGACTTGTTCCTTTTAGTTATGAGGAGCGTCCTTTTTGTGAATTCTTGAAGCGGATTGGATGTTTATTCTCGATGGAGATGATGACATTCACGGATAGTTTAAATCAATCTGAAATCAAGCATGTCATTTATGCATGTAAGTAAAATTATTAGATTAGTAGTTTTATTCAGGCCTTTTCCGATATGTCCTTAAAAGGGAGAGAGCAAAACTCCTGCTCTTAACCAGACATTGTAATGTAAAGCTGGACCCTCATGTGGCCACAAGGGGGCACTGTTTGTGTACAAAAGACAGCATGACATCATCTGGCCAAATGATATTTTTTATAAAGAGCACTCACATCCTGAAGAAAGCCCACAGTGACGGATGGGTAGGATAACTAGAGCAGCTTGTTCCAAGTTACATTCATAGAAACTTTTTATTATTTCATTTTTAATGATGAAACTTAAATTTCTTCAATATCAATAGAACATTGTCAGTATGAGTTTTATTATTTAGGATGTTATCAAACTAGCTCTGTATTCCTTGTGAGAAATAAAGTATTGTATCGTCTTCTCCTGCATCCATCCGTTCCAATATGACAGTCAATACTGTGATTTCCTGTCCCAGAGTTTCCTCATCTTATGAAAGATGACTTCCTGTCGGCAGAGAGACGCATCCGGTGTTACCCCCTCCTCCTCTTCTCCTCCCACTCCTCCCACTCCTCGTCTCTTGACAGCTTAGTGTGAAGCATCGAAAAGGAACCGGAGCCGCTGGCCACTTTTATGAACGATGGCAGAGATAAGCTGCCAGCTTCTCTCGGGCCGTGTCTGAACGAGGACACGGCCTGTATCTCAGTCGTGCAGTCGCATCAGCGCGACACCAGATGTCTTGAACCAAGCGAATGTGGACTGTTGAAAATAATCTGGTCCACAGTTAAAGTTGTCATGTAGGGTTAACCTCCCCCCCTGAGCAGTGATTTATTTTCGGCTTTAGCTTCCAGCCGGCTGCTTTTGTCTGTCGCACAAAGAGTTTGTGTGTGTTTAGGTGTTAACCCGGGTGTTTGTGCATGTGTACACGCTCCTGTACTGCAGTCCAGACGGTGTGTATCAAGCAACTTTCACAGACCCACACTGCATTGCACAGCCGGGAGACAAATGACAGGCACTCTGGAGACAATAGCTGCAAATGAGACCATCCAGAACCGTGTTCACTCTGCTTTTCAAATTAAGTCCTTGATCCAGAAAAGAAAAGGACGCCTTTTTATGAGCATTAAAAGATCTCATTATCATCAGTGCACTTGGATATTGTCTTTGTGGAAATTAATTGACTGATGATGGATTATGTGACTTGATAGCGGAAGGAATCTTATCACCCAGGTAACCCGGCCCATAATTGCCCAAAATATTGATCCTTTAGAACAAAGCGCACATGCATGTTGGCTTAATCCGGCTGAGTGGATCACCAGTTGAATGCAAGTTGGGATTAGTTGTTTTTCCAGAAGCTGGATAGAGAAGGAGTAGCTGTAAGAGCCTTGAGAGTAAAGCCACCGATTGTCCTGTTTCTGTTGGGTCCTCTGGGTGCTTGTCTCTAAAAGTGTATTCAATTTAAAAAAGCTGATTTGAAAAGTAACATAAAGAAGTGTGGGACTAAAAGAACATGAATGACTTGTTTTTCAGCATGAAAATAAACTCCATATCGCGAGAAGACTCAGCCAATTTCGACCTTGACACAATGGAAAAAGCTTTTGAGACAAAGAAATCGACTCGGGGCATGATTGAGGTCCGCAGTAATACGATGCCTATTCAAAGAGAATTGAAATCTAGTGATGTCTTTATCTCTGTTTAGACCTGAGCACATGCAGCCGTCCTTGATTGCATAAAAACCCTTTAGCTCCTTCAGAAACCATCTCCTTCTCAAACGTCACATAAAACCAAGTGCTACACTATAGCCACACTCTTTCCTTGTACTAGAAAATACATTAATGAATAAAATCACTATGTTTATGTTGAGGTTCTCCCACAGGTGTACGGCAATATGTCAAACAAAGCTGTCACGTCTCTAATGACTTTTGATGTGTTTAAGGCCGGGCTGTTACACGCCACGCAGGGGGATTTTTAAATGCTGGTGCCGATCGTCCTCTAAATGGGACCAGGTTCAGCACGGCAAGCATCTGGCCCCCTTTCTTCTCCTCTCCACTGCCTTAATTACACAACACAATGGCGATGAGATCTGCTGTAATCTCGCAGCATAATAAGTCCCCCCCCCCCCTCCCCTCCTCTATACCCTGCCTGCCACTAATTCAATATAAATGTAAATTACCTAGAGAGAAGAATAACCAAATCTCATTTTATTTACATGACTAATCACAATAAAGTCAGACAGATGAAATATGAATGAAATATACGGTTGGCGTTTGAAAGGATGGAGGGCTCTATGTCGCCTTAGGGACTCTTTCAACTTCTTGTTTTATACCATCTTTGTTGTTTCATGTTGGTAACATCAATAGGCCGATTCATTTTTTTTCCACTTGTGCTCAACTTGCTGTAATAGATGTTTTCTTGTCTGATTGTATTCACACTGCCAAGGGCACCACAAGGTAATATGTTTTCCTTTCAGCTGACGTTTTTTTTTTGTTGCAGCACACCTCTCTTGTCAGAAGGCTGAAATCCAAAGACGTTACACAAAAGAAGAAAAACACAATATATATATATATATATATATATATATATATATATATATATATATATATATATATATATATATATATATATATATATATAAACATTTTATTTATATATGTAATGTTGCTTTGAACACCTCAGGCCGTCCATCCAGACGGGTATAGGTGTGATTCATTCCCACTCTGCTCTGCCCACAGACGTGGCAGCCGAAGATCCCTTGGAGGAAGACTTTCGCCGCCGCAGACAGATAGCGCTACCCGGCCTCGGCCTGCACCAGCGCTACCTGAGGAACTCTACCCAGAACCCCTCGGAGGAAGAGGAGGAACACGGCCTACAGAGCCTGGGACTAACGAGGGGTACGCCCACCCGCCACCGCAGAGCTGATTAATTACCAGCACACGGGCCTCTCCTTTTAAAGAGTAGGGTCTTAATAAGCGCAGCTAATTGTCTGCTTTTGTGTCTGCCGTCCACACAAAGGGCCGATGACGGAGAGTGCCGCGTTTGATTGGCAGGTGTAAACACCCAGGACGAGGTGTTGATTAGGCAGCTCTGTTCTGCGGCGCAGTAACGACCAGAGGTCAGAGGTCGCCCTCTGTTTTCCTTCATAGGGTCAAAAAGTCCCACACAAAAGCTGAGCAATTATCTGCGACACACAGTCGCGGTCACGGAGGGTTTTATAATAGAAGCTTCGTTAGTTAAGGAGGGAACCTTTAATTTAACTGTGTATACTTCCTGCTGTGATGCAAACAAAGGCCCTAATACTCTGTCTGAGATAATGACACAAGCTACTCAAATACGGGTCCTTGGAGAGTGTGTTTTTAGCTACTTCAGCCGGCTGAAAGTCTTAAAAAGTCTGTTTCACTGTCTAATAATTCACTTTTTCTAGAGTGTTCACAAGCTGGACTAATGGATTTATTTATAGGTCATTTAATATGTTACTAATGTGTTATAGATTAGTTATAAATCATTGATAAGCACAAAATTTTGGCTACTGGCGTTTATTATGTTAATCCTCTCGCCTCACACTTGTTTGTGTTGTTTAGCTCCTAAATTAACATCGAAGGCCATTTAGTCTTCGGCCTTAAAGGCCGACAGTCAACACATGAACATTTGTTAGCTTAAAATATGGATTTGTTACACATTTTCCTTTCAAAACGATTGCATTTAAGATTGATTGACGTAAAGGGGAATATGTAATGTGCCTGGCCAAGCACACTTTGTGATATTAGAGAGTACTATTTGGTTGTTAAACAACCCACAAGTTTTATTTAAGTTTTAATAGCTACCACCTATCAGGTTTAGTGCTGGGATTTTCCCTGGACAGAGCCATGTATCCTCTCGTATCCGGGGTGTAGGTTCAGCTAATTGGCAGCTGGTTTTCGTGTCCTGTTTAGCAGACAGACAGGAGAGCAGTGTCAATCTCCTCATCAGCAAAGAAGTTTTGTTCAGTGACTCAACAGCTCGAGAGTTTTTTCACAACTTGGAAACCGCCAATTCTAATAAATAACTGATCTATTAGTCATTCCTACATTTGCATATTTAACGAAAATGTTCTTTTTTTTTTGTAGGACACACGGACACGAAGAGGAAGAAACTGTGGTTAAAGGACGCAGAGTCCAAAAAGAAAAGGGCTCCTCGACTCTTCCCTCGATTTGGTGGACTTGGTGCCTTTTATTAAACACCCTCAAACAAACACACGCACACACCAACATGTATCTGCTGGCAGAAGTGCCATCAATCATATGGGGCACGAGTCCATCTTTGCTATGTATCAGCGGCCCGGCTGCGCTGTCTCCCCCCTCGTATATCAGCAGCAGTGCATAGCGTAACTTCTGCCTGCGTTCACGAGCGGCAGCCTGCAGAGACTACGCTTCAATGTTTGGTTTTTATCTTGAATACATTTTTAGTAGTTAAGCTTTTGCTATTGCTGTATTTATTGTGGGTGGGCCCTGTGGATGGCTCATCACTTTAATTAATCTCCTAGGATTGGACTTTTCCACTTTTTGCAGCACACTTTTTGCAGAAATTGTGTTCGAAAGAGTTCGTGTGGAAGGAGAATTACACATGCAGCCTTGTTTATGATGAGCGTGAAGAATTGCTGCATTAATAGCGTGTAGCATTTGAGAATATGTGAAGGGCAAGATATTTAGTGGATCCTCTCAACAGGCGACAAGGAGGGGGAGGGATACCTCAGGAATGTGAGAGTGAAGGTGAATAAAAGCATTGAAGAGTGAGTTTTATTACACAAAAAAATGCTCAGTCCATCACACATGAAAGCTGACAATCAACACTCTGGAAGCAACGGTGTTCACTCTTTTGCTCACCACAACAGGGTGAAAAATAGCTACGCTCTCGAAGATATTATTTTCTTTTTTGTAGGATTCTTTGTACTGAGTAGATCGAGCAACATGTTAACCTTCCATGGGTGTTTTTGTAAGAAGATTTCCAAAGCAGAATAAGGTTTCTCTCATCTGATTTGCTCTCGACATTACTGTAAGCTGAAATGTAGAAATGTTCATTTTTTTATGGACGCCTACCAATAAATGCTTCGAGAAACACACACCCTCACGGGGACTCGACTTGTCATTGTTTCATATAGTATCTTTCAGATTACTTTATTAGTCCTGAGAGAGAGTTCTAGTTTTGTCACCGATGAATAAATAACAAGAGATGCAACCAGACACTTCATAGCCGATCACATAACATAAGCCACAGCACATTAAGCTGTAAACACAACGATGCTGTCACCATATAAAGCTGATTTAGCTTATATGTTGGCAAAAATGTACGCAACCAGCAGCCGCTGAGCAACATTAGCTTTCATTTAAAGTCTAATATTCACACTCATTTACCTCAGTTACGAACTTTGACGGTACTTTTTGGTGCTGAAACGGGAGAATCCAAGACAAGAAAAGTTGCTAAAAGACATTGAAATGCCTCCAGGAGTCTTGTGATGATTCTGCATTGATTCTTCACTGTTGCCAACCTCTCTCAGATTACACATAGTCATCGTTAATATAAAACTATGGATACTGCTTTAATCACATTTCTTTCCGGCTACATCACCAGCAATACCTCACACACACAACAACAACATAATATTGGTAATTAAGTGGAGAAACACATAATCATCAAACACTGTGCAACACTGCCAACTCCTAATCAACTTGTATTTATTCTTTGTTTCTGTTGCCAAGTCACCTGAGCTGCAGTGTCTCTTTCCTATAGTAAATGTTCTGTACCAAATGCTCTCCCACAGTAATTGAATTGAAGCAGGGACAAAACACCCTGGATTTCCCTGTCACAAGGGCAGAGCCCTGCAAGGAGCAGTTTTCCCAGATTATTTTGAATGAGCCTGCAGTGTTTTGTATTATTCATGTGGCAGAATGAATGCATATGACACAGCTAGTCTCCAAGGGTTTAATTAAACAGTGTCGAGGTAGTGGCCCATCTCCATCCATTGCCTTACTTTTGCAGCCTTCTGCCTCCTTAAGTCATTACACAACTGTTTCTCACTGCGTAAAAAAAAAAAACCCTGTGAAATCCTCCTATTGACTTCCACTCTGAGGACATATACCTCCCGAGGAGCGAAGAGCACATCGACAGCTCACTGTCAAGCTCCCCCGTCAACCCCTGTCTGCCTCCTTTTAAAAGAAAAATAACCCACTTACACGCGAATGAAGCCGAGAACCTATCGACAGCCATCAGCACATGGAGAGAAGTCATTAAGTACGTACACGCAGTGGAGTGAGAATGAAATGAGAGTAACAACCCAGTCTGTTTATATATATATATTAATGTTAAAAAAAATCTTTCAAAGGACAAAAGAGGTTTTGTAATCAAAAAGAAGTATAACAAACAAGTAAATACACTATTGGAATACATCATTACAATTCTACACAATGAGCTGAAAGCAACAATACACCATTGTCCCAGCATGACTAATACAAATGGGTTTTGTGTCCTGAAAAACAGCATAAAACCCAAGTAAATAGACAATGTAAGCTGTTATGAGGCAACGCTTTGATGGCACAAAGTGTCATCTAGGGTGTCACAAATTGCATCATACATGTTTTATTCGACGTGCAGAGAAGCGTCTTATCGTTCAGCCGGATCAACGTGGATTACCTCTTTATTGATATAGTTATATAAAAAAAAAAAGTACTGCGGCCATTGAAACAGGACTTCATGACCGTAAGACATGTATCGATCATCATACCAAATGTTGAAATCAATGAAGACATTTGTGATGTTTTTAAATCAAACAGGCCCTGAGACACAGATGTGTTTAGTTCCCCGGCATCTAATTGGTTCAGTGCAGAAATTGTCAATCAAATAAGCTTGAAACAGAAATTATTCGCTCCTCGTCCCGTTGGTTAGAGAGCTGCTGTATGCTCAAGGACTTTACACTTTCAGTGAATAAAAGAAACATGCTCGGGTTAAAGAAGCTAGATGAAACAATTTGAAGAATTATTTGGCTACCTAACAGCATTGAAATTATGTAAAAACAAGACATACAAAAAAAAAAAAAAACACCTGGGTGTGCTTTATTTTGGAACAGCTGTCAGACGGGGATTTAGGTGCGGCTAAATGGGACTGTGATTTATTCAAGAGTGCACTCAGCAGATTAGGAGAGAGGAAACATCGTAGCAAGTGTTCTTTAGTCAACTAGTGAAGGGAGCTGAGATATGTGCACTCTCGACTACAATAATGGCTTTTTACACAGTCGTATGAGGCATATTTTCTAAATGTCAAATAAGTAAATCATATTTTAACACAGAGTCTTCAAAAAGCCTGAGCTATGCTATTCTGTGCCTGGAGAATTTTGTATGTATATAATATTTTTTCTCCATAATATTCTACAAGCACACAATAGTTGGATCTGAGTACTTTTTCCTCCACATGTTGATGATTATCAGGATGTTTACCACGCTCACTACCTTAGTTTAGCCTAGCATGCTAAGAGCTGCTGAGTAGCCCTGAACACAAAGCACGGGTTGGGTGGGAAGTGCAATAGTTTTGCTAGAAATCAACCTCCTGGTGGCGCTATACAGTTAAAGTCAGTGGCTCAGCAATGTCCGTCGCCTTTAACCACGAAGTACCATGAATATCTGCACTAACGTAAATGTATATATTCGTAAATAGACAAACAAACAAACTATACCTTTTCTATTCTCTGCAGAGGACCTCCTTTCTCCATCTCAGTTGTCTTTGGCGTATCTGTCTTTTTGTGTCCCCTGGGACTTTGTGAAAGCATCTGTTTGGTGATGACATTCTTCTGTCACTTCCCTGTATGTGACCCCCCCCCAGCCATCGCTATACCTTCTCCTCCTCTTTAGCTTCACTTCTATCAGTCCTCGTTTGATGGATTCCCACACGTTTCACTCAAGGCCATTGTATGAGGAATTACAATCAAAATCTCACCGGCTTCGTTTTGCTTTTATACTTTGGAAGCCGAGCGAAGACGAGAAAGTCCCTTTTCTCAAATGTCGGGTGTTATTTCGGAAGGATGTGTTTCACTGCAGACAATCTACAAGTGAAACAACAGTCTGCTGATTGAGCCGAGCCCGCCGCCGCCGCCAAAAAAAAAAGAGCGTGGAATCAAACTGTGAGACAAAAATATAGATGAATAATCTACAGACCACTTCAATGATAAAAATGGCCCTCTCCTGCTGTGCAATCAGCACACTCTTGTAAGAAAACATACATTCAGGGAGATTACGAAATGAGAAGGGAAACAATGTTTGAGTTAATTTGAATTGCCGCTGAAATGTACCTCATAATACAGTATACACGTTGATTTTAGTTGTATTTGAATGAAAGGAAGCAAAACTGTCTCTTTCGATATTTTCATAATTGCTTTGTGAACCGAGCCGATGCTAGAAGGTGGAGTCAAGACAGTGCGGAGCACTGATTGGTCGGAGAGAAGTGTCACTCATGCAACACAAGCAAGACACCCTGCACAAACCCGCGATTTTGAACGAGCCAAGCTGCTGTCGTTTCTTTATTGAATTGATTTTAATAAAAGGTGGCGTGCGAAAACTACACCGAGCCGTACATGACAAGTGCAAATGTTGCTCTGCTTGGTTGCCAATGAAAGGATTCAGCGAGTGTCGTCACAGCGCTTTCACGTTTTCACAAAAAGCTCAGCGTGTGGAAGACGAACAGAAAACATAACATGGTACAAAAATAATGACGTCGTTGCACCATGAAGTGGAGTCACGAAAAAAATGTTCCTCCCTCTCTCAGTGGCGAGCCTTTTTGTTCCAACTGAAGAGGCAACTCTTTAAAAATGTGTCAACAACTGGGCTTTGTAGTTTTTAGCGAACACAACTCAAATAAGAGGAAGTGTGCATTTGTTGGGGACTATTTTCTGCTTCGGATTAAAACACATTTGGTCGTCTGGTCAGTATTTATGTCAAAACCTACAGTGCATATGTTCATCATTATGAACAAACATGTCACCCGGTGCAACATCGTGGATCACTGGAGTGTTTTTACTGGTTTTTGGACAGAATGGAGGTCCAAGGCACAGACAAATGAAATATAATGGTCTCTGGAGTCATAGGCGTTGATTTATTGTCGGCCTTTTAAAAAAAAATAGGAAAGATAGACAATGATACGTATTTAAAATATCACAGAACAGTATTTCTGTCTAGAACAAGTAATATTTGATCCTCTCGAACGCAGGATTTCTGCAACTGCTGCCATTAAAATGAAGCACGCTGTCGCTATTTGCAAATTAAATGAATACGCTGTGAGGTTTGAAGTTTTACTTTGAATACTCCACCAACTTCATGTTAATGTTCACGTTGAATATCCGTCTGAAAATGTTGGCAAAAGAGTGAAAAAATACATCTTGACTGATTGACTGTAGATTAAGTGGTTGATAATTGTATTTTAGGGGAGAGTCTGTCATCTGCGTCTGACGCGTATGAACTATCACAGAATAAAAAGTTACTCAGTTCAGCGACATTCATCTTGACGTTTGTGTCACTCTTCGCTCGTCCCATCCAGGCCAGAGTGACATGTTCTCTTTACTGTATCGACGTTTCGAACAGTGTGTGTGTGTGTGTGTGTGTGTGTGTGTGTGTGTGTGTGTGTGTAGCTTTCTTCATTGTCTGGGTGTGCAGGGAGAGGGAGACCCCGCACAGTGGAAGGAACAAGATGAGTCCTAAGTGGGGAGGGACATCAGTGTGATGTATTATCACACTGAATATTATCAGAGCACTGTGGACCAGCACGGCACATCCCTTTGAAAGTGAAGAACAGGCCTGTCTGACATACAGTGATGGTCAAAGTGCTCCTTGAATAATGAAGTCTGATTGCAGAGAAGCAGACAAACAAACATTCACACTTTTGTGAGAGAAGCAGATGCTATAGATCAACACTGTAATCGTATTGTAGTATTTAGGTATACGTTTACAATGAAGTGCAACATGACAGAAAGTGTTTCTTGAGAAAAAGTGAGAAGTTCAGTGACACAATGTGTAAGTATTAATATCGGTTAAGAGGATATAAAAGAGACGCGTCGTCGGACTACAGTTAAATAAAACGTAATCCAATGATGTTTCAAACCAAATCCAATTACTTTCATAAAGAAGCGCGTTACATTTATAAAATGAAATCCTGCTTTTCTTGCAATGACAAGAAAAAAAAGTCTCATGATTATGAGAAAAGAGCTCATATTCTTTTCTTTTCGTTCCTTCTGTGAAAAAACAACGTTTTTTTCCCGAATGTGAGAATGTAAAGAGTGTAAATAGTCCAAGTTGAGATGGTATTTCTTTACATGAATGAAAAAAAAACAAGAAATTCACCTTGACTTTTCTTCTTCAAAGCAAAAGTGTTTATAAAACACATACATCTATAAATCCATAAAGTGAATGCACAGATGGATATTAGAGGACCTGCAGAGGGACAGAGTTCAGAGCCCTAAAAACAACACGAGGAAACGCGTCATCCCATTTTTTCCGCGCCTCTTCATTGGCTAAATTTTGATCAGGCATCAAAGTTGCTGATAGGCTGAGAGTTGTTGCTGTTGCTAGGATCCTGTTGCTAGGACGGTTGCCATCTAAGAGGCTCAGCAGGAAACATGTAATGAATCATGGATGGTTGATTTTTCTCTAAGCACCCTAATCTGTGATGCAGATGAGCCCAAACCCCCCCCCCCCTCCCCGCGTCTCCACCCTCCTCCTCCCAAAGAGAAACACACCCACCCCCCACCTCTGGAAGGGTTCATTAAAAAAAAAAAAAAAGAAACAAAAAAAATGAAGTTTAGATTTCGAGGGCTGGCATTTCAAATGATCCTGAGGTTTGCTATAGAGGGTGTGGGGGGGGGGGGGGGATACTAGCAATTCTCATGCTAAAACAGCGAGGTCAAAGGTCATTATCAGTTATTTGTTGAGGGAGAGCCAGAGGGAGACCGGCAACGACCTCGCCTGACCCCAGAGATTATTCTCACTGCTGTGACTTGTGAAATTCGGACAGTCTCACACCTCCTGAAAGGGGAGATACGTGCAGCTGAAATTCAAACGACAATTCACACAATACCACCTCAGTGATTTCAGGATCAACTTAATCATTTGGATTGTAGTCAGAAAAGGGAAAAATAATAAGCTAATAGCCGTCTATGATTTCATTTTCCGCTCCGCACAAAGGCCCCCAAAACCATCGTGACTTCTCCAAAGCTGTAATTATGCGACAGTATGTTTTGCTTTTGTGAAACTCATGAAAAAAGCCTCATTATCATTCACAAAAGGTCATCCATCCTCGTGCAAATGTGGCGCCGTGACTTAACAATCGCTGTGGGCATTTTTAATATCATGCCATTATACTGTGTGGAATACAGGCCTGTGTTTAGCAGAGGATACGGGGAGGGCATTTCAACCCCCGATTGAACCGGAGTGTGTTGGACTTATTTATTCCTGTCCTGTAAAAAAAAAAAGAGTGCAGCTGTTTCATATAAAGCGGTAAACAGTTAAACTATTCATATGAAACACTTCTGGTGTAGACGCTGAACATTATCCACAGAGGGTAAGACGGTGTAAAAAGTGGTAATTACAGACAACAGATGACGGACAATAAGGGTCTGCTGCTTTAATGGCACACAGCAGAAACGCTGCGTATGAAAACACGCTGTTTGTCACTGTGGGCTTCCCTTCTACTGGGGCAATATTGTCTTTGACGTGATTATATGTTATATGTTAGGCTGTTCCATCCTTCGTCCTCCATCCTGCTCCTCTGCTCCTGGACTTGAGTCCTTTGATCGCTGTTGTGATTTTTTTTGTTTCATCCTTTATTTCACATTTTCCTCTGCTACTTTTTCAGCTTTAATCATTTTCAACGGACCCCCTTAATCCCAACAGTGCTTCCTGGGCAAACAATGATTTAAAAACTCTCTGTATGTTGCCTCTCTGGCCTTTTGATTAACCCTCTTCCCTGCATGCAAACATGCATCCCTTAACAGTCTCCTTCTCCTCCCCTTTGCCCTCCTCTTCCCTTCCCGGCACGTGACTAAACGGATCCTTTAGAATCTAGTTGTATACGTGACGCTAATACCTTCTGACACATTTGTTCACCGTCTCTTTATCATTAATAATTATGCAAAGAAGGCGCGTTCTCAGTCGAGCAAAAGAAACCAATCTTAGTATGCAAATGGTTAAGGTCCCTGTGGAGTGTGGCGATTAGATGTGTGTTGATAAACTCACTTATGATGAGTGACAGTGAGCAGGATTGAAGTTGCGCTGGTCAGCAACCACCGCAGACACTGATGAAAACACCCCACCTCCTCCCCCCCCGCCAAATGCCAGGGTATCCCCAGATGCATGATGGGACAGGGATGAAACGGTGTAAAATGTCATTGTGGCTGCTGTGAGCCCATTAATAACCAGAGGGGAGGAAGCAAAGGGGGCAATGAGAGGAGATTCGCTTCCTGATTGAAGGCTTTGCCTTTTTCTGTTCAGCCAGATGTTTTTATACGAGCTGCAACGCGTCCCCTTCTAACATCCCAAAACCTTTTACCGAACCAATCAACTATCAAGACCGGACCATGAATGCCATTAAGGATCCAACATCCAATTTTGCGTTTGACCCTGAAGTTTTACACCTGGATCAGCTTCTTAAATCTTACTTTAAGTTTGTGTGGGCTTAGTAACACATAAGTATTTATTAATACGAGCTAGTTTCACAACTTATCCATGTTATTTAAAGTGACTAATCTTGTATAGACTCGCTGGAAACATCTGGTTTTGAATGAGCTCACAGAGCTAACAGGCAGTGTTGTGGGTGTAATATTTAGTAACAACTAATCTCTGCATAAGAAGTTATGAATTGCAACCCATTTAACTCTATTTAGTAAACACTTATATGGAAGTAAAGTTCTCAAAATCAACAGGCATTTGGTGCAACTAGCTTCTGAGGAGGAATCATTTTACTCAAAAATAAGACCTGGAATCTCTTTTCTTAAGATTGTTTCAGGAGAGGCAAGATTGGATGCTTGAAATAGCGGACAAAAAGTGTTTTAGTTGTTTGTTCAAAGATAAGAAGTCAAAAAACACACTTTTGCAAAGATTTATCCCAAAACTACACATTGTTAGTTCGTGGTTTCATCGTAGCTACGCTTGCTTTCGACGACGTGGTGGGAGTCCACATTTTCAACCACAAATCATTGAATGTGTACGTAACTATTCAGGCGAGATCAATTTTCTCAGGATCAGTGTTTTGACAAACAAGAGACAGAAGAAGAAGAGCGACGCCAGCCGCGAATGCCAAGTTTAAAAGCTTGCTTGTTTCTTCAGAAGATCAAAGGTATCAAGGCCTTGGACGGACATGAGAGGCACAGCCTCTGCAATCTGCTCTCCATTCACTCCCAACAACACCAGCAAAGAAAAACAAGGCTTTTCTTTTTGGGGAAATCCTGGATTGCATCCCAGACAGTTTTTCCAACAAGCAAACACTCTGGGATCTCCCCGTCCCTCCACGGGGAAACGACATGTTTGTCAGCATGTTGTGTGTTATCCTTCAAACGTTGAATGATCCGCAGGTGTTTTTTCTTCTTCTTCTTCTTCTTCTTCTTCTTCTTGATTGCAAAAAGCTCAAAGAACCCCTCGGACTTGGCTCTAAAACAAAACAAACAAAAAAAAAAACGACTTTTAAAGTTAAGTAGCTGCATTTTTTTTATGGACTCAGCAATTATTTTTCAAGCAATCACGTGGATCTCAATAAAACAGCAGTCAGGTTCTCCCTGATAATTCGATGGGACGTGGTTTAATGAGAAAAAATCGATTGTTTTTGTTGACTTATCCACAGGGGGATATTTCAGCTACGAGGCTATTAGACCAAATATTAATAACAGCATCCCGCTGTAAGTCGGCTTTTGCTGCAACCAGCTGAAGTATATCTAATGCAGGTCCTATGAGCTGATCTGAGATCAGTCTACTGGCTCATTGTAGCCATATGTAATACTTGTAGCGTGAAATATATGGCTATTATGATCACACTACATATGATCAACTTTTATGGCAAACTTGTGAGTAAATGACTAAACATCCAGAAGATAGATCTGCAGTTTATATACTGCAGTTATTCTATAGTGCAGATGTAAACTGCAATCCGGTCATTACTTTAATCATAGTTCATCATCATAGTTAGGATTGTTTATCTTAAATATATAATAACATATCGATTGTAGACCTATGAACCTCTTTCTGCAGGCGGAAAGGTGAGCAATGGGTTGAGCACGAAGTCCTGATGTGATCTTTTCTTTAAAATGCAGAATATTATTAAATGAAGATCAGATGTTTTAAGTTTTAAGCGCTCAGAGTCTGACTGAACTAAGCCGTGCGGAGGACTTTGTTCCCAACAGTCTAAACATAAATACTATATTGTAATACTTTTTATATATTAATTTTCCTCCTGAACTTGAATCATCATCTCTAAATATATTTTTTGAAGTTAGCGTGGTACAAGCACCCCGGGTTTTGAATCCCAGCTCTGATGAAAGAAAGAGTTATCCGGCAAATTTCCTGATAAGACTGCATGAATTTTCAAGTGTGTTCGCAGGACTGAGAGCCAACAGTCGTTACAATAAACCACAGAGACACCATCAAAGGGTGGGCAGGAGCTGTGAGGCCCACCGAGGTCCACGGCTGAAAAGGCCCACTTGACGGTCTTGGCGGTGCGGAGGCCCGACTGAGAGACCTGAGAGCACTTTGTGCTTTAATCTGCTTGTTTCAGGACCGAAAGGATTCGTGGGCTTTGAGATGGCTTTACTTCCAAACTTCTCCCTCATAAGATGTGTTTCCTCATTTCACGCCTGTGACTTTTTCACTTTTGTGTCTCCCCCCCCCTCTGATTTTACAGCTCCTCTCGTCGGCGGTAGACATTTTGTCTCCAGAGGTTCTGGGCAGCTTTGTGAGTATTTTCTCGTGGCATCAAGGTGAGAAAGGCATCTGCCTGCTTTACAGTCATTTATATCCCTGGGATACGCCAGCACTCCTTCACAACACGAGCGAGATATGCTGATTTCGACGGATCTCACCCCAAAGACTTATCCGAGCTTAAGCTGTAATTTAGAAATCCCTAAATTAAAAATCACTTTGAGTTAAACCAAGCAACCAAAGAGGCAATACACAGTATCTAATTTTGTGACTTTTTCAGAACGCATTAATCCTCCCAAATGGGAGCTGACAGGATATCACATGGTATTGTAGCACACCAGATACCTCAGGAAGCAATTACCATGAATACATTTTCTAATAAACTTGTACCCATCAGATGATAAGCAATTAAACATGCGTAATTATGGTTTCCATACAGTCATTTCTAAGCTGATTAGGTTTGTGTGCTTTACAACCTGAATGGGTGAATATTAATAGGGCTTTGGTTTGGTGTTGCTGGTTAGCGGTGGCAGCTCATCAGCAGATCAGATGCAAATGAGGCCTCAGGAAGTGCATGAAGCCTCATTCCTCGCTATTAGAACTGTCAGGGGAGGGAGGGACGCGTCAACGGGTAGCGCGCACACACACACACACACACACACACACGCACACACATATGAATATGCATTCACACACATTACATGACGCACACATACACATTGTTGAAAGGTAGGAAATGATATATTCTTTCTATAAACTAATATACCTTCAGTTACAGATTCTCAATAAACTCCAATTATTATGTTATACTTTCTAATAAGGCACCCTTTATGAAGAGAGAGTATTGACTTTATGAATGGCTAATAAATCATGTAATAATGTTCTATAGATCAGTTATAAACCATCAATAAGGACATTCAGATCTTCATCTCAAGCGTCACATTTGATCTTTGGATCATCGCTCGATGGATTATTGTGAAGAGAATGTATGAATGATATTTTGGCATGTATTATTTGATGATCAATTAGTATAACGTGAGAGCCATTGCTCTTTATTAATGACTAACTTATGTGTGTTGGTGATGGGAAGTGTCACAACAGTCAAACACTTGTCAACGCTGGTTCATGACTCATCATCAGTGACCGATCACAAAGAAGTTGAGCGCACATTATCAAAACGTCACGTGACTACAAGCTCAATAAATCCTGACTCTGTTATCATGATATAAAGTAACTGAGCGTATTCATCATAAATATACTCATAGTGCATTATAATACCTTTAAAGCACTGTATAATTATATTTGAAGCACTCATAAGTAAGCATAATGCTATATAACAATAATTATAACACACTGTAAAGGCTGTCATAACACCCAATAAGGTTGAGTATCCCAATAATTCATAATTGCTGATCACTCACTGAGATATTTTGCAAGCAATGCCGATGATGCATTATCAAGATACAAAAGAAAAGAAGTCTTGTGATATTTGACCTTATGAGTCATTACAAAATACTGTATAATATGTAATATACACTATATGTATATATGTTAGTACACATGTTTACAGTATTACACTGTGTTGATTGTTGTTGTTTGTCTAAACACCACCCGCCAATAGAAATTCCTCGTATCCGTAACATACCTGGCAAATAAATGGTTGTTATTCTGATTCTGATTGTTGTTATAAACCATTATGAATATGGATGAGTGCTTATATATGAGTATACAGTGCTATGAGCAGATTATAATGTAAGTTTATATCATATAAGTCTGCTGATAATGCATTAAAATTCTGCTGATAATGCCCAATAGACATAGAGAGTGATATTAAAGTTACATCTTTCTGTAAAAATCTATGAAATTTGACTCTTTGACTCGCTGGGCTCTCTCTTTCTCTGCAATACTACAATAGGACCTCAGTGGATGAAATACATGACTGATTTCATTTCAAATCCCGGTCACTTCCTCCTCTGCTGGTGAACCAAACATTTAATCTGTACAAACCTGCGAGTCTCCCAGATACGAACCCTCAGGGAGCGCGATACATCTTCTCTTTGTGACTTCACTAAGGCGACCATTCGATCAAATGCCACTCACTGTGAGAGCAGCCGTCTCCCTCCTGTGTGTGTGTGTGTGTGTGTGTGTGTGTGTGTGTGTGTGTGTGTGTGAGAGAGTTTATCAGAAATAATATGAAATACAAACGCAGCAAATCAGTATAATCTGTTCTGATTTATTATCAATCTGATTGTTACTTTTCACACAAAATATATAGTTCTCATTGAGGCTCTCAGTGTACATTTCAGATAGCACTATATAGGTATTCATAGAGTCATTCATTGACTATACATAGAGGGAATAATCTGTCATGTTGCACAAAATATTACAATAAACCAGTGATGGAGAAACAAAAGAATTAGCAACAATCCCAATATAAGTTCTGCTTACATATATATCCTATTATGACTATCTCTACTCTATAGGGACTCAGTTGGTATATTTGTATTACATTTAATATTAACAGAGATGTTAATGTAACACTGTCTAAAATGTATGCGATGAGGAATAAAAAACACCTGATATGTTCAGAATATATCAAGAATCATGATCCGTGAGGCTTTTTAAGAATCTGAGCAGATGTCTGGACCCAAAATACAACAATACACACACACACACACTTCAACATCTGTACACATGATGCTGAGTATATATAGTGGGTTGATTCAGATCACAGAGGAGAAGAGACAATGTTATTTTCAAAACGCTATATGCGTCTAATACAGCGATTCATTTAGGGGATATAATCTGTACAATATGAGGCAGGAACTTCTTTTACTTTACATATTACTCAACTAGAGTTGAGCGCTGCAATGACTCGTCTATTTACTGGCAACCATTATGATAAATCAATTCATCTTTTCGGCAAAAATGCCAAACATTCCTTTGTTTCCGCTTCTCAAGAAGGTTTTTTTTTTGGATGTCCTGTATGACAGTAAAATGACTCTAAGTCAGACATGATAAGCAAATTGAAGACATAAAAAATGCCATTTTTTTCTTCACTTACACTCTAACAATTTCTCAAATGCATCGAAAGAATCTTAAATGGATCATTTAAATGATGGTTAGTTGCACCTCTATTACAGTTGCTTTTAAACGTGCCAATAGTCATTTTCTAAGCGCCTGTGTTAGTTCCCCCAATGGCAGGTAGCTTATTTTGGAACAAAAAAATCTTCACTTGACATCACGTAGACAGCTCGTCAGTGGCACTAGAACGGTATGTTCAGGAACAACATCACTGTTATGGAGGACCGGGCTTCATATCCACCACGAGCCTCACAGCAAGAGAGCGGATCTGAGCTCCCGCGTCAGATCAGGCCTCGCTGGTCTGACGCGGATCCCAGATCGACGGTCGTACTCTGAGGCGAGATTCCGCGAATATGGATCCAGGTGAGATATCTGGCACGACATTCATAAGCATACAGTATATATAGAGGTGAAGAGGAGGCAGAAGAGAGAAACAGAGCGAGGGGAAGGGAGGGCAGAGAGAGAGAGAGAGAGAGAGAGAGAGAGAGAGAGAGAGAGAGAGAGAGAGAGAGAGAGAGAGAGAGAGAGAGAGAGATGTCAGTCTTGAGTGGGCAGAGGAAACCGGTGCTCGGCAAGCGAGAAGAAGGTGGGGGATGCGATGCCTTCACTGAGGAAGCGCTTTCAGGATGGCGTTCACCTCCTCTGCCACGGCTGTCAGCGCAAACTCAAACTGCTCCTGAGGAGGAGGAGGAGGAGGAGGAGGAGGAAGAGGGAAGGATGCAAGGGAGAGAAGGAAGGGAGGAAAGTTTTAGTGTGCGGACAAGTGTGTAACATCTCAGGAATGCCGGTTCAGGATGATTGGCACCTCCCCCCCTCTCCGCTGACCCTCCCCTGGATGAGTTTGGCCACAGACTCGAGGTGAAGGTGAGCCGCTCCCAGAGCTTTCAACTCGGAGAGCACGCGCACCCGGCATCGATCCAGCCAGGTGTGTCTTAAAAATAAAGCTTTTGAGTCATGCTGCCTCTCAGCTTTGTGTGTGTGTGTGTGTGCGTATGTGCATTTGTTTGTGAATCCCACTCATGGCTTTCCCCAAGGAGCGCAAAAGGGGGCCGATTGATGTTTGCCCCATGGACCTGGTGTTTTTATATTCCTCTCCTCTCCCCAGGCTGCAGGCCACGGGGTCCTCTCACAGAGAAAAGGTACGTAGGAGTTTGGAAGGAGCAGTCTTTAGATGTGTCAACACACAGCCTGCCACAGTCTGGCCCGAGGAGAGGCTAAATCAATACAGAGGAGTCACTGGTGGTCGTGCCTCTCGCTTTGCAGAGGAGATTATCTGGAGTGATTAGGTTTTCTATTTTTATGTGTCTTCTGATGTTGTGATAGGGCCAGAAAATGTGAAACTACATCCATATATATATATATATATATATATATATATATATATATATATATATATATATATATATATATATATATATATATATATATATATATATATATATATATATATATAAATATATATATATATATACAGTATACACCACAGTTCCATGTCCCTGTCTAATCCCAAGTTGACTTTAAAGTTCTGTGTGTAGGAAAAAAAAGATTTGTTATAAGTTATAAGTGAGTTCTGTGCCTGCTGTTCCCATTTACACCACTGGGGGGAGATCAACCTCTGCTCGACAGATCAGAGATGGATGGTTAGTGAGGAAGAAAAACGGGCATGCACGCTGTAATTACTGCATGTTGATGTCTGTCAAGAGCGCTAACCAGAAAAAGAAGAGAAATAAATGTTCTCTCTTTTATTGTTGCAGAGGTTTATCCAAAAATAAAGTGGCAACATCTTGAAGCAGAAAAAAAAAAGATAATTGCCTGTCCAATTCTTGAAACCTAACTCTACATTTCATACCTCATTACAATCTAATTTCTGTGTAGACCCAGCATGAAGCCACAAAGTGGAATCAACAATATTCCAATACAATTTCATTTAGAGTTGTCAGAAAAGAGAACGAGAGAGTGCTGGAAATGCTTTTCTGAGTGCAGACGGCTGTAAAAGCAGCATTTATGAACCATCGAGGAACACTGGAGTCTGTTAGCAAGCTGCTTTCATGAATATGATCACCCACTACAGCATGAGCGTCGCCCTTTATTATTATAGTTATTATTAGTATGATTAGTATTAGTATATTCCTTCCAATTACAAGAGAAACAGAAGAGACTTGCTAACTATTAGGTGCATTAGTGGATGAGAGGAAATGCTTTGTACACACGCCCCAAACTATTCCCACAATGTTGTGAGGTGGACGGCCCGCTGTGATGAAAACTGTTGAGACTAATGAAGTATTTTATTAGATGAGATATTTACTAAACTGCTAAATATATGAAGGTGAAATGAAAAGATAAAGTTAAACAGTGTATCTTTTGATGTTTGATTCGTAGTCTCAGTACATTTCCAAGCAAACATGAGTTTGTAGGATTTGCATTTTCTCTCTTTTATATATTACGTATATACGAATTCATTAATATCTTTTGGTTTTGTACTTTGGATTAAATACATGAAACATTTGACGACATCGCGTTGAGACCTGAAAAAGGGCGGTGGATATTTTAAAGATGTATTTAAAAGATTTCAATTATCCTGCCTACTTAATCACAATTTACATGCTATTGCACACAACTGGCGACGTGCTCCTGCAACAGCAGATCTCGGTCAGTCTCTTTGTGTCGTGTGATAAATGTGAAACAGTGAGTTATTATCCTCCAAGACAATGTTTGTCTAATCCTGCAGCAGTTATCAATTACCACATCATTTCCCCTGATCCATGAGCACATGAAGTAGAAAACCGTCTGTTTGAATGACTGCGACCCCTCCTCCCTCCCTGCTCCCCGTCCACCCGCCTCCCCTCCTCCCTCCCACATCTCCCCCCATCTCTCTAACTCAAAGCCGGGGACCTTACCTTTGTCTGGACCATGCCAGCTCTCTGGTCTCTCAAGTGCTCCAGGGTAGCGGCAATATCAATCTCTTTAGCACCTGCAACAGACCGAAAATTGGACTGAGTTCAAAGCAGCCGAGTAATCCAGCTCACATCTGTCAATCTCTCTTTATGCCGGGCTCCCTTTGGAACAGCGCAGCGATTGAAAATTATTACATTCATCCCTCGAAAGACTTGGATGAGAGCCACACACTGTTTCTCAATAAAATATGCAAGAAGATATTTTGGGGTTCTGGGAAATGCACAATAATGCGTTCAGAAACGTTGAGCGCCGGCTTCTCTGTGAGAATCTTGTTCAATTTTTTTTATTTTTTATTATGTACAACTATAAAGTCTGCGAAGCCCTTTTTGCTACAACAATATATAAGTGTGTGTTTGTGTGCGTGTGTGCGTGTGTGTGTGTGTGCATGCTCACTATGTGTGAGTCTGAAAGTCTAAATTAAAATGATGTATTGCCTTTGCGGCAGCAATACTGATGATTGACTTATGCAACAGTTGCTCTCCTTCCACAGTGATCAGTTGCTGTTGAGCAAAGTCTGGCTTTGAAAGTGCGTGAAATCTGAAATCTGGAATCTGGAATCTGACATTTATGGATTTTAAGCAAAACACCAGAACTCGTTTGAGAAAATCGAAAAAGGGAAGGAGGGAGAAAACCGCAGAGAGCCGGCGAACTCTTAAGATGTTTTTGAAGGTGAGGCAGAGAAAGGAAGCGAAAGAGATAGAGTGCAAGGGAAAATGTACGTGTGAGTGTGGGTGAGTCAGAGGGAGGAAAGAAAGAGGGATATAATGCAGCTGGACTTAGTGCTCAAAGTACTCCAGTGCTCCAACAAGACTTTCATGTCTCAGAAGGGCTGGATTCCAAAGTTAAGCTTAAGAGAGGCTCTTCCACCAAAAGAAAAAAAAAGCTTTGGAGAGTGAGATTATGTTCATTTTATACATTCGATGCTGCAGCAGGAAACAAAAGGTTAAAAAGAGACCGGGTGGCACCTTTGATCACCCCGGACAACAGCGCGTTCGTCGCTGAACCATATGAACTGCATCAGGACGAGTCGGTCTCATTACTGTTTTCCTGAAAGTGAAGGGAAAGTCCGCGCCCCAGACACAGCCGCCCTGCTAACCTGCTCTGACGGGCCGATAACAGGAGGAGGGCATGCACGGGGTGGGGGTAAAGGGCAGAGGTCAAAGGGCAAAGGGCAGAGGGCAGGCTTAACTATGGAGGGCTTTGGAAGGAGCCGGCTTCTGTGCAACAATAGATGTCCACATCCAAATGTGTTTGGAAACGTTAAAGAATATGTATATTCATGCAAACTGGGCTTATTCGTATTCAGCGACGACTCATTGGAGTAGAGATTCAGCTGAAAACAGGAATTAGAGAAGAGCACAGGAACCTAACATCTATAGAAACTAATCAAACCATTCCTGGTTGACATGTAATGATGCACTGATGTCACAAGGTAACTTTTCTTAGTTTCATACTCATTTAGACCTGAGGTTATCGTGTCTGCTGCAGAGACCCATAATGGCACCACGTTACTGGGATTTGTGACCAGATTATCTTCCCTTACTGTGGTTTTTGATCATACAATGCTAACTCGGGGCCATTTTCAGCTCAAAATTGCCGAAAATAAAAAAACACCTGTATATCAACATCATCATATATTTTTTTTACACATTCTGGAGATCTCAGGTTATATTTTTGTAAAATAGAAAAATAATACATAGAGTAAAACTATATGGATTACAAATAATACTAAAATAAACCCATTGATCCCATTCAATATTAAATATTGATTCAAACCATTGGAGCCATGTTTCCAAATCCTGATTTCCCCTTTAAACATGTCATTTCCATGCATGCGCTGTATAAATTCATGTTGCAGTGGCGATGCAGGTCGATGTCGCGTGACGGTAGCTTAAATAGATAATTACTGATGTGGGGAAAGGTTTCTTTTTCCCCCTTTTCTCTTTGTTCAACTCTCTCCACTCCCTGCAGCTCCCTCCGTGTCTGCCTCTGTCTTCGCTGCCCCTGCAGGCCTCAGGAAAGTCACCCTCTAATGCATCCCAAAATGAGAGGCTTCGGCGTTGCCAGGGCAACACTTCAACGCGAGCAGAACGAGTGAAAAGGAAGCCATTGATCGTTACCTTTAGCCATCTTATTGAGGACCATGTCAATCAGAATGTAAGTCCCACTCCTGCCAGCTCCATCACTGCAGAGAGGGAGAGAGAGAGAGAGGGAGGGAGAGAGAGAGAGAGGGAGAGAGAGAGAGAGAGAGAGAGAGAGAGAGAGAGAGAGAGAGAGAGAGAGAGAGAGAGAGAGAGAGAGAGAGAGAGATGGAGATCATTAAGGTGGAAGAGTGAAGCTTTAATCTCAGTGTTTTTCTTATAAGGAAACAAATTGCTCATTTACATCTGCATCTGCTGAGAGACTGTGTGAGTATATTTAAACACAAATTAGTCTCCGCACACAGACACGCACGGCTTCATCTGCTTAAAACCGGTGATCGCGGACGACATAGAATATTCAAATAGCGGGGGAAAAAAAAAAAAAAAATCAATAATAATTCCGGTGAAAATACCTGAACAGATCTGAATATTTGATGTTCCAATAAACGTGATTATGTTAAAAAAACAACAACAAAAAAACAACCTTTGCACACGAGTGCATGTGTGGTCTGGAGACTCGCTGGGCTATTGGGGAGAGGGGAATGGTTTCTGAGGCACACTGGGGACAAAGGCTTTTAAATGAATGCACCTCAGGAGCAGAGGAGAGGTTGAGAGGCCAGGGGCGGTTCGAGAACAGCTTTTTGGAGAGCCTTGCTTTTCCATTACTCCAGAGATAGTCTTATGAAAAGCCTCCCTTTGTGCCCGCCGGCCATTCAACGGCTCTGCATGTTAATTGCAAACAAGGCGTGCACATCTCTCTAATAAAGGCAAGGCCAATAAAACAGGAGAGCGGCCTGAGCACCACTGCTTCATTAATCCACTGCGAGACACTCGGTCCTCACGGCTCCCTCAGAGGGCGTGGGCTGCTTCCCCCCCCCCCCCCCCCCCCGCCCTACGCTTGACTTAACAGGATGCCGCTATTAAAAAGTGGTCAGACAGATACCTGGTGTTTAACGCAAACCAATCAGGTTCAGTTAACTAACTTGACCAAATGGGGAATGTAAGTTTCTCTGGCTGGGTGTCTGTGCGGCGCAGTATGTGAACAAAGACACAGCTATAGTGGAGTAAACAGCGGCTGCAGTGGAACCAGATAGAGCGAATGGACGGAGCGGTGCTCAAAATAAACAGCCTCTCGCCTCCAACACACAATCGCCGTCCCAGTTGGGCAGGGTCGGCCACTGTCACAAGGTTCAAAAAGTTATACTTGCCTGCAGTGAACAATTATCGGGCAAGATCGACCCCGGTAGCACTTGTTAACTTTTCTGGAATAAAAAAGAAAAGAAAAGAAAATTGGACGTTACTGTAAAGTTTGGCAGCAAGTTGTCTTCAATGAAACATACTCTGGAAACAAGGTTCATTACATCTTTTTTTGTTGCTGAAAAATACCATTGAAAATTAAAGCAAGTGTCAAATTATAGACGGCAACATTCAAAAGAGCAAGCAGGACCCTGAGAGAGGTGCCCTCCTGTCAATCAATCACCTTCATTTGAGGATGGAGAAAATAAAATCAGTGGAGATAAATTGAACAGCATTATTGTGACATGTGGGTGATGGATGTGTGATGGTGTGATGCTGTGATTGCCGTCCGCCGACGCATTAACCCCCGGCCAATTATGAATGTTATACACCAGCGACGGCACGGCGAAGGCCAACCAGCCTTTTTCACACCCCGCTGTTGCTATGGAAACTGACTACACCGAGAGCGAGGACCGCGTCTTTACATTTTGATTTTTTTTCACCAGCGACAAAAATGACAAATACATGTTTGAATGTCTCACAGTGGCTCTAGTCCATCTGATGTTTTATGTTTCTTTTCAAAATCACCAATACTTAATTTAAAATGATTTATTGGAAACATAAAAATGACATTAAGCAAACATATAAATGTACTTTAATATAAATGACTGTGTCAACAACTTCTACTACAGTACTTCCAATACTACTCATAGTAGAAGCTTATCATCATATATTACATATTAAATATTTATGTATATGATTTAAACTCAGTTTTTTGTAATTTGCATTAGTTGAGTTTTCTATTTATTTGTATTTAAGAACTACAAGTGTGAACTGCATGTCCCATGTGTACTTGCATTTCAAAACACCTGTGCTCTATTTGATGTCATTATGAGCTTTAAGATGTATTTTTGCCACACCTGAAATCATGAAAATGACTGAATGTTCAACAAAGATACATATTAAAATGTTAAAAAACTAATTTCAATCCACAGTTTATTTGTCAGGAGAAAGATTTTCTTTTGTGCGTGCTTCGCATTTTGTTAGTACATCAAATGCATATTACATTTTAACTATATATATAGAGAGAGATATCAATAAAATCATAATGTGCCCTTTGTTAAAGCATACAGAGATGGTTGGAGTTCCCATGCAGGCCAGAGGAAGGAGCAGTGAGAGGAGGAGAGGGGAGACAGAGTCAGGAGTGAGAGAAAGACAGTTTGTGCACAGGCCTGGCTGAGGAGACACAGTTTCCAATGATCACTTTTGTGACTATGCAACTGGGCTCATATTACTAGCTGCAACATCACAAAAATGACACTGGCAACCGCAAAATATACCAAGTTGGCCGAAACCGTGAAAACCGTTCGATCTGAGACCTCTGAATCGCAGAGAGCTTTATTTTCCCAATAACCTAGAGCGGCGTTAACGGAGTTACAATGGAGGCGACCTAGTCGTTAGGGAGACCTCAGCAGCAAAAAAAAACAAAAAAAACGTACGTATGTCATCAAACACAGCTCAAATCTGCACACCAATATGATCAAATAAATAGAAGTGACTGCCACACCTCATTTAATTTGAAAAAAACAACCACAAAAAAACCAGCAGCGACTGTCAGGAAAGGATGACACGATAACACTGCACATCCTCCTTTTTTTTTTTTTTTTTTTGCTCTCATCTGCATTACAAACCAGAGGGACAGACTTCCATCCACAAATCAGATGCATCTTTTCTCATTTGGAGGGCTTTTCCTCTGCCTCTGGGTTCTCCCAGAGGAGCTATTGCTGCTCTTCTGCCAGAACACATTATATAGAGAACAGAGTGAGGTTATTCAGTCACTGGCTTTTCCCCCTCTCCCATGTTTTTAGTGAGACAGCTCTCATTTAATTGGGTGTTTGAATTAGGTGAGCTTTTTTTTTTTTCCTCCTCTCTTTCTTTTCTTCCCAAGCCAAGCCAGGCAGTGCTGGGCTGTTAATTTGCTGCATCACATGTGCTGGAGGGAGGTGAGGGAAATAGGCCCAGGATGAAAGGGATGCAGAAACACAGTCCTTATTAGAACAACCATTCTCTAGGACACCAGAAGGCAGAGGGGCAAAAGGGAGAAGGACCAGAGAGGCGCTGACAGAATACAGAACACAAGGGAAGATGATTAGGAACAAGCTGAGGATAAAGGCCAGTTGTAAAGGTGGAAATCGGCCTGAAATCTGTCTGAGCTCCCGGCAGCAGGTTCTGCACTCTACCTGCGGAAGTCTAAAAGGGTCCTGGCCGAGTTGGGAATCCCGCGGTCCATCCAGGACAGGAAGTGGAACTGCGTCACGGTGCGGGTCTCATTGGTCTGCAGGTTCTTCAGGTAGAAGCTCCGCACCAGGAAGTCTTCGCACCAAATGTGCTCCGACACCAAGTTGACCTACATTTAGAAATAGGCCGCATTCAATTAATTCATTATCACTTCACACCAGCAAACTCAACGAGGGGTGTATTCACAGCCCAAATTTTAAAGGGTTGGTTCATCCAAATTATACAAAATACATCGTCGGATTTACTTCTGGTGGGATTTAGCACAGCAAATAGTTTGGGTTTCCCTCACAAACCATTTATTTTAGTTTCAAACAAGGAGAGGACAAAGGTGGACATTTTCTCCAACATAATCTTTAGATAGCATGCTAGCTTTGGAATAGTAAGGACTAGGATTTCAGCCGCCATTAAAATAAAGTGTATTTGTTAGACAGGGTTTGAAAAATGACACACAGCAATTAAACACACAAACATAATGTGTATAAGGGATGTGTTTGTGTGGTAAAATGAGATGTAATTAAGTCTGATACTAAAGACTGTAAGAATAATTCAGTGTCTCAATGCTGCAGTGTTGACCTGAGGGTGGATTTTTACAGCATCCAAGCGCCGTAACTTTGGCTTACTCTCTCACAGACGTACCTCGTAGATGTGGTAGACGTCAGATCCTTCGTCCGGCCAGTAGGGATGACACTGCTTCACTCCATTTTCCGACAGCGGGGTCAACATGACGACGACGACGCAGCCGCTCTCCCACACCATCTACGTACCAGGAGAAAGACTACGTGAGACCCGATGCGCCTTTCATATTCATCCGGATGACATTACAGTCGCACTAACACGTCGCTGAGCGGTGCCACCAGGAGCAACATATTGCACATTAGCATTACATAGCACCCTTGCATTAGAGTGAAATTGATTTCTTAATCTTGGTCCAGGAAGTATGAATAAATGTCACCTCGCTGTGCGTGGCAAATGATAAATGTTGGGTCGAGCAGCAGGAGGGCGCGTCATGTGTCGCCCTCTCATATTCGTCTGAGTGAGATCACAACATCTACTGAGCCGCTGCTCCATTTCATCTTATCACGATCTAATGTGTCCTTGGGAAAGAATACAGGCCCACAGCAGCCATTAGGAAAATGAGGAGGAAACACGGCTTTTATGATTGCTATAAAAACACAATGGCCTTGACAATACACTAATCACAAGCGTCTGTGATCCAGCCCGGTGGACACATTACACGCCAACTGTGCCAGGATGTGATGAGATTAGGCGAGGTGATAATGTGAGGAAAGACTAACCATTTAGTCCGGTCAAATTTGGCAAATATTTGTAGGTGGGGGGGGGGAAAAAAGGTGTATTTTCTTAGTTTTCTAGAAACTGAACCCTTGCGAGGCTCCAAAAAACATTACATCATATGTTCAAAATCCTGAAAATGAACAAAGTTGCGGCTCTGTGAAGTGGAAGCGGCTTCGTGTTTTGCAGTGAATTCAGAGGAGAAGCGAGCAGGAGAGCAAGGCCCAGCAGAGCTAAGGTAATAGGAAGGGAGGGCGGGAGGGGAGGTGGAGTGAAGGCTGAAGGGATGGAGGAATGAGGAGTGGAGGATTAGAGCAGAGCCGCTTTTCAGAGCGCTGCCTGGGGCCGGAGTGGATTAGATAGGACAGAGCAAAAAGATTTGCCTCCTGCATGGTCCATTTGCATGAGAGTGCCAGTGTTTCCCCTGTTTGTTTACTTTTAATGGAGGGAAAGAGTGTGTTTTCCTCCTGCCACAACCCAAGGTTTACCATATTGAATAAGGAATGACTACTACTTATTCACACACACATAACTTTAGTCAATTGTGTCAATCAATCTGTTACTAAAGTTCCATAATTTCCTGCCTAATTGGGAAAGATTTAGAGTTGAGTTTATTTCTAAATGGCTTATTTCATTTGATAATGAATATGCATTTATTCACCTGGCACAGAACAAAATTGGCAGACAAACATATAACCAAATTGACTTTGAGATGATCCTCAACTGTTTCATTTAAAGCACCTTCAAATTAAATACAGGGCACTTCTGAGCTGATGTGGTCAATTAAGTTACACTTTTCAGATAAAAGGTGCCGATTCTTTCTTTTCTTTCATTAATTTGAACATGAGGACAAAAGCAGAACCAAACCAGACTCGACTAAACTTCCCAAAGCGACGTCGGTCCTAACTTAATGTCAGCACGATCGTAATGATCCCAAATGAGGAGAACAAGATGCAGAGTGCAACGTGCAGGGCCAGCTGGTCTGATAGGATTTATGCTTCACACTTCTACATCCTGGTCACGACGAGCAAAGCTACTTCACCATATGGAGGTGATGGGCCCACTAATTACCACTAATTCCTATTAACACATAAGAACGCCGTTTCCCCACCATGCATCATTTAAGGCATTCCTCCACACAAGAGCACATGTTTTACACGAGCCTTTATGCAGTGATTAATGGCATGTTCGTCTGACATTTATGGACAAGGCAAGGAATGCAAACAGCTGGGGGGGAAAGGCAAATATGAGCAAACATCAGCATTATCACAAATAATGTTACACTTCCTGGGGGTGTGTATAACTAGACTACTATTTACAACCGAAAAAGCTGCAGGTTTCTCGTACATATTCGGCTCGCGGCACTGTTTTATTGATGAGTAAGACTAGTCGGGGCACCATTACGTCTGGCCCCAGTTTGTGTCTATCATGTATTACCATTGCATTTGAGTGACAGAGCCAAGCATACAATTTCCAGAGAAAATATACAATTATTCCTTCCCATAATGCTTCAGGGGCTGTGAATAAGAACTATAATATTGCCATGGATTTACTGAGTTATGTTAAGGCTGTTTTTGTTCTTTTCTCCCAGTATTTCTTTACATTTTTGGCAAATTGGGATTGAGATGATTAGAAGAGTCGTTGAGGATTCTAGAAAACCATCGGTGGGTGTTGGTCATTTTTAGTGTAATTTATTGCGTAGCTGTTACTTGAATATAATGGGTAGCACATGACAGGCAGACACTGGGGCTACATTCTACTTCTTTGAGAAATCCCACCAATGCTTTCACAGGAAAGAAATAGCAATCTCGACACTCTTGGACCAAGAAGAAGACATCAGAGACCCATGGTAAGTCACACAAAACCATCTCTGTTAGGGTTCTTCCAAACCCTCATCCCCACATAGACATACCGGTAAAAGATGACAAAAAAACAGCGTGAATGGAGATGATTACCTGCCAGAAGTCTGCCACAGTGGAAAGAAGTGGGCCCTGCGAGGAGATGTAAGTAGGGTTGCGAGGGTCATGGTCCATCTGGGAGAGAGGGAGCAGAGTGTGAGACAGTGTTTGGGCGGAGACTGGCGGATGAAAACACACAGTCTGGGTTAAAGACTTGCATGAAAGCCTCCATCTGGATGGCGGCATGAGAGCAGAACACATTTGCTTCTGCAGACTTCTTTCTCTTCCATTCATTGATCCAGTCATTCTTGTTTATTTCCTTCTCGACACTTCCCCCATGTTCTGAAGATCTGACTACTTAAAATGGGTCTGATTATACTAAACTGGAATGTAAAGAGAGCTGCACGCTGTCTTCGGTGAACATTACAGTCCCACGCTGGATACGCTTTAAACACATTCAGTTTTGGTTTTTGTGATTTTTCTCTCACAGCTCAGTCTCTTTTAACGCCATCTTTGCATGAAGACTGAAGACCTTGGCCTTTTTAATCCAATTCATGTTTCCAACCCTTTGAATATTTCACATAAACACATTTGTATTACCTCCAATAGCTTTATTATCTCATCATTCAGGGATGCTTTCACTTCTGCTTTAGTTAAGTCATGTACCACCTTCTCTACAAGGTCCTCATACCAATGACCTCATGGAATGGCTTTCAGATCTCAATTTCTGTCACGCGTTGACATGCTTCTGCGTGGAACATGATGTAGTGGTGGGACTTTAAAGCCTGCAGGCTGTTGATGTGAGGGGGCTCGGTGTTCAGGTGGGACATAATGACATGGGGGACTTGATTTGAGGGATGTGATTGAGATGTGATTGAGTAGGTGTTGGCTGGGCTGCCCCTTAAAATCAATGATGTTTTTATGCACACCCTCGAGTGCAAGATGCATCAGTGGAAACATGTTGACATATTTCGCGGGGGAAAGAAATGAATTGCCGCATATCAATGCATTGTTGATGTATAGCTGGCATTATAATGATAGAAAACACACCCTGTCCGTGCTGTATTCTTGTAAGTATAGGGATACATGTAATATTATTTATAGTAGACCTACCAACAATATATATTGGACTCAAATGCAGTAAGTGAGACACTTTTCCTGAACAATGTATCAAGGACACTGAACATGGGCGCAGAAGTTAAACATCTAGCTTTTTTTTATCTAATATGTTTGTGTTTCTCGTTGACTCATTTGTCAAGCGCACCGACCTCGACATTCCCCCTTAGAAGGAAAATAATGATGAAACAATCCTTCGTGGCTTTATTATTATTCTCTCCTCATGTTCATTAACCTCTGCAGAATGTATTTCCACTGCCGTCATTGCCTGATGAAACCAAACATACAACTTTGGACCAAAATGAAAAATCGAATAAATGTCTTGTTTGTTCATGTCGTCGTGTCTGTGTGTGATTTGGTTTCATTACGGTGGATTAAAATGTCAAATTGTTTTCGGTTTTGGATTTACTTCCGAGCTGTGATTTAATTACAAGTCGGGCTCCATAGAAACAGACTAGTGTTGGTGTTCTTCAAGAGTTCCTGTTAATTAAAGGTTGAATATCATCCGTAGAACTGTACGCTGTAACATTTTGGAACATTTAGCAGTGAAACACTGAAATGATGCAGATTCCCCCGGTACATATTTGATCATCTATGTTTTCATGATTTATAGACGTGAATTAAGTGTCGATGAGACATGAAGTGAAGCATGAATGACTGAAAATATTCTTTCAATACACCTACACAAAGGCTGTCTGAAATGTGAAAATTGGACCGCCTATTCATTAAAGGATTTTCACAAAAGGACACATACATGCAGGAAACATTTTGTTCATCACCCACTGTTCTACTTCAATCAGGTGTAAACGCGATGTTCAATTTTCTCTTCATGCTTCCTGGTTTGAAAATTCTCTCGTGGATTTGTTCAAGTAAAAAAAAAAAAAAAAAATCCCCCCACTGAAATGAAAGAGCGGTGCCGAATGCTAGCGCTACCACTCCGCTAGCCAATCTCAAGGACACAGACAGGCTGTAGCTGTGTGTTGACATCCCTGCATGAATACTAAAGCGTAAACATGAAAGAGTAGTCCTGCGTTTCAGCTGTCCTCCTCTTGCCATTGTGGGAAGAAGATAGACTACAACAAAAAGGCAAAGAAGTGCTCTTTGGTTTGAAGTAAAATAGCCTGGACTTAAATAGCTTGCACAAATATATGTTCTTGAAGACGCGCCTCAACTTTTGTAGCGTCTCGATCCCGTGTTTATGTAAGATAGAGAGCGGGATTGAGGTCATCCAAGAAAGTTTGAAAACAAAAGCGCGGAGAACAGGTGGGCAATGGAAAAGCCACACAGTGTTTGACTTTCTGAAAAAGCCAGACGAGACAAAGCCGACCAGGCTTCGACCACATTTTGTGCCGCTGCACATCCCTTCGATTCCTTCCTCCAGCTAATGATGCTGTACATCTGGCCGCGCTCGCATCATTTGTGGAAAGCATTAACCATTATCCACGCTTTCTCCTGTGTGTGCGTGCGTGTGTGTGTGTGTGTGTGCATGTGTGTGTCGCCCTCGGCTTTGCGTGGAGCTCGGATCGCTCCTTCCATTTGCCTCTCTGACCCCTGATTCCCAGAAAGAAGCGACAGATTATTTACTCGTAGGCCACTGCCCCTACAGCTAATGAGGAGGAAGAAGCCGCATTGACAGACATAATTATCACAGTTTTGCTGGGCTCAGCCAGAGGTCCCTTTTGTGGTGTAATTACTGTCCTTTCATCCACACACCACTGCATCCGCCATTACTTCACCCATCTTCAACATCCGTGTGTCTTTCTAGATGCTTTTTTTCTCCCCCCAACTGCACAGAAACACTCCGGGATAACTTTACTGTATAGCCTTTTTCTAATCCACCGATCAGATTTTTGTGCCAACTTCTTCCCCTGATTGATTAACGTTATTCTAATGTTATTCTATACACTGGTTAAATAAGCTAAAAACCTCCACGAAAATGCCATTAGAGAAAAGGTAGGAATAAATGTGTGTTGCTGAGGAGTAATAGGCTTTTAGCGCAGCTGTGTGTGCCCCCTCCTCCCTCTCCTCAGACATTTTGGCACTGTATTTGAAATGCATAGTTTCCTGTTCCCTTTGATGGAATCCCTTTTCAGCAGCCTCAGGGGAAATCATGACTGGCAATGTTTTTGGGGAAACAAAAATCTTAGTCCTCACCAACACTGAGGTCTTTCTGGATTTTATACATTTGTTTAGTCAAAAATAATGTATAATTCTATATACTGGGGATGGGAAAAAAGGGGGCTTCTCCAGGGAGCGGCCATTTTGAAAGCAGTGAAAGCAGTGTGATGGAGAACGAAGTTAAAAAAAAAAAAAAGATCAATGCACTTGGATCGATGACAAGTCCTTTGAAACTTCTTTTATAGCAGAGTAAAATCCAACCAGAACAGGTGATTCTGGTACAAAAAAAGGCTTTCATCTGACATCCTCATCCACAACGATGAACCATAATGAATAAACAATACTCACTATTGGACTGGCATTGATGTAATCAGAGTTGTTGTGGTTATTTTCCGCTTTCAAGGCGATTCTGGAATGATCATCTGTAACGGAGACAAATAATTCATCAACATACTTTCCTCTGTGCCTCCTCCACACACAATAACACCAGCATGTTGAGCAGTAACAGAGGAATTTGTAAGTAAAAAGGTTCTGCAATTTCACCCGGGTTTCATCATGCAGACACTCTGAAGGCCTGATTTGCTTTCACCTTCAATAAGGAATGTTCTGAATGAAATAAGAATAAAATATTGCATCTGTGAGCTGTGAGCCTTAAAATCCTCTTTTTCTGAAACAAGTGAAACTGTTTAAAGATTCAGATAATCTGTTTCCAATCCATTTAAATCTACTGCATTAGTATTGGACTAAAACTTTGACTCTGATGTTTTTTCTTAAATCTAAGACTAAAAAAGCAGAAATTAAAGTTTGGACGACATCTTCAAGTCTAATTCGTGATACAAAATCTGAATCACAGTCAAAAACTCTTGACGGTAACCAAACAACCGACCAATTGTCATCAGTTTTCAATGTTTTGCTAAATCCTGATTGGCACCGGGACATTACTGCGATCCAACTGAGCCACGCCCCTTTCAAGCCAATGAAAAATTGGGCAGAAAACTCTTTTTGTAGGTCCCCATCACTCAAATTAAAAGGCTGATTGAGAAAATTCAAGGAAAAATCACATGCTAGCATGATACGTGTGATGCGGTGACTGTACATACATACGAATTTAACATACGAGTGTTTAATATTTGCCTTACAATAATAATAGAAACATTCAATTGAGTGAAAGAGGTCATGTTGATTTACATTTGTAAAGAAAAAATGTGATTCAACGGTAGCTTGTACGGCTAACGTCATGATCAATACAGTCATGCGATGCAGAGGAGGCGTAACACTTCAGTCTGCTGGTAATGCCATCATCGTTATTTAGGAGGCAGCATGCAGGACATACTGACTGAGTATGCAGCAGCTGAGGCAGCGAGTTCATTTGCAATGTCGAACACACTGGAACGATTGCATTTGGACTCTTTACTGTTGCCACGTCTGTGAAGCTTTCTGTTCTCGATGCAGTTTTTGTAGTTCACAATGATAGTTTGCAGTTATCGGTCTACATCTCACACAGAGGTAAACGGGAACATTTCTCATTTCCCCCTAGCTAGCGAGAGGAAGCTAGAGTAAGAAATAACAAATGCTTAAAATTGCTTCATTAGTCAGCAAAAAAAATAAAAAATCCCCCCCAAAAGCATCTGAATGGACTCACATACGACCACGGCGTCTGAGCGGTTCCTCTTGGCGTTCTGCTCGCCGTGCCCCACGCTGCAGGCGCTGGGCTCTGCCTGGTAGGAGCACATGGCCTCCCACTCGCGCTCCAGACGGTTCTTGTTCTTCAAGTGGTCCTCCATGTACGACTGGAGAACAAAAAAGACACCACCTTAGCCACCGTTGCAACTAATAAAACCACGCAGGAGACGACTGGATGGATCTCAAAATGTGGCTGTGAAAAGACATTTTGTGCGCCTGCATATTAGGTTTAATAGAAATGAGACACAATTCATCTCCACCATTATGTAGCTGATTTGAGCTGACTTGTTATTTTTTTCACTGTATTCACTCCACCATGAGCTATCCAACATATAATCTGGAGCAGAAACACGAAACCCCTGACAACAGCAGCTCTCCATTAAAGCTCTGATCAGGTGTCATGGAGCAGTATTGTTCCACGCTGCTGTGCAGCGTAACAACTGGGTGAGGAAGAGGCTGCTGAAGACCGAGGTGGGGAAGGTGTGCTAATGTTAATGTCTTTGTGCGTGTGCGCGTTTGACCGAGAGAGAAAAAATAAATAAATCACGCACAATTAAGACTCCTGAAAGGTTTGTCTGCATTGGAAATACTTCAGGGGTGTTTCAATCACGTCTCTTACTGCTTGCACAGCCACTGATAAGATTGTCTGCATTTAAGCCTTTGCTCGGAGAAGACAAAATTGAATTCACTAGAGAGACAAAGATGGAATAAGAGAAGGGGGAAGGGTAGAAATCTGTGTGTGTGTGTGTGTGTGTGTGTGTGTGTGTATTCCCCCAAACCAGGGCAAGTAGGGAGCTTAGAGGCTGTAGCTGGCAAGACGATCTTTTGTAAACGCAGCGCTGTGTTTCGCTTTCTCTCCTGTATCATGGCTCTCTTCCCAATGGGGTTAAATACTTTAGTCCGCTATTGTGTGAGGCTGAAGATTACAGACTCATAAACTGATGTCAGGGATCAGCTGGCTAATACAATGAAAGGGATAGCAAGATGTGCTGGGGTTTTATCCCATATTAAAAGGCAGTAAAAGTAGGCAGAGAGGTAACACTCCAATGTTACATTCAAGTTATTCACTCCTTTCTGTCAAAAGGGTAATCCAGCTCTTTGCAGAATATATACAATTCCTACAAAGATGATAATCACAAATAAGCTTGTCCAACACATAATAGGCAATTACCCTTTGATAGTGCATGAATTCTGACATCGCCTGCATGCACCCGAAGGATATTAGGTGACTTATAAGAACGTTACAAATCCTACAGACAATGGAAATCAAAGTTAATTGTTCGATATGGTACCAAAGGTGCCGCTCAGGTCTCAAAGGTCGCGCTAAAAAGCAACTCTTGTGATTAATGCGGCTGCATAATCAGAGAACACAACAGCACAACGTGTTCTGTCTGAACCCATTAATGACATGAAGTGGCGTTTCTGAAATAATACTGCAGATTTCTGTTGTTGTACCCTGAGCCATTCCTGAACTTTTAATTTTATGCATGCAAAAAGCCCAATTATGAGAAAAAAAATTGAGTTAATGTCAACTCTAATAGCAGCCAACACATATATATATTTATATATATATATATTTGCATGTGTGTTGGTGTGCATCGCCTACGCAAACAGACAGTGCTGTCTTCCCAGGAAAATGACAGCATGCCATTATGGCCACTTGACAGAGCCTGTCACCACTATGCTCCTGTCACCCTGTACAAGTACTCTCTGCTTGCCAGCCTGACAGCATCCCACCTCCCCGACCAATATTACATCTCCATGCACTTGATAAATCCACTCTGAATTGCCTCCCATTCTTTTCAAACGATGCCCTGAATCGATTGCATTCCAAATTCATATTTTCGCAGCTTAATGCAATGCAGCCAGCAGGCCCTTATCAAGCCCTCCCGGTACTAGGGGGAGGCAGCGGACCATGGCGTATTCCAGAGACAGGGTAACGAAGGTTTAGTGAATGGGAGGATTATGTCTGCCAATCAGAGGGTTGGGATGGGAGGCCTGGGTGTCAGGGAAACAATGTCTAATCCTTCCTAAGCAGTCTCCTCGGCAGCAGAGGGTGCTGGGTGAAATCAGGATGAAGGGACAACCAGGGGAGCCAGACACAACAGGTAACACATTACTGTCAAGCTCCGCTGTCAAATTAAAACAAACAATACCGGTAACAGTTTGAACTGGGAGTTTTATGATATGATAAACGGCGGCGAGAGGTGGAGATAGATGGTGTTAATATGTACGTCTTGGCGTGCTCGCTAATAACAGCTCAATGAAAAGAACACATGCTTTGGACTGAAATGAAAGTGTAATTTGTTCTTTTGCTCATAAACTACATTTTTAAATTGTGAGGAAAAGCCACTGAGGGCAGAACATGTTACATGTTGCATGGGTCAGTGGCTGTTTTACTTTGCCTCAGTCCGTTTTACTTTCAGGCACATCATTTATCATTTTCTCTACAATAACTACTCAACATAATGAAAAAGAGCCTCAAGCGCCATCATTATTTTTTGTGTCAGTAGAGAGGTGATTAAGCCAAGGGAACGCTCCAGAAACAGCATCAACATTTTGACCCTGTTTCCAGACAGTATAACGGGGAGCTGGATGGACACTTTGTGAAAAATGCTTGTGAGGGAAAAACGTCTTTCCTGACTATGTGCTGTCCATGGTGCTGAAGGGATTACAGCAACAATCACAGGAATACAGCCACTAACTCCATGTTACATCTGATAATCATTTACCAGGGTTTTTAGCCACTAAGTGGTTAACGTTTTCATGGTTGTAGCAAAAACGCTGCAGCTGAAAAAGTGAACCGAGAGAAGATATAAAATGTACGATAGCAGAGGTGTGTCAGGTGATTCAGCACACAGAGGCATCCAATTCCACTTCTGAAGTTGAAAGTCGTTATGCAATACTTTTCAAATCTCGAGGGGGGTCAAACGATGGGGCGCAACATCGTAGTTCATCGTGGTTGTGTGTGTGTGTGTGTGTGTGTGTGTGATCTGATCGGGCCTCACAATAAGGACCCCCAGCATATGTGCTTTGGAGAGCCGGGTATTCATCATCCTTCTCCACACGGTGTGAGCTCCAAAGAGCGAGAGAGAGGAGATGAGAGGAGAGGAGAGCTGAGATGGGAAAATATAGGTCTGAGATCAGTGATAACAAGGCAATCTCACACATGGTTTCATGTGAGATGGAGGTGGAATTTTAAAGAAGAACCCCTATAGGACATCTCCATGTCAATCATGGCATGAAAGAGAATTAAAGGGCCCTGAGTGTTTAACTTTCTGCCTGCACTGAAAAAACTATGGGTAATAATAACAGCTCCTAGAAATGATTCACAGTGTCTCTTTTGTTATTGCAGGGCTAAATGCTTTTCTATTGTCAATGTTTTCAAAAGGGCCTTCACAAACAAGCCTTGACGAGTGCAACAAAACCCATCTATTACCACCAATACAAGGCATTACTCAGATTCACTCTCATTCATTATAGCCTCCCAATATAAAAGCTAGACATGCAGTGTGATGAATGCTCCCTCCATTAATGGAAACACTTCAAGGCATCTATCCATCTCTTTTATCAAGCTTGTCTCAAATGAATGAAGCGAAAGTTGTGCAAAATTAAAACAATCCATTGTGTGTTTGTGAAAGCACTGGCAACATTTTTCAACCCCCCCCAAAAAATAAAAAAAAATAACAGAATTTCTAAAAATGACAATCAGATGGATAACGATATTTCAGTTTTGTGCATCCCTCATCATGCAAAACAATGTCTGCCTTATTTTTTGCTGCAGCAGTAAGAGAGACGGCGGGGGTAAAAGATGTAAATGATGAAAGACGCGGGGCAAAATGATAAAGAAAGAAAATGACACAGTTAAGGGAGGAAAAAGTGGGAGGAGAAAAAATGAAGACAACAGAGGCGAGATTAAGCAAGAGGGGAGAAAAAAAACAGCGGGGAGAGTGATGGGAGAAAAAAGCCAAAGATAACAAGGTTCTGAAGGGAATGAGGTGAGAGAGGAATGAAAAAGAGACACATCGAAATAGATAAACAGAGATATCAAGCTGTTGGTTTTCAGCACAGGCCCTAGCATATTGATAGACACCAGCAGTTTGAAAAGCAGACACTCTCATGTATACTCACATTAAACCTCAGAAAAAAGCCTATTCCTGCAGATGTGTGTATCCCCAAAGACCCTCTCAGATGATCCCAAGTACCCAAACATTGTCACAACCCCATCCAAGAATAGATTTTTAAAATAGTCGTTATATTTGTTGTTACAATATTTTTGCACAAAATGGCAAATTGTTATTGTTTCGGTTGATTCAGTCAGTTGTGTATTTTGTACTACACTGCTGGGAGTATCAGAAGACAATCAAACATTAAGTATCCATTACTTCCAGCTGACATTTCACACTTTTCTCATGAATTATTTTGAGCAAACCTTTCCAGCTTCTCTTTGTCATTTGCATCACGTAGTGTACAGACTTTACAGCTAACCGAATATGTGGATATATGTTTTTAGTTGAATCAAATCCTAATTTTTCGAATGAGTTGATCAAATCCATAATCCATGTAACCCATGTCAGGAGTACCCCTGGTTGATTATCTTGTACATCAACCCAAACCTGATGTTTTCTGACCAAAAGCATTGGAATCTCAGACTAAACCCACTGTGCAGGTTAAATGCATAGTCAGTGACACGTGGCGTTGCGGTTGTTTAGCTGTAACAATCAGACGCTAAGAACCACAAAAAAAAAATCTCTGAGGGCCTGACAATGAAACAAACAACTTCCACCCGCTTCACTTTCCCCACCACATGAATCATTACTCACATTGTCTCCTGAGTAGAAGCAAGTTACTTACCAGTATCATGTGGCCAGTGGAGATGTCCATGTTGGACGGCACGGGCTCTTCGCACCAGGAGGAGGTGCTGCTGCGGGTGGACGGGCTGGCCGCAGGGCCATCGCTGAACTGGGACGAAACGCTGTTGAGCCTCGAGTGGCGCAGGGTCTCCGGCCGCTCCACGCGCTCCGATGTGCGGATCGCCATCCGCTGGCGACACAGCTCCTGGTAGTTAGAGAAGATGACGGTGAAACACTGAACACTTCACAAATGCAGGGTTTGTTTTTTTTTTTCCTCTCCGACTCCTTGCGAAGTATTTATCTTCTTTTCATGAACATAACAATAGTTGTATGTAGGTTATGTGCTTATCCTCGCTGTTAGGGGCTGAGTTGTGTAAATGCACATTGTAAAATCCTGTATCTCGGCTGACTTGATCTGTCCTCACTTGCCTAGATTAATGGCTTATCCTCATGGATTATGGAGCTTATACTAATTATGTCAAAAAATACATGGTTGAGAAACCCGACACGATTTACAGAATGAATTCAGCATGTCCCACCTGGCTGCCACACAGCATCTGTCTTTGTTGGTTAAGAATGGATCTTTTAGTTAAAAAAAAAAGAGAAGAAGTTATCTTTTAAAGTAAAATCCTGCACAAAATCACCATACTGCACATTCAGGTCCAATAGAGCAGAAACTACTTCCTTTAAAAAGAATGGGAATCTTTGTTTTGCAAATAAAGGATAATCTATCCAACAATCAAATAGGAGTTTCACAGTGAATGTATGTAACAAAGAACCAAAGGAGAGAAGGAGAAAAAATGCATCGGTAGAATTGTAAAGTATCATTTTCTATTGTGATTGATATCTCCAGGTGTCGGAGACTTGCTAAAATGCTACACAGATTACACTTCCCCCAGTGACTCAGCTTTTCTCCCATCATGCCTCAGTGCAGAGACGGGGTCATCGGAAATCTAAAGACTAGAAGCATGACGTTCTCCAGTATACATACAAAATAAAAAAGAGAGAGAGAAAAAATGATAAGTTGGCCAATTTGTGCAATCTTATTAATGAGTAAACGAACAAACCCAGAAACAGTTGCACACTTTGACTGATTCCCTCCATAAGGTGTGGTCACACTTGATTTTTCCATGTTGAATTCATAATCTGAAACCCCATCCTCTTTGGTTGTCGGAGGCAAAGCCAGTCATCTCCACAGAAGTAATTTGCATACTCAATTAATAACAGCGAGGGCAGGGCAGAGCAGAGAAAATGCCTTGTGAAAGCACATGCTATCTCATGATCTATCATAGTGATATTTCCCTCTGGAGCACAGGCCCCTCTAAGCCCTGGTCTTGGATCAGCTTTGCCGCCGTCAGACTTTAATGATTGGAACCATGAAGCGGTGCCATGGGCCTTGGCCTCGGGGCAATATTCAGGCCCAACTCATAATTCATCCCACTTTCTCAACATCTCTGCAAAGCGCCGCGCTGGACCGGAGCCGAGAAGACGTCCCAGGAGCAGGCCAAGAGATGCAGTTAGCACCAGAGAGGGCCAGAGGACAGACACATGGAGCCCAGAGAGGTGCACAGGTAGAGGGAATACAGCTTCCCCTCGTTCCCCCTTCTTCCAGACCACTACTAATAAGAACAAAAAACAGGCCAAGAGGAAACAATGTCTCCAGTATGGGCTGTCATCTCACAATATCTCTCTCCCACACACCCACATGACAGAGCAGTTACTCCATCCCTAAAGGTATATTGAGAAAGAGCAGATGCCCTAAAGAAACCTAACTTTTGCACACATGCTAACCTTGACATATAACAAAATGTATTAAATACAAATGTATATATTGTTAATGTTTGGAAAAATGCATTCATATCTTTTTTTGCTCATCTGGAGTCATCTCTATAACACCCGCTTTGGATGGAGAGAGCAGACCTGTGAAAACCTGATTAAATATTGAAAATGTTAAGGCGACATGCAGATAAATATGTTCTGAGTGCCATGCTGGGCACAGCTGAGCCCCAACACTGAAAATCAATACAGCCCGGGCTGTCCATGGCCCTGAAGGAACAGAGGGAATAGGTCACAGTGGCGGCCGTTCCTCTGTCTCTCTGTCTCTCTCTCTACCTCTCAATCTCCCTTAAACACACACGCGCACATGCACACACACACGCACACGCACACGCACACACGCTTCACAGACACGGTTGAGCATTGAATAACTGGATAGAGTGAATATCTATTGGTGCGCATTTAAGCAAAAAAATCCAACAAAAAAACATAAAAAAAGAGAGTAGTGATGTACAGTTATTAGCACTGCATGATTAAAAAAAAGCATATAATTTAATCATAAAAGCAAATCACTATAATTATAACAGCCACAAACAGGTAGAAGAGAATCATTCAAACGCACGTTAACAAACACACACACAAACCAATCAGAAAGACTCCCCAACTCGAACAGTGTGTGTTCTTCCAATGGCAGAGCACAAGCTAAGTGTACTCGCACCTGATTGGCTCGTAGTGAAGGGGCTGGTCTAACCTGATAGGTTGCAGTGGCATCAGTACTGGTATCAGTCCCCAGGCTGGCCAGCTTTTCCTTCATGCGGAGGTGGGAGCGCTGGCGCACGCAGAAGAAGGTGGTGGACACCACCAGCACCACCAGGATGAAGAGCATGCAGAGGACGGACAGCAGCAGGAACTGGCCCGACTCCACCCTGGTCTCCTTCACCACTGGGATCTGGGTCAAGCTGCCCCTCTGGAAGAGACACAAACAGAGAGAACACACTGTCAGAGCAGCAGAGGATGCCCCTCTTTCTTTTACTGATTTCACTTCTTTTGATTTACAGCAAGTCTGCGAGTGCATCACCTTTCAGCTAAAGGCCTGATGTGGACGCAACAATGCTTCCTTACCTATCTCCACTTCCCGCTCTTTTCTTCCAGCCCCCACCACTGTCTGACCGGCCCCACTCATTAGGCAGCTCTAATACTGGCCTTATAATATGCATTCAGGCTGAGTCGACCCCTATTACCAGCCCCTGTCCAGGCCTGTCTCCACACTATGCCTCCAATATAGATATTTACAACCCCATTTAGTGCTGGCATGGGGTGGGCTGGCACTGTGCAACTACAGGAGGTTGGGATACTAAGAGCTTGTGCTTAATTAGCTCCTCTGGTCCTGAGTTCGGCTGGATTAGGCCCCGGCCCAAGCCACACAGCTAATGGCTACCGGGACCGGAGAGACACAGGCAGCCCACACTGGACCTTCGTACATCCTCCACCGGTTGAATAGAAAAGCCTTTTCAGATATTCACACCCACACTGCATGGTAATTCAAACAGGAAGGTGTAGGCTTTGTCTCACTGTGGCAGACTGTTTTTTAACATCCTGCAATATAGTCTGAGTGATTTATTTTTTTTATCAGTGTAGGTTAAAGAATTGGCCTATGTGTTGATAATTGGTCCACTCATGGCCATTTACTGTAATGATAAATTCCCTGTGGGCCCTACTGCAGAACATTTTGAGAGCATAACAGCAATAATTAGGAGCATTAATTGGGAAGGATAATTAATGATGCCTAAAATATATAGCTACTGTTAGAGATTTTCTTTGCTGCTTGCATACAACATAGACGTTGTGTCAAGTTCATTTTGTATTTAACCCTCAAAAACCAAAAAAAATCTATTTTAATGCTTATTTTAATTCACATACATCATGCTCACTGTCCTCTATGACTAACACAGAACCATGGGGTTTCTGGAAAAGCCATTCTCCACAGTTTCTGATCTATTTTTATCAGCTGCATGCATGCCAATAGCTATACGTCTGCAAAAGGGCAATATCAATAAGAGAGAACAAATACATCAGCAGGCTCCTAATTGTCTGCATGCAAGATTGAAAGATTGATAGGTGAAGTGAATCAAATTTACAATATGAAAAAAAAAAAAGAAAATGGCAGAGCTCTGACATTTAGCCTGAGGGGTCTAATGGGCCGGCTGAAGGACGGCTACTTCTTGTCATACCATTTTCAAAACAAGACACTTCAGCTCACACCAGTAACAATATGGTTTGACCTTGTGGCTCGTAATTGCCAATGTTTTAGCGGATGTGCCGATGCCAAGATCTTTTCGATTACCGCGTTGGGCCTCGACGACAGTCGCTGTTGATTGCAATTGCTGTGGTTCGAGCATGTAGTTTTAATCAAGCATAAAGAGGTTAGACAACAACTGAGAGGTCTGAAGAGCTCATGTATGGGAACAGAGGGGAGGGATGGCCTCAATCCAATGAGTCGTCCGTGTTGTTCAGTGATCAAATGAATATATAGTCAATTTCCACGAGTACTTGTTGAGAATGCAGACCTTTCAGCCAGTATCCTCTCTCGCATAATCGCACAATAGAAGACGTATAAAGCACATTAAAAACCCTCATTCAACATATTTAATATTCAACACTCTTTGCAATGTGGACACAGAATGTCACGTTGGTGTAATCGTTAAAGACTGCTGCCTCTGAAACCAAAGTGCCCCCCATAGACCTATTGGCTCAAATCTCCCTGACAACTCCTCATCCAAGCTATTGCCTTTAACTAAATGGTTTTCTCTATTCTGAAAAAGACCAAAAAAAAGACAAACGTATTAATAGAGTTAATCATGACATGGCTTTCTACCGTCTCTTAATAATATTTAGGTAAACACCTTGAAATTAGGAGAGAAAAAAAGCATTTCCACTGTGGGAGCAAAGAGGCTTGAAACGCACTGCGAGCATAAAAGAGTGTTTGAAGGCGGTAATCGTGTTAGAAGGAAACCAGAGGAGATACAGAAAGGGAGAGAGAATGAGGAGGAGGAAAAGGGAGGAGATGTGAGGCGAAGAATTACCTTCATGGCCCTTTAGAGTTCTGGCCTTTTGCTTTTAAAAATACATATTTTGATGTATTCTTGCTATCATTTTATTTCACTATATTTACAGTATGTTTGAAAAAAAATGTTGTTTTTTACCTAACATATTTAAAAACACAGAAACGCTGAATAATAGTACTATATAAAAATGTAATGTAAAAAGACATCACACCCTTTGTTACCATAATCAAAGCTTACAAAATATTTAGATCTGAAGGTTAAAGCATATTTTTTGCATTGAAATTTAGAATCGACAAGAAATACTGCCATGAAATAAAGAATCCAATTTTTTTTCCCCTTCATGAATTATTCTAAAAGTAAATTTATTTGTATTGATTCCTTTAAACTCGTGTTGCTCACTGCTATTTGTGCCGGATCCACACTGAGTGAAGTTCTTACTCTTTGCCTCTCACAGACTTTCCTCTTCTCTTTCTCTCTCCTATTCATATTGCCCCTGTGTGGGGAATTAGCCAATCTGAGAGGAGACAAGGGGCAGATGGATTTCGGGGCTGTGGATTATTCAAATGATAGAGGAAAGGTCAGGCAGAGAGGTGTTGTTGGGGCGGCTGGCTGCCCATTCACTCACAGCACAATACCTCCAAGAATTACAAGAAAATCCTCCCAAACACACAACTGCCAAACCTCAACTCTAAACTAAGGTGGTTCTGGTTTTTGCCATACATTTATAGTAGTTTCTAAGCAATAAAATGTGACTGATAGCCCTGTGACAAACTCAAACGACCACATGGGAAATGCAAAAATTCAGCAAGATTTTATAAGCAAGCTATTTTTCATAGATCGAAGAAAACACGTATTCCATGAAATTGTGGACATTTTGTAAATGCAATGGTAATCCTCCAAAAAAAAAGTCTGACACATTTGTAATCTCTATAAACATTTGAAAGTGATGATTGATTTCAGAAATAAAAAATAAAGCAATTACATATGGACTAAGTCATATTACCATAAAACCTGCAACATAGAATGTGCCGGGTAATCCAACTCTAGAAATACATCTAAGAATAGAATAAAATAAGGCATTATAAATTAGATAAAGATCTTTTTTTTACTCAACACTATTAAAATAGAATAATCTATGTAAACTCAGAGCGGATTTACCAGTTTTCAGTCCATATGCTCTGAGCCGGGCAGCATCGGACAGAATGAAGCTGCACATAAACTTCGTCCTCTGCAGCCAGATGTGCTCAAACCAAACCAACGGGCTCAACAACCACCTTGACCAGGATTGTTTCGAAGACTTTACGTTGTGATTACCTATAAATGGGCGCATGCCCTATTTTTTTTTTTTTTTTTTTTGCTCAGTCATATTTTATCCCACGCGCTTTTGGAGGTTCGACCTGCAGCAGACTATCGCAGCGGAAGAGGATGAAACAAACATAAAAACATGAAACCAGAGCTCCGAAAATGTTCTGCAAAACACTAAAAAAAAAACATTTGTGCTTCACACCGAAAACCAGCTTTCGACGTGATGTTACGATGGTTGACAAGTTTTCAAAAGCCGGTCCGGCAAGGCGCCTTTTACGCATAAATGACGCATTCAAACTCGCACACGGAACATACAAAAAAAAAACAAAAAAAAAACAGGACAGTTACACGTTTCAAGCCTTTAGAGATAATTACCCCAATCCATGTCGCGGGGCAGAGTGCACATTTCGCAGCAAACGGAGGATGCTGCGTCCTGTATTCCAGAGAGCATGCTTAACCACTGACGCCCGCCGCAGCTCCAAGAAGCGTTTGTGCGTTCCGGCCGCCCACTCAGTCCGCTTTCTCCAAAAGTTCCCCCGCGAGGGTCCCATGCGTCCCCCCCCCCTACCCCCTGCACCCTCCACCACCTCAGCGCCAACAAAAGACCGCGGCTTCAACACGAAGATGAAGAAAAAAAGCGGAGAAAAAAAAGGAGTCGGAGAGAATAAGAAAAGGGAGAAGAAGAATGTGGGATATGCCCGCCTGATTTTCCGAGCCTCGGAAGAATGTGCAGAAGCCCCACTAGTGAGTCCTTTCAGCGCCTCTGTGCCAATGAAAAGAGATGGGGAGGTGGTGGGGTTGGGTTTTTTGCGATCATTTAGTTAAGGCTGAGCCCCTCCTTATATTCAGCAGCTCAGGAGTCCCCGTCCATTGCACATGTCATATCCACTGGTTGCTATAGCGATGCCTCCACATGTTGTCGACAGTGAATGTTCAAGGAGCGATGCCTGGCTAATAGGCTTGCGGGCCGAGGGGCGATATGAATGGACATAGGGCTAGACACTCATTTGTTGAGCTACTAGGGGTCTCTGTGTTTGGTGTGTGAATTGCTGTTTTCTCAGGCTCTCCTTTTCCTCTGCTCCCTCTCCCAGGGATTCAGTTATGTGAGCAGAATAAGGGAGATGGGGCAGTCTATTCTTCAAAGTATACGGCTTTTGCATTCAAAGCTGAAGTGAGCACTATAGTAAGAGGCTACCGCACAGTATAGTAGTTGTAAACTATATGAATGCTGCATGGGACATTGGGGGCAGTCCGAAAAATGCTCAGCCTACAGTAAATTGTGTATAATTGGCTACGTCTTTTCTCTGCTCCCCTTTAAGATCGGCGGGAATAAAGGAAGAGAAAAGGAGAGGAAAATTGCAAGTTTAACAAGTTTTCTAGATAAAACTCACCAAAAAGCTATCCTAATTAGCAATCAGTCTGAAAAAAAAAAGATCCAATGGAGAGCAACAGCTGCACTTAGCAGGGAGAGAGAGAGAGAAAGGGGGATTATGGAGAGCACAGGGAGAGAAAAGGAGAAAGAAAAAGAAAAGGGGCGGTGAAGAGAGGAGAACGGGGGTCCTGTCAAATGCAGATGACGAGTCTTGGGGAGGGGGGCTGTGTGACGGGGGGCTCTCCAGTTTATTTTTTTCCATTCAGAGAGCACCCCCTCCTCTTCTCTATTGTCCCTCTGTGTGACAGCTGGAGTTGGCAATGTGAAGGGGAGAACAAAAACCAGCTCGCTGTCCAGTCCGGGTCCGGTGCCGCATCGGACGCCACCCCACCTTCAAAAAGCAGAGCCAACCAGGCGGCTCGCACAGACAAAAATTTGAAGCAGAACGCACTCAAACTAACTCGCCAGTTTTCTTTTTAACGCCCCCAAATCTCGCATATATACCATACCTTGTGTATGATAATGCTTCAAAACTGAAATCCTCGATGCATTTTGGTATTTTATGCTGTTTTTGTTCCTTTAAAAAAAAGGCGAAACTCTGAAAATGTGTTCCTTCCTTATATGTCATGGGGTGACACTCCTCACGTCATGCTCTCTGCACACTTGCATCCTCATTTAACAGGAATTATTCTGAATCCACATTCAGTTTTTACGCCTGCCAGAGGGCACATAAATGCTACCACCATTTTATCTTGCAGCATTCAGGGTTGAATACAAGGAAGAATCGTCTGCAGTGCTCGCTGTTGCACGAATGCAAGATGGATGCAAGAGTAACGCACGGTGGGAGACTTTTATCATGACTGCCAGCGAGTGGTTTTATTATTGGAAAGAAAGAAATAGTGGCTCCGGAAGTTAATCCCCAGAATATCAGTCCTTACATTAAGTCAACCATACGATCATATCTGTCGTGTTCTCTGGTGAACTGGAAGAGAGCCCTGTTCACTCTTTCTCATATGAGATACCCTGGTCACCCACCTGTCAGCCATATCTAAATCCACACTCATCCAAGCGAGGGTATTCCCCTGACAACACAGCAGATGGGGGGGAAAAAAAAGGAAGAAAAAAGAAAATGTCGACCAAGAACCCGACACAATCTTCCCTGAAAGCCTGACTTTGGCACCTGTTGTTTTCCTTCATTTGAACTCTGCGTAAATGGACACATTTTCACACATTTCAGCCACCGCTACCCACCACACAGCACGATTTCACAACTCATGTCACATCCTCCATCGAGGCCGGTGCTAATGGTTATCGCACCAGGGAGGTTTGACGTGCATCGATTCACCGCAAAAAAAACAACCAACCTACAAGCAGTCAAATTCTGCAACGCACAGAAGTCACTCTTATGGTCACCGGCGATATTCGCAGATGCTGTCACGCCTTTGTGTTCCACCAATAAGTACTTCCTCGGGGTAACACATGTTCGAGCAGTCGGCGCGAGTCCTGCCAGGCTTATCTGTCCTCCTCTCCTGCGCTGCTCCGGTGTTTGCTTCCATGACACATTTCACATTTCTAATACAAAAAAAAAAGAAAAGAGAGAGATGGAAAAGTGGCGAGCGTGTTTAAACAACGGGAGAAAGAGGTATGCGGCACTTCACGGTGTCGCTGAGAGACGGTGGGATGAGGAATGTTAAACAAATGTCATGATCAAGTGCACTACCTGAGATGGCAGAGCAGAGGCATCCACTGATGCTTGTGCATGTGGGTTGAGAAAAGGGAAGAACAGACTTCGGGCTTAAATATTTGCTTCCACCAACACGCTGCACAATTATTTTTTTTTTTACATATTAACATGTTCGTGTGTGTGTGTAATCTAAATATACATGGATCAGTGTTAGTGGGTCTTTCTTTCAAAATACACACATACTTGAATCTAAGTGTGTGTATACCTGCAACGACACCGTAGCTGGACACAGTACAGTCTGAGATTGTAATATGTTTGAGCAAACAGAAGCCCAGCAGCACACTGAGCCTGTGGACCACATACCAATCCCACCATAACGATATCAGCGAGAGGCTAATGCAGTTTACGCCGCCGCCGTACAAGAAACCAACAGCTGCAACGTGTACCTGCAGACTTAACCAACGTGTGATACCGTTACACCAAAAATAGTCGGGCTTTCTGCTCGGCTCTTTGAAATGGAGTGCAATAAATTATTCATAATAATATCTGAGCGAGTCTGTTGCTGCAGCTCCACTTGGGAAGGTGTTGGAGGATTAGCTTCCAACTGTAACGCAGAGAGAAATGTATGCAAAACAAAACACATATGGGTGTTTTATCAGATTCACCAGCTGTTATTGTTATTGCTGAGGTGATATTAGAAGATGTGTGTGAGGGAAAGATTTACCCTAATCTGGGTTTAAATGCTCTATTTCCATTTTTATGTTTTAACATGTGTAATGAAACAAAAAAACTCTCATATCGGCAAGATTTAAGTTTGAAAGTCTGTCAATTTGGATTCAAAGTACAGTGATGCAATTTTTCTTTATGCTTTTAGTCGGTACCCTGCAGTTTGATTTTGCCTGCCACGTCATAAAATAGCACTTAAAATGAGATTAAATATAACAGGTGACAACCTGCTCTCCCATCTGAACTCCCTTTCATACATCACTCACTGTAAGGTGCAGAAACTTAACAGTTAGGTGGATGTCTTAAATGAATTGTGTGTGTGTGAGAGAGAGAGAGAGAGAGAGAGAGAGAGAGAGAGAGAGAGAGAGAGAGAGAGAGAGAGAGAGAGAGAGAGAGAGAGAGAGAGAGAAACACAATATTTCCTAATGGATGATGTTCAAAGACACGAAAAGGTCCCATTTCTGGGTTTTACTTGAAACATTTGAATTGCTGTGTCTCATGCTCATCACTTGCTCAGAGAGGAACCATTCAAAGCCTGTGTGTGTGTCAGCCATGTCATTCTGGTATTTTCCCCAGATGGGCTTGTTCAAATAGGCCTCTTTCTTGTGTGAATCCCAGCCCAGGCATTGCCCATGCCAAGTAGTTCAAAGCAGTACACATCAAGGTAAATGCTATGCCTGTCATCTTGACTATATTTAAAGCAGAGGCAAACCCACACACATGAACAACAATGTGCACTTCAAAAAGAAAGTGCTGTGGCGTCATCGCCCGGAGTAGAAAATCACACCATATCTGTACAAATTATAGAAAACATTGTTGTAATCTATGAGGATGACAACAGAGCAGGACGTATGTGATGCTCATTGTTATGGCTTTACATGTATAACCTGTGCTAAAAAGTAACTGATGTTGTGGTTTATAGATTGAGCGAAGAACAGGCATAATTGTATGGACTAATCTTTTCTTAAAAATGGGTATAATCTTAAAGACAGAAGTAGACAGAACAACTTCTCATTTCTGGCTGGCTGCCATCAATTTAGAAGCCGAAATGTGAACCTGGGGCTAACGGAGTTTATCAACGGTAGCTATGAGCTAACATTAGCTACAACGCTGTCGTCAGATGACTTTCTTACTTTTTTTCCAGCCGGCTCATTTCAAAACAAGACGCCTGTAAAAGAGGTCCAAGGCAAAGAAGTCGGTATCTTCACAGGTCGATGCATGTGGAAGTCATGGAAAGAAAGCGACAGCATTGTTCACGCGGGGCAGTGTGGAGCTGGATATTGAGATAGTCAGAGGGCTATTTGTTAATTCATGATTTTTTTTGTTTTAAATATTAGCTCTAATAATATAGATCCAAAACAAAAGCGTCTGCTACTTCAGCACCACGGACAGCACCATGGATTTATCAATACAAAGTTATGCTACTGATATTTCAGAGCCCAGTTTGGAGCCATAGATTCCAACTTGTGCAAACCTCAGTCAGATAAAGGATCAATGAGTCGGGCAGACTAACATATTTAACTGAACAACCCCTCGGCTCCTGCACTCCAGTGACCCCCCCACAAAATAATAAACACTATATGATGTATTCATAGGCCAACTGTTTTTTATAAGGTTGTTTGCGTCATATGCTAACGACTACAGTTTACAGCAGTTTAGAGCAGTTCAGGGCAGACGAACACATTCCTTACTTATTTTAGAAAGGCTAAAAGGAAACCACCCTCCAACCTCTTTACATGCAGAGTATTGCTCTCACGACGCCTCGAAGCACACTGCAACATTTGGAGGAATCCAGAGCTCGGCCTCCTGTAAATAGTTATGTTTCATAAGCTATGAGAGATGTCTAACACGCTCAGTAAACAATCATTTCAATAAAACTTGTAACCAAAGGCCTTTTAAGCTCAGTTGCAAATAACACAGAGTAAAAGCTTATTTGAGTGGCTATTTAAGATGAAGAGTAGCTTTTTTAAAAGCTCTGATCTTCCCCTTCAAAAGGCTCTTTTCACAGCAGCCATTTTGACATGTAACTGCAGGTGTAATTAAAAACATTAATTATGGCCTTGATCCCTCTAGGTGGACCCGGGCCCTGGTGTTGTGCATGCTGGCTCACTGAAATGGCGGTGACACAATAAATAGAGCGAGAGGGGGCACATTTTCTGTCAATTACACCTTTGTACTCCCTGCTATGACATGTCAAAATGGCTGCTGTGAAAAGGGCCGATACTGGATTTGTTCATTCCAGAAGAGACCAAATTGTCAACTATATTTGTGAAAGTGGCGTTTACTTAATGATCAATTTTTATCTTCTTAATTTGTTTAAGAGCAGCCTTAACTCCCAACAGGTTTTAGCTAGCAGTAATGATGCTTTCTACCTGCAGCTGCGTTGACAATAGCAATATGTCTGACAAGGATAACGTTCATGTTTGCTAAAGTGCCAGCCAAAATTAATTGATCCAAAATAGCAAATGGGGCTCACACCTACATATTAGAGCAAAATCAAGTCAGTATCACTAAAGATGTTCACACTGTGGCTCAAGATGGAGCAAAGTACCCCTCAGATTCACATTCATCCCATAGAGAAGAATCATTTTCAAGATGTAATTAGTTTTTGATGATGGAAATTACAATACTGTAGGTGAGAAGTCGTTAGACAGCAAATGGTCGGGTTCAAAATGTGATCCGAGTTTGCTAAAACAACCCAATCACGACATGTAATTGAAGGTAATACTTCATTCTATTGTGTGTAAAGATAAAAGAAGAACCGCCACAAAAAAAATCTCCTCCGACTCATCCACAGTCAGAAACAGCAAGGAAAACAGTGAGGTTTTAATTGTTTTGTTTGAATAGAATCCACACTACTTTTAGACTATTATGTTCTCGGCTGGCTTTTTTTTTTATCTTGGGGAGAGATAAAACTGCAATTAATTTTGAAAGGACAGAAAACAGTGAGACAATACATCAAGTCACACATGAGTGGTGGCAGGCAGGGATATGTGGGCTGCCGCAGAATAACAGAGGTAGTCAAAGGTAGCGTTCATAATTGAAACCCCAGTCACAAGAGACTTAGTGGGCTGGTAGACTCTGATACTGAGACTGACAGTGAAGGGACAAAGAGAAGTGTTCAGAGGACAGCGCAGAGTGACTTCATGGGTTCAATAGGATGGGTCCTCTCCACACCTGGGTCCACAACACATCTGAAGCCCCTGAAACACAGTATTTCACTCTGACTGTTTAGCACAGTGGTGGTGAATGTGATTGTCCGAAGAGTTACAATTCCACCAACAATCTCAGGCCAGGACTCACCTGATTTAGTTCAGGTTGAATTGCAGGGACACCATTTGTAGCTTTAGCCGTCCTTGTGCTAAGTAAAAAAAGGTGTGCTTCCGTGGTCCATCAAGACTGCTGAGCTATAATGCTGAACATATCCTATATAATAAATGGGACCTCACACTCTCTAGATGGCCCTTCATTTGTGTCCACACTAAGGTCAGAAGTGTACTTTAAATGAATCACATTTGACACACTCTCAAGGGCTGTTGAACTATCGCTGAAGATGGCGTCCCCAGCAAATGCCAGCGCACTCTATCAGACCCCTGGTTTGTTTAATGGTGCCCATGCCAGATACAGACGCTCGCAATTAATTATGGGAGCAGACACAACACACTCGAATCAACTGGAAACAAAAGGACGGAAGAACAACTACTTGTGGAAACACACAACCAATGGTCAGTTGCTGTGGAGGGTTTTTCACAGCCATCTCATAACAAGATGTGTATTTAAATTGCCCCGTGAGAACGCCTTTCAAGAGGCCAGTAGATACAGATTCTGGTGAAGACTAAACGAAAACGATACACTTTTCTGATCACACCGCATTAACTTAATTGGACAACCAATGCCACGTGCCACCAACTGTACCTGCTGCTGCCGGTTGCCGGACTTGCAGCATATTGCTGCCGCCTGCCTGAGCATACGCCCCGATGATCAGCTCCAGCTTGTGTAAGTGAAGATATACATGTAGAACCACAGGAGGCGGCGCGTGATGGGCTAAGGGTCGTATCCCTGTAAATGCACACAGCCACGGCCTCATAAATTCTCATCAGTGTCTCCATTAAACATTTTCCCCCTGCTATCACCATGACAACGCCGGCCCAGCGTGCGCCCGTGGGGAGAGGCGTGTGTGCCTGTGTAACCCCAGGGGTTACTTAGGGGGTAACTTGGCACAGACGCCAACACCCCATACCCCTCGCCTCCAGACGCACTCTTACTGGAGGGAAGAGGGGAGGGTGTCTGGGGTGTGTGTGTGTGTGTGTGTGTGTGTGTGTGTGTGTGTGTGTAAAGGGGAGCGGGGGGGGGGGGAGTGGCAGGCGGCCAGGAAGGCTAGATCTGTTCCACGGCGATCTCACTTGACTGGCATTGGCTGTGTCTGGACTGGAGGCAAAGCGCTCTGATTTCTCTCTTTAATTACTGCAAATCGGAGGAGCCACGGCCCATGCTAATGAAGCCACACCAATCAGCTGTGGTGGTGGGGGGAGGGGGGGGGGGGGGGGGGGGCTCGTGCTGCAAAAAAAAAACCCGATCCTCTGCACGAACAGAGCCTGGCCAGCAGTTTCTCGCTGTCTGTCTGTCTGTCTGTCTGTCTGTCTTGGAGCTCCTGCAGATTTAGAAGAGCAGTCTGCCCCCGAGCCGAAACCGAGCAGCTCCGCTCGTCGAATGAAAACCTCCGTGAATCCCTAATGAGGCCGCTGCTGGCACGGCTGCAGTTCGGTATCAGCCGCCTGTTTGCTTTCTCACATCTCCCATCGCTTCATACGACGCAAACCTCCGACAACAATGCAAAGTGCGGCTGATCGGAAATTCTGAAGGCAGAATAAATTATGATTTATGTCAAGATTTTGATTGCTCCTGTAACATAATAATACATTGACGGCTCATTATTGTAAATGCATATAATCAATCTAGCCTATTTTCACCCACGAGCGTAATTACATGGCTTTTTTTTTCTGTAAGGCTGTGATGATGTCTCTTTTTTCCCTCCTTCTTCAAAGTGAATGATGGAGTGAATGGTGACTGACATGTGATTGTACGTGTTCATGGACCTGGATTGCCAAGATCCTTTTGCCTTTTGTTGTTTCCAACAATGACATGTAATTCCTTCTATTAGTTATTTATGTTGATGAAGCTATGAATGACACATTTCATGTGTTTTTTTTCCCCCCTCTACTTTATTCAGAATAAGTCCCAACTTGGCATACGTTTAGTTTGTGGAGTCCTTTGTCCATGTTTTAGAGGAAATGTGCATAAATATGTCAGTTTTAGTCATCACTGTTTGACATAATGTTGTCGTGTAGGTTTTTTTTAAGCTGCAGATATGTAACTGCGCTCTGGTTTAGAGTATGATTCAGGCTTGGTGTCCTTGTAGCAGCTTCTGTTTATGAACAGGTTTTCCTATTTTTATACAGAGATCCACCTGCACTCTGTCAGGTGTTAGCTGCCTCTGAGCATTTGCTGGCAACACACGAAGTGATGAGCATGTGTATGAATGTAAATAGGCTTGTGGGCAGCCATGTACACTGTGATATGTAAAGCAAAAAATCCCATCCCAGTAGGACCCTTTTCCAGTTCACAGCACACTATCGGATGTTTGATCTTTGATGCTTTTTACCTTCACATGTACGCAACATTTGCAATGATTGCATCAAATATTAGGATGAAAGACTCCATATAGTGCAGCAAACACATTAAAGAAATGTCTTCACTTCATATCTCAAGGGCCTAATTAGTTTCAGTTATTGATGGTTATTAGAAAAAATTAAATGGCAAGTACAGATCAAGGTAAATAAAGATTAGTCTCAATTTCTGCAGGTTTATGCCATAGTTTGGATTGAAATTCAATATATTGTTGCTCTACAGAGAAAACTATCTAAATTTGGTGAATCTAAGAAAACAAATCTGAAAATATTGACATTTTGGAGATGCAATGTTTTAACTGTATATGATTAAGTAAAATGCATTAATATGTACTGACCGATACACAATTTTATACGTTTCTTTTCTGAGTTGAAACTCTTATTTTGAGACAAATATGACATGAGGACGTCTGATATGTGAGTAGCTATTTCAACTGAAGTCCTATACTCATGGGTGTTGTTTTAACATGTATAATGTTAAAACAACATGCAGAATATTCTTCATTTAAACCGTCCCCGCCATGTCTAAATATCTGCAGGCCATCCCAGGAGAGTATTTCAAAGCAGTGAACACAACCAGTAGATGCTGTAAAGCCACTTAGAAGCAGAGTGGTCCAGTTTCATTTCATGCTTTATCACCACAAATGGAAGATATTTATACGTCCTCCCAAGTCAAGGTCATCATGTAAAAGACCATAACAGCTTATCAAGCAATTTAGTTGACCTTGCCATGCAGAAAGTAACTAGCAGTTACCACAGGATTCACAATTACAGTCTATTAATGTCAATAAAAGATGATATGACAGTTGATTATATTTCATTTGCTGAGAGCAAAGTGGTTTCAATATTTTGCGCTCACTGAGCAATAATTAATCTGCTTCATATCAACCACAAACTCAAAATGTAGTTTGCTAAAAAGGCAGCTATATGACTCATTTATACATCTAGAAAGATGAGCAGATGACGAAAGTATCTTCTTAAACGTGTCCATTTGTAGAATATCCCACCTAACAACAAATATATTAGTTTAGTGCTCAGGATTACTACTTTACAACCTGCCCTGCTCTATTAAATTGTAATTTTAAGACATACTTTGTCGATTTCAGCAGAAAAATCTGCCCAACACTCCACGAACAACTCAAAATGTCCTCAAAATATTATTGCATTTCCATCAACTTAACTCAACATCTACTCCAAATACTCCGAACTGAATTTATTCAAATAAATACTTGTGCCCTAATTTTGTTGCGATGTTAAAAAGATTACCATGGGCCACCGGTTAGCCTGCAGCAACTGCTTTTGCTGCTGCTGTCAATGCGAAGGTGCCAGATGCGCTAGGCAAGTAGCCGCATGATAAATGGCAGAAGGTGAGAGCTCTGTGGCCGGGACCGGGAGCACCATGCCCCTGCACCCCGCTGCCAGTCCCTTGGCATGCAGCTTGTCAGGCCAAATGGCAGCCACATCCCCCTTCAACGCTGACATTTAAAACCTCTGCCATGCTATCCAGCTGTGGACACCGTAGGTCTCCTCCCCACCCCCTATTCAACCCCCCTCCCAGGCTCCCAGTCCTCATCCCCACCGCTGCTGCTGCTGCCAGACGCCATTTGACGAATTACCATAAACAGCCTTTTGTTCAAACAAGTGTGGCGGGCTCTGTCCCGCTCTTCATTTGAAGTACCTATAATAGTAGTATTTATCATTTTAGAAGTTTAGACGCCGCCAACCTCTCCTAAACCTGTTAACTAAGCCAGTTATGTTTGCCAAATACATAGCCTCCCTCCTAAAGGCCTTTTCTCTTGTAGCGTGGAACGTAAAAACATACTTTTTAGCTTGAAAATATGAACAATAAAGCCCTCATAATCTAACCTCTGTCTTACGTATCCAACGTCGTAAACTAAGAAGCTAAACAGGATTGTCATTATGATGCTTGGTTCCAGGACTAACTAGTGCAAAACTGTAACACGAGAACCATGCTGTTTCTTTATTTCTATGTCTTCTACATGGATCATATGAAGATTTTGCATGGGACATGGCGCCTCAGTCTGTTTGCATATGTAGCCCTCAGGTACATATTTATGAGTTTTTTAGGATATGACTATGCCAGCGTAATCATGTGGCTACCGACAGCTGTTCAAAATCATACAGGCTGCAAATGAAACACTTGCATTTGTCCATCTAAACATTGTTTAAAAACAATGAATACTTTTTTTAATGTTAAATTTGCCATCATCCACATCGCAAACTGCATAAGTCAAGAACAAACCAAATAATCTATTATTGTGCGCACTTTTGAATCAAAACCCAATTTTATAAGAGGAATGAACGCAACATGTCCAACTCCAGAGTAGAAGTTTACTTCAGGGACCCACCTGATTTATTATCACCCATTTCAGTGTTGCTTATTAAGCTGCAGACAGATCCAGTAGAAGTCTACCTCGTACTAGCCAACTAGAATTTAACAGCAGCACAGGAATCACAAGCTGTCCTACACCGGGGAGAGTTGAGTTCAATGATCACCACGTTGGGAATTTACTGAGGCGAAGATGGAGGGGAAGCAGCGGGGTGTCCAGTCTGTCTCTGGATGTAGTCGGGAGTGTCATTATTTCTTCTTAAAATACGCCGAGCAGGTCAACCTGCACCCACACGGAGGTCATTGGATCTATTAAGTCTGCTTTGAGAAGTATCCAAAAGTTGAATTTGGTTTAATTTGTGTTTCACTGCACCCCAATAACCTACAGGGGGAATAATTGAAGTGGCTGAACTAAATCAGTCATTTCCAACAGGTCCAGAGTCCTATGGATATTAATAATCTGAGGGGAATATTTAATAACACTTTTATGTCATTCCAATCATACAAATACGCTGAGTGTCAGCATTAATTACCATTTCTCTAACTTTTCTTTCTGTCCAACAGTCGATGGAATGATGTGGCGAAACCACAGCACAGCTCTTACATATGACAGATACAGCAAAATGTTCCTCTCAAATCTAAACCATCAAAACCAAACGTCACGTTTTGATGTCAATATGTCAGAACTCTCTGACATTTAGGTAGAAATCCACTGTACAAGAGGCAGAAATTAAAATTCCTCCAGTGTCGGTAGCTACAGCTGTCCAAAATGCAAATCAGCTGCAGAACATGCTGCATTTTAAGAACAGATCACAACTCCAGCTGAAAAAAAAACCCCTCATCTGTTGCTTAGGGCTGGGTATCGACCTTCAATACCTTCAAGGTATTGACCGAAATATCACTGCATCCAGTAGTATCGAAACTCCTCTTTCGATTTAATTAAAGAGTAATTGGCCCTCTACCGCTACCACCCAGACAGTTAGCAGTTCAGGGTGCTGAGATGCAACCAAAACATTTGAAAATATGGCTATTTATTTATATATATATATATATATATATATATATATATATATATATATATATATATATATATATATATATATATGTATATATATATATATATATATATATATATATATATATATATATATATATATATATATATATGTATATATATATATGAAGCACAAGTGCTTCATTTCTTCCCTATTTTCTGACCTTTTAAAGAAAAAATCAATTGCGACAATTGCTGTTATGAAAACAATTATCAGTCTTAGCCAGACTCCATATAGTAAGAAAGGCCTTGACCTTAAGACCTTATAGTTTTAAAGAAACAGTGAACCACGGAACTACTGCATAACCTTGAGTAATTGTGAGAATAAAAGGAAAATAATGTATTGGAAAAAGAAAAAATGTTTAAAGCACCAATTGCAGACTGACTATTTATAACAGTGTAAGAATTTTCTTTAATTTGATCTTAACCGCCATAACACCTCCAAGGCCACCTTGGCCATGAGTTGTATCGTATTTTATTCCTTATGAAAGGATTTGAAGAAGTGCCCTTCAACACGTTGAGTAAAAACACCACTGTCAACTATACACAGTGACCATACCTCTCTTTAACAAAGGCATGCGCAACATAAAAGAAGCAAAAGGTAGGAGAGTAAACACTTTACATCCTGACACTCATTAAAAACAGACAAGCTCACCCTTACCCGGGGGAAAGCACACGTCACGACATATAGAGGCAAATACCAAACTGCATGGCACGGTATCAAAGGCATTTCTGCAGTCCAAAGGTCAGGTGATGGTAAAAGGTTGCGGAGGAACGAAGCTGCTGGACGGTCTTTCATCAGTGGGAGGCAGCTGGAGTCTCCAAAGAGGCAGTGTTACTCAGGGCTGCAGGCACAGTGGGGCTGCTCCAATATGACATTTCACATCCAGATCTGCCACAGTAATGGCATTTTAGCCACTTTTAAAACAGCCAGATTGGCCTTCCTGCACTGTTGAAATTTTTATAGCCGGCAATTTTTTCATTGTTTGGGTTTATTACAGTGTCTGAAGGAGATGGGAAAGGTTGTCAATGTGGAAAAGGCAATTGAGGGCCAGTGTGGGATTGATTTGCTGAAACGTATACAGTACACACATATAGGTACGATGCAGCACAGCGACGGGTGGAAAATGTACCCTGCAGTGCAACCAGGCCACTAGCATTCCCTCTGAGGCGGCAAACTCACACTTAAATGAGAATAAGAGATCGCGGAAAAATTTACATAAAAATGTATTTTTCTCATCTTTTGATTCTTAAAAAAAAAAAAAAAAAGCAGCTTGAAAAAGCAGCATGGGGAAACATGTTTTGAAGTAAAGCATATATCCATGCCGTTACAAGATCAATTTGTACAACTCACGATTATTTATTTATTTCAGCCTGTGGATCTGTCTCTTCTCTCTGGATGGAAATGGTCAGTGTGGTTTTCCTTTGAAGTCGCCTCCGAAGTGATTTGTCCCATTCGCTCGGAGGAATTGCCTTTGCTGATGGTTGCACATGGTATTTGTTGTTAAGTGGTATATGCTACAATATTCAGGCCTTGTTAGATTAAAGGAAAGCAAAATGCACTGATATTGCTTGACAACCATGCACAGAGTATAACAGAAATGTGGAAATAAATATGCATAGAAAAACTTTTCCATCAAAACAAAATGCAAATTGAATGTGATCATCCCTGAGCCAGAAGTTCTTGGATCACATCGAGTGCAATAACAGTCACAAATGTGTTCCTTGTTGCTCGAGTTACTATTGTATTTTACTGTAACATAACATAAAATTGATGATCAGGTGGAGGGATAATCAACCGAGGGTATATTATATTAAATGTCCACTTATGACATTTGCAGGGTAAAAAAACAACATGTTTTAAATAAGAATATGTGAGGCTAGATTTGCATGCTTGAAGTTGTTGAGCTAAACGCTAACGTTAGCGTGCTAACTAGTGTGTATTTAGAAGGTACAGTATCATGTTTAACATGTGTACCATCTTAGTTTTGCGTGTTGGCATGCTAACATTTTCTAATTGGAACAAAGTAAAGAGTATTAGTTGTGAGTTCTGCAGGTATTTGGTCTTAAACCAAAGAACTGACTTTTCACTTAAAGAAAAGCTGAGAAGCGGAAAAGTAAAGAGATCAAAACCATCCTCTAAGAGTGCTGGACTGACATTGATATTCCTAGAAGTAAATAAATACTAGAGTTATGTCCAAATTCATACAAATTGCACCACGAAACAGAGAGAAGCACATCACTATTAAAACCAATGCAACTCCAAGTCTTCAACAAATAAACAACCTCACCATGTAGATGGTTTATAGAAACATAATAGTTCATAATAAGATATAAACCTTCTTAGTCCACTCAAAACCTGATGTACGTTTTTTAAAGTAAGCCTGTCAGAATATGTTCAAACAGATGTGCTCCTGCATTAATTATGGCACAGGATATTGAAAAGAAAGCCTTCAAATCCATAGTGAGGGGCCATAACTACAGGTGACCTTTCTCTGAGATGAGTTTTGCCTCTGTGCCTCTGTGCTCCTGCTCTTAGTTCTTTGATTAGAAATATAACGGGAGCTTTCGACCATCATGAAATGCTTACACTGCCTTATGTAGCTAGAGTAGAAATCAAATAGAAAACCGGTGACTAACTGTAGGTTCACATTCACGGCCAGACATGTCAAATACGCACACTTAAGCCCTCTAAATGCCAATTGCAGTATGCATTGAGGACAATACTGTACACATTTACTGTACATTTGAATGCATACAGACAAACACACACGTGAACAGTGCAGAGACTCCCTGCCTGCCATATATGATTTACATTTAGTGCTTGAATAATCAGTTGACATGCAGCTTAGGGAATTCAATGCTTAATGAGGGCCTCTTCACATAAGCAGTTTGCCGGAGTTATCTTAAACATGAGGCCGCTGTCAAAATGTCAATGAATCTTAATATAACTACCAATTTAAAACACATGAGGACCATCTTATGCATGCAGGACGAATGTGGAAATGTGTGCATCTAAATCGCAGCATATTGGAATGGGAATTTGGGAAAACCTTTACCATTCGTTCTTTACAGATGTGCATTTATTTTTACTAAGACATTTTCAAAACTTCTCCATAATAGTTTTACAACATTCTCATGAATTCAGCCATCATAACTCCCAATGATAAGACTCCCTAAGACAGGAATTGTAGAAAAAATGTAGCATGGAGTGGATAGCCTTTGAGTGTGTTCGTAAATAGCCACGACTGGACCGCGCATAGGTTTGTAGCACTGTTGGACTATACCGTTCGGTTATTTAGCGCACTGCGCGTACTCCCGCACTGTGTCTGAGGAAACGGAGCATCAGAGTGCCGAGCTCAGTGACTGAAATGGGAAGGACCATCTGAACAAAATGTCACTCTTATTACAACAACGCTCTCATTTGAGGTATTTACAAATAGCAACCTACGTGTCTGCACATACAGTAGGAACCAGCTATCTATGGGCATAACTCTACAAATAATGCTCGTCATCGTCTTCGGAGCCCACACCCCTTCAGACGTTAGCACGGTTGAGCGGCAGTTGAAGTTGTCTCGCAGCGATACCAATGCTTGCCGTGCTGGTAGAAGTGGTAATGTGTAATACATAAAATGTGCGGCCTTTTGGTTTCTTTTATCATGGCTAACCGGAGCCCTTCTCCCTTTCCCCTGCCTCTATTCTGAGCTACACATCATATTATTTGCTATTCCATGATCAAACATGCACTTTCCTGGCATTTGCGAATAAGCTATTGCTATCGTTTGCTAACTTTGCTAGTTCATACTAGCTGCGAACGTTAATTTGTAACACGTGATACAAGTGACGTGCCAACTGTGGGAACCTTGAGTTTTAAGGGTTTGGACATTGGATTTTGTCATCTTAGCTGTTAGATCTGTTTAAAACCTTCCATTTTTTTTTCAACATTTTATTTTTAATGCAGAGGAAAGCCTCAGCTTACTCATATTAATGTTAATATGCATCATCAAGACCTTGATTAGGGCAATAGTAGCGGAGAGCTATTCAACATCATAAAATATTTTTAGAGATTAAATATCCCCTCCCAAGCTTTAAGTAAAATTAAGTTGTTAACTAAATTTTTCATCACACTGGAAGCTATTTGAAACTTATGAGGATTGTGTTTTTTATTAACTAGCGACACCCCTCCCATTAAAAAAATATATAATTCAGAGCCTCCCTTTTATTCGCTCCCCACTTGTAGCAGCATGCTGTGTAAGCAACCCTTTAGCCTGATGCCTAGTCATTGTCTCCGGCGTGGGGGGTTTAATCCCAATCCGCTTTCCTGAAAGAAGATTCGAGGAGGTAGTGAGGTACGCACATTCACAGCGCGTTGTGCCGTTTACAAACGATACTAGTCGTGGAAAGAACGTATGGTATCTTCCAGGTCGTACTAAGTGATAATAGTATGGGTACTGCTATCTATATACTTCATATGTATGGTTTCACTCAGAGGTCACACCAACCACGCATTTCGTTCCACTTCCACTTTATTTCGCTTTCCCCCGCCCTCACAGTTTTTCACACCTTTACAGAACTCACAAATTGCTGTGAGAGGACCTTCTGTTGGCTTTTGTGTTGCTCCCACTTGGGAAACAGCTGTTAACAAGAATGATACTCAGAAAATACATTAGATTATGCCGCACACGTACATACATTATTTAAGATAAACAAAGCAGTCATCTTTCTGTTGCTTCTTTCTCTTCAGGAAGCCGACTTCCCTGCGATCTATTATGGAGTAGATATTGCTCGGCCTATTGATTGATGTCTCCTTCCCCCCACTTTGACATTTGCTTATCCTCGTCCGCATCTACCACTATTGACGTTCACTCTATCTGGACATCTTCCTAAGCTGTTTTGTCATTTGTCACCTCTTAAATAAAAACGGAGGAGAGGGGAATTGTCAGTGATAAGACCTAATGATACCGAGCACATTGATGGTTTTGTACAAGCTTGTGGAAAGAATACTGTCAGTGGAAAGCTTAGCACTGATGCTTTGCTTAATTTCCCGCTCTATACCTCTTGTGGATCCACTGAGCAATTTTACCTAGCATATTTCTATTTTTCCCCCACTAATAAGCAGTCTAAAGAAGACCCTTGCCGCAACCTCCAACATGCAGTCACCTGTAACTGTGGTCAATTTACTGCAAATTTATTGAAAGCAGCATTTTGATTTAACACCTTTTAAACTAATGTATTTGAAGAGCCCACTCCACAGGCTCTCTTGTCAAAAGCTACATTTTCCCCAACTTACCCTCAACTCTCCACTTCTTAAATACAAACTGGTGACATCATACACACCCACATTAGAGCTGTTGCTAATAAAACACCCTCTGAGTGAGTGTTCGGGGTTTATACTTTGCCAACTCTCTATTTGTAGTACAGTAAATGCCACGCTTTGACATGCATTTCTACAAACACAGGCTGGCGTGGATTTTCTCCCCATGAGGTGGAAGACAGATTCTTCCTTTCCTCCCTCCCTCTTTCCCTCCATCCCTCCCTCACCCTGGCTCCTGCAGAGAGGCTATTATTGCAGCTAATTATCTACAAATAGGCCCAATATGACAAACACAGCCCTGTACCAGTTCTGGCTAAGCGCAGGAATCAGTCTGAGTGGGAATAAAAGAATGAAAAAGAGGCGAGGAGAGGCAGACAAAGAAACAGGACAAAAGTCACCGAGAAGAAAAAAAGGAAACAAAAATGTGAATCAGAGATAATTGAGAAGAACGTGATGAAGACACAATGTGGAATAAGATGAGAGAGAATGTGGTGCTAAAAAAGATATAAGTGGGAGGCAGATGGGCGAAGAAAGGCAGCGACACCAAAGGGAGACAGCATAGAAGGGACCAACACGGGGAAATGATCTTGTCTATACAGTGTGTGACGGTTGTTGCCAATGGCAACTGTCCTGCGATGCACAGGGCACATCCATTTAGCTCCCAGCATGCCTCATGATCAGGGCAGCTCAGGGGTCTAAGGCTGTCTGTCTCATTTCCATAGAGAAACTAATTTACCAGACGAACATTGAGGGCCAAGACACATCAATGGGTGCTTGATTAGATCCTTACCGCTGATACATATGAATATTTATCAGTGTTCAATGAAAACACATTTACTCTCCTTTCATCTGGATCATCCTGAGTGTCCTCCTGCTCTCCACTTAATTCTTTCCAATGAATATGTCACAGGAGCATTAGGGCTCCAGACAAAGTGACAGCACTCAGGATAATCTGGTTATTGTTGCACTGCTGTGATGATCAACACTTACTTTACGTTTCACAAAATGCAGCGTGCTTTTGTCTCGTTGTGTTTTATTTGCCATGGCGACAGCAGCTCCTAGAGACCTAAAGGAAACGAATACGGCGGACCGCAATCAAAGAAACACACTTAAAGGGATGTGTGTTTGGAATTCATTGCTGCCAAAGATTAGTGTTTGGCTGCACAACTGAAGCTGCAGGTGTGATCCGAATGCCAAGACAAGTTGGGTTCACTGAGTTATTCCTGTCCCATGCGCCCGAACACAGGCACACAATAACAAGCACACAGAGCTGAATAACATATATCTTTAGTGAGTGCAACTTACATCACTAACTCCAGCCTCCACTATCTTCAGGCCCGTCTCTTTCTCCAGCTGCTGCTTCTGTTGCACTGCACGGGAGACAAAAGCAGAGGAGGTGTTGAGTATGAGCAGTGGATGATAAAGTAGCAGCTCTTTCAGTTCCTGAGGCAAAACAAGTGGTCAGTGAAACTGAGAATGATGCAGTGGATGTAACAGCATGAGTCAGATGTCAAACTGGTCATAGCAAATGACCAGCCCACACACACACACAGACAGAGAAAACAATCTTCAGGGAATATGACAGAGAGCAGTTCACCAGCTGACAGGAGTCTGGTCTGGCCCTCGGAGGAATGATGTGTTGTATGGGCAGAGGGACCGTAATAGATAAGGGTCCAGGGCTATGCTAGAGGCTCCGTGAGGCTGTACTCATGCCGCTTCACACTACGAGCGACACAGCAACGGGCTACAAGTCATTTCAGATGGACGCCGGTGACATGAAGCTACACACTGACATGAGGTGCACTACAAATCAAAGTCGAGCTGCTTTCACCTTCTCTCTGCTCTCCTACGACGCGGTAGAACATCAACCAATCATGTATTTTATTTCCTTTCTCCGTTTTAAACAAACACTGTTATCCAGTTCCCGGTGCTTAATGACATAACTATTTAAACGAGCGCTTGAGCAACACTTTTCGATAATGTAGCTGTCAACCGTTTTGTCGCTTGTAGTGTGAACGCAGCTTTGGGCACAGTGGTGCTTACCGCTACATGTTAATGCCAGAATGCTAACATGCTGATGGATAAGATGGATTTATGGTTGAAACAAGAGCTTAACGGGAATAGGTGTGATTTATTGTTTATTGTCGGATTTCACCCACTGATATCTCCAATGCAACACTACAAGGATGTATTGCACATGATCAGGTCGTATCATGCGCAAAGTACAGCTGTCATTAGTTTGAAATTGTGACCTCATGATAGCGCTAAATGAAAAATTCAGGGATGAGCAAAGTTATCGCAATTTATCCTTAGAGGAATATGAATGTCTCAACCAATGCATCCAATAGTTGTTGAGACATTTCAAACGAAACCTCGTGGTTCCACAAAAGAAAAAAAGTTTGGAGAGCATTAAAATCTATAAGATCCATCCTCTGGAAACCTCGAATTCCAGCACAAAATGTCATGAGAGTCCATCTTGTTCTTCCATCCATCGAGCCATGGTTGAAAATATGAAATGCAAACATGATGTACCAATAATAAATGTTTTCCTCCCACACTTTGAGTCAGACCTGCTGAATATTACCCATAAGCAGATGAAGTACTTGTAGATCCACAGCACACAATACATTGAGCTTCTGCCTTTGTTCTTGCAGTAATTAATACACCACCCGAGTTTGATCCTCACATCTATTGATCTAATCAAATATGGCATGCTATTTCCAAAGCTTTGTTCACGAAAGATTTTCTCATGCAAATCAAACCAAAGTGAGGCGATGTTAAATATCCATCGTTCAAGATCACACATTTCACCGTCTTTTTTCCCCCCTTTTTGGCGCTTAACGTCCCGTCCTCACTTTGATGGAGACATTTATTTTGAAAAACAGAATCAAAGGGGCCTTAATAGATTATGCCAAATTATAGAGTGCAACAAAAAAAAAATTGAGCATAATTTTAATTGAGTTTGTTAGCATGTGAATGTGATTGGTAAAGGGGAAAAGGAAAAAAAAAGAAGTGAGAGTTAAAGAGAAGAAGAGAAAGAGAGCAGGTCCTTTAAATCCCATTTCCCCAGATGAAGGCTATGCAAATGACCCTGAAGAGCTGAACCCCACCTCACACTCCAAATTCGGCAAGGGCCTGTTTAATTAGTATTTTAATCTATCCCAATGATTCCACTCAGTCCACAATGTATGCAGCATTCCATCTAATTAAGCACGCTACTTTTAGGATAATCATCCATCTCTCTCGCTCTTTCCTCTCTCCCCTTTTCTCTTTCTGGTTATTAAGGATCCAGCAAACATTGATCATCCTATCGTCTCATCAACATGGCGGCGAAGGGGGCATCTTATGTTTCAGGTGTCAGCCAGGGGTTTCTGAAGAATGGCTAACAGGAGGATAAAAGGAAGAGGGCGAGACAGCCGGAAAGGTAAAATATACATGGACATTTAAATCACAGCGCCATATAAAAGAAGTAGCACGGGGATGAAGAAGAAAATCTTCCGCCCTTAGCGAGAGAAGGAAAGTCTTCAATTGGCATGTCTCAATTCGTTTTCATTTCATGTTGCCACCCCTGTATTTAGTCAGAGACAGACTGCCGCTCCATATATAGCTCCAGTACCTGCACAGTCCTGGTGCTATTTCGGAGGGGAGTAATGAGCAAGGTAATTGGGTCCAGCTGGGTGAGGGCGTAGGTGGTGGGGCGAGGTGAAGCCTGCTGAAAGGTCACACAACGTTTTGGTCCTAATGAGGACCCCTCTGGGATCGCAACACATCATGAGTCAACCTACGAAAAGATTAGCCTGGAATCAACACACATGCGCGTCATAGCGGCCGCAGCCCGGGTTTTGACTGACAAGCTGACATTAACCGTCTTAACGGTGAAACCAAAGAAGCCTGAAGGTCAGCATTTGCTTGTGAATCAAAGCTGAGGACTCTCCAATCAACCTGAGGGAAAGGACAGTCCCACAACAGCCACTTTAAATGTAAATACAATGTACTTGCCGGGCTCATTAGCCGGTAACTGGATGGATCTTGGCTGCAGTGAGACTCCAGCCAATGGATTGCTTGTTCTGTCAGTGACTGTACAGATAACAGCCTCCAGCATCTCTTTTTGGTCACCCCTTATATTAACCTCCCACTGGAGCTCACTCTCTTTCTCTTTTTCTCCCAGACACTCTCAAAGATTTTGTAAGCTTCAAATTAGCCACCAAATACTCCTGACAGACTGTGGAACAGAGATGTCAGGACTCATTTCAGAGAGGCTCCTCCAGCCCTTTTAATAGGCATTGTCGGAGTCTATCTAGTCTGACTTCTAATATCGAGATCTAATCCCCGCTGCTCATTTAATCTTTTCAGTTTCCGAGTCACATTGAGCCATATGATCTGATGTTCAGCAGGCAACAAAAGCCCAGTAAAGGCCAAAAGGGTGCATGTGTTTAAAGGGCTTACAATTTAAATTATACATACAGTATATGCAACAGTTTTAATGGAGATTAAACATTAGATAATTGCCTGATGAACTGAAGCTATTCAATAATAATTCAGTTAATGTGGGTGATTCATATTTGGTGAATTAATATCTCAAAATGGCCTTCAGTGTCACTTGTGTACAATACAAGCATTTTCAATTAAGAATAATATAGTTAAAAATGATTTAAAAAATATTAGCAACCACTCTGTGAGGAAAGGAGACATTTTAAATTCCAAAATAAAGACTATTTATTCTTTCATTTCTAAAATTGTTTCAGCCATAAATTCATTTACATGCATAGAGTAGCTTTCATCGTCCACCCTTAACACGATCACATTGTTTACCTGCGCACAAGGAAACGACGGCGCAGCATGTAATCCAGTGTCTCTGCTTTTTATTTGATCTCATTGATATTAGCGTCATTCTTATTTCACTGTGTCAGAGCTGTGCTGATTTACTGCTCATGCAAACTCAACATTTCCTGCTGCCTCTTCGCACTGAGACCGTGTGTTTCATGTGAAGCAGCCACAGGAAACACAATGCATTTGTCAGAGGTTAGCATTGACCAAGATTGGTTATAAAAAACCAACGGTCAGTTAGCTGAGAGATGAGGAGTTGGCCTCTCGTGCGGCCTGCCGCTGCATGAAATCACTCGACTGCTGTACTAAAATAACGTGAGTTTGTTTGGCTGCACTTTAAACACATCCACCAGGCTTTATTTTTTAAGATGTGTTTAAATAGCGACGCTTATTGTTATCGGCAATAACGACGTCTGTCTCCAAATCAACCAGGACTGATAATTAAAAAGAGATGTTTAAAGTAGGACCTTTCACACGCAGTGCTGCTCTAGTACTTTTTTTTTTTTTTTACAAATGCATTAAGCACTGAATGATTTCAGCTGGAACTGTGGCAGCGGCCAAAGCACATTTCTTTTATTTTTTAAAATACCAAATATTAGATGTGCACTGGATGTCTCATGCATGAGAACATTCAGGTGAACAGGAAGAACTGAAGAAGACCTAAAAAAAAACAAACCTCATCAACAACTTGTTGAAGAGGAAGAAAGAGGACAAAAAGGCCATTTTAATCATCAATCTGAAGAATCATCCAAAACATCGTTGACTTTCCTCGACACGCACACTAATGAGTGAAAACGCCAAAAACAACAACACACAGGGGCACATTTCAGCTTGTGTTTTTTTCGTGGTGACCTTTAAACTGCTCCGTAGCATATGTGCTCAACTCAAATGCTCTTGTGGCGAGATATAATTTGATTAAAGTGTTGCTTTTCTCCGCCATATGCTACAAACCGAAGCAATTGTGCTCTCCTCATCATGGATTCTAATAGCAATTGAGAAATGATTATCATGAAGTCATCAGAGCTTAAAGTCATGAATATATATATTCATTTTTCTGATATACGACAGGGTTGTTATTGTTCGAAGCAATATAAATTCAGTATCGGGAGACAAATCACCGACTGTAAGCTGTAAGTATTTTGTGTTTCGACGCGGCACAGCAGCCAGCGCTGTCACATGATCGTAATGTTGCCTCTTTGGCCGAATGGGGGTATACAGTTGACAAAATGCATATTTCACCACCCTCTGATTGATCTGTTAATATTGAATAACATCCATTCCATCTATCTCCCCCCCTCTCTCCCCCCCCTCCCGTCGCTGCTCCTCAGGTCGTCTATTCACCACTTCCATCTCTCCATCCGTCACTCCAACCAAACAAAATGAAAGTGTTTATTGCGGAGGAGGGCTGACGCTCACGCCTCTCCACAGCCGTTAGCCTTATCAGCAGGCAATCGCTCCGATATTAAAGCTGCCATTCCGCCCATCACTTTCCCCTTGCACATATGATGGCTGTCTCTACCTATCAGAGTGGAGAGAGGGGGAGGGGGAGGGGAAAGAGGAGGAGGAGGAGGGGGGAGAGGAAGAGAGAGGGAGATGCACCTGATCCCCCCTGACAGATAAGAAGCGCGGCAACCCATTTTCTCTGTAAAAATCCGACGTGGGAAACAAAATCAACAATACCCCTTTGGAGTACGAAGAACCGCGGCGCTGACTTCCGAGCAGCAGCGTATTCATTACATATATGATATGTAACATGTATGTGACTTCTTTACATCCGACCTCCGCGCGCTGATCCTTATCAAAATGTAAATCAGTTCACAGATATTGTTGCTTTTATTTGTTCCCTTTTTCCCCCCCTCTACCAGTATATAGAGAGGATATTCTACAGGGGACACAGGCACACAAATATGAAATATATAATAGACTTTCACATGAATTCTGATTTTATTATTTTTTATATTGTGAGAATAAACATCCTGTAAATAACTTAATATATAGTACTATCTGTGCAGAGACACACACAGACGGCCAGAAAATCCCAAAGACCTACTCTCCCCTCTGTCTCCTCTTGTTCATGCGTATCCATTGTTATTCTGCTCCTTGGCTTTTATAAATCAAGGCACCAAACCACAGGACCTGCACCTTTGAGAAAAGCTAGAAATGAAACAGAGGGACAAGGTGCAGCTGTCGAAGGAGAATATAAGAGTTAAAATAAATAAGTTAATAATAATAATTGGCATTCAAAGCCTTTATACAATGTGAAAAATAGTCAAAATACAATTTAACCACCTTCTTTTTATCAAAATTGATTAATTTAAAGGAAGTGTATTTCTTTTTATTTGATCAATAACTGTTCAGTTATAGTTCAGTTTATATATATATGTATATATATATAGTCATTTTTTATTTCAGTTTTCTTTGCTTGTTCTACAATAAACAACTCAATATTTAAAATTGTGACACCTTGTTCAACTACATGATCATCAGTTTAATCAACAATGAAAATCATTTTTTATTGCAGCCCTATCTTGATTTGCACGAAGCAAATCTGCATATTGAGAAAGTGACCTTTTTGATTAATAAATGACTTTAATTATTCAATATTATGCCAAATGTTGTTGATTAATTTCCAATTGATTGTCAAATCATTTCCTCGCTGGGTAATATATCTTGCAACATCACTATGACTCTCTACCCACTCGCTCTCTAAACGTGTCGGCTGATATCTAGAAATATAATTAGACATAATCTAATTTAACAGTTAAACTTAATCCCTAAAAAGTCATTATGGCGCCACACCAAGGCAAATAATTCATCTGAAAAAGAAAACAAACCATCTCTCTCTCTCTCTCTCTCTCTCTCTCTCTCTCTCTCTCTCTCTCTCTCTCTCTCTCTCTCTCTCTCTCTCTCTCTCTCTCTCTCTCTCTCTCTCTCTCTCTCTCTCCTCTCTCTCTCTCTCTCTCTCTCTCTCTCTCTCTCTCTCTCTCTCTCTCTCTCTCTCTCTCTCTCTCTCTCTCTCTCACACACAGTACACCCCACATGATGATAGCCATGACATCATTAGGCTCTAAAGTCCAATCA